>NW_017731522.1:976932-980156 GCF_001890085.2 Hipposideros armiger | reverse complement strand
GAGTTACTGTATATGCTGAAATATGAGGTAACCCTACATGTAAGGCATTTCCTCATTTTGCTAATGAAATACATAAGCCAACTTGAATACAGAAGCTTTTAGGAATGTAGATGAAATAGGAAATGTCTATAATATTTATTAATTTAATTACATATGATATAAAAGAACAGTAATTACATTTTTCTGGGCTCACATTTTATAAGAATGTGCACCTACAGCTCACCAGTAGAGAGAGAGGAATGAGGCTTGTGTCTGGAGGTCTGATGGTCATTGTTGCAGAGAATGCCAGAGCTGGAAGCACCCTTAGAGAGCCTGTCCAAGGTTCTTACCTTACCGATAAGGAAACTGAGGCTCAGTGCGGGGACACAGCAGGCTGTGCCGGAGCTGAGCTTGGGTTCATGCTGATTGTTCTGAAATTGGGGCAAGATTTCAGATTTGGTAGTTTCAGTATCCAGGGTTACATGAAACCAGGGTCTAAATATGGTACCCAAGTGGATCATCAATTTCATCTGAATATTTGGTGATAAAACATCAGCAATCAAACTTTAAATAACCTTAAGTATTTTTTTAGTTGGAACCAGACATGGATTACTCTGGTGTACAGCACAAAATTCGGATGAAAATTTAAGATACAATATTAGACATTGGAAAATTTGAGGCAGTTACTTTAGATTTTACCTCCAGATCACTATAGGGAACTAATTCATTCAGGGTTTGGCCCCGTAAGGGGTACAAACATTAGGAGAAATGTTTAAGAATTTCTGCACTACACCATTAAGAGTAATATAAAGATGCCCCTCCACATGTAAAACTTCAACCAAGGCACCTTGATCCAATGTGAACAAAGAAACTTATCAGCCCCAGTAAACGTGCAACTCTGCCTATCACCAACAGATGGCGGTAGTGGTCATGTTGCTGATGCCCCATTGGACTTGGGAACAAGCACTTTTTAGCACTCACCTTTTCAGGACCTGCCTAACACATCAATTGAAAAGATGGGATAGAAAAGAGCACTTTTTCTTACTTGATGGAGGCATATCACTGAAGGTCAGCTGATGCCCTTCTGTAATTCCATACTCACCAAGAAAGTTGGAATGATTTCTTTAACACTTTAATGTTGAATAATGCCTGCCCTTGATAGAGTGTACTTGGTAATGCATATTTACAAGAGTGAATTTGAAATTACAGCTACTAATCTGTTTCCTGTGAGATCAATTTCTAGTACAATGATTTTGCAGTATCTGATCATCCCTTAATTAATTGATAACAAGCAATTTCTAGGCAGAAGACTGTGTCATGGTGTTATAGTCCAGGAAATCTCCCCCTTGCTCTCTGTCCTCTGAATTCCCTTCTAGTCAACATTCTTTCAGGGATTTTAACCTCTCCTACTCTAAGAATGGTGTTCTCATTTTTGTTTTAGCAACCCTGGACACTTTGAAATGTAACCATTTCATTCCATTTCTACACATGGGTATATAAAATAAAAGTGACCTAAACTGATGTAACCTGCAGATTATCCACAAATTGGTAAAAGCAAAGAAAAATGTCTTCTTTTACACTGTTGGTGTGGTCCCTCAGCAGTTTTCTCATTTGGGCCTTAACTAGTATATACAGACACAGCAGTGATGGTTTGATTTGCTAAAGGACTCTGTTGTCATGGGATGAATTTTGTTGGGTTGGGGATAGGACCTGGGATTTTCAGACTACAGCCCACCCTTCTATAGTGTATAGTGTACCCCACTTTTTCCGTTTGCCTTTTATTCCACAAAGGCCATGAATGCATCTCATGAACCCCAAAGCATGAGTACATTTTCCTGCATCACTTCCAGTCAGAGATTTCTAGTGAATACAGTTTATGGCAATAACGATTTGGGTATTTTTCCCCTCAGGGATGCAGCAGACACTTTGCGTAATGGAAAGATGCATTTTTAGTTTGGGATTACATTTTTACCTCCCTCAGATTTGAAGCGGAAACCAGCCTTTTTCTAATAATGATTCTGTTCCAGTTTTGTATCTATGATAGAGATTATATTTCTATCAGGGAATCTGTCTGTGGTCAGATTGTCTCATAGTTATGTGAAGACTGGAGTGGCACAAACTTTGTCCCTTTGGGGATTTGACCCACTGTGTGCAGTATGGAGTGGAAGCCTGTCCAGAAGGAAATGCGAGGGGTATCAGGTGATTTCACAGAATGGGTTGTGAGCTTTGGAGAGGCCTTACAGTGCAGCTCTGTCCACTCCATTTATAGACAAGGGAATGAGGCACAGGGAAGGCCAGTAATTTTCCAAGATGACATAACTCAAGGGTGGCAGGTGTCTCCTCTAATAGTTTTCCTGGACCATTATGCCGGACCCATAGAAGTTCCGATTCCTTGACTCAATGGCAGGGCCTGGTATCTCCATTTTTAACTTATTTCAGAAGTACCCCTTAGCCATTTCTAACATACAGCCAGGTTTAGGAATTCCTCTGCACCTCTTCATTTACAGCAGTGGTTCTCAAACAGGGGCTGTTTTGGTTCAGGAGGGACATTTCGCTTACTCATTTGGGTGAGTTTGTTTCTTACTGGAGAGACTATTAATTGTCACAAATGGGACTTGCTCCTGGTATGTATTCAGTGGAGGCCAGAGGAGCTGCTAAGTGTCCACAGTGCATAGCAGGGCACAGCAAGGAGCTGTCCAGCCCTCAGCACCAATAGTGCCAAGACTGGAAAGCACAGGATTACAGTCTGCCAGGCTCCAGACTGAATTTTAGTTCCTACCATCTTGGTGATCATAGGCAAGTTATTTAATCACTTGAAACTTTCCCATCTGTAAAATGGGGATATTAACAGCATACTTCGCAGGGTTGTGGGGAGTTAGGTAAAGTGCTTAGAAGAATGTATGGCTGCTAGGAAATTCTCTGTGAACATTAGGTGTTATAATCTACTATCATTACAGTGCATGCATTTTAGTTTTGCTACAACATCATAGCTAAAAACAGTGGAGAATAGCCCCCAAGCATAAAAAGTCACAAAAACTGCTCTCACACATTTCAAAGCCTTAATACAGGCTTGTTGATTTAAATTGAAAAGTGTGCATGTGTGCGTGTATGTGTGTGTGTGTGTGTGTGTGTGTGTGTGTTTGGGGCATATATCTAATAAAAGGGATGAGTAGCAAACATGCAGAGCCCCAAGGCAATGGCTGTGTTTATTTTCCACAGTAACTGTGGAGAGAGCTAAGATTCTT
>NW_017731522.1:970650-971840 GCF_001890085.2 Hipposideros armiger | reverse complement strand
AATCCACAAAGTTACCCACATTTCCATTTTTTCCATAGCTTCCTCATGTACTGTAGACATTACCTTTAGCACTTTCTGGAGAGCCTCATGTACAGATTGGCACATTTTCTCTTCCTTTTTCTGGAGGAACCTTATTCTTGATAACACGGAACTTAGGGCCAACAGTACTGTAATTTGTGTCTGAAAGAAGGTCGCCCGCCTAATGTGTATTTTCTCTGTAAGGCACATCACAGCCTTGTCACCCTTAAGGACACTAGACAGACTTTAGTGCTGTACCTTAAATAGAGAAATCAAACAAAAAGCACAAAAATGTGAAAACATGCCACTAAATAGACTGTGAAAAAGGTACTTGGTTATACTCTGAAAATAGAAACAGGAAGGCAGAGCATCGTTTTATTTGATCTCACCGATAACATACGTGTTGATTGACTAAAATTTTCCACTGATCTGTGCCTGTCTGCGAATGACTGCAAAAGTGCCACAAGTGTTGATTTTGGGGTTGTAAATCCGTACTCTGTGAATAATTAGGATTGACTGTATTTCTCCAAGTGAAGCTAGACTGGGGAACCCCTGGTGTGGTAGAATTGAAATCCCTCTTCCACCACTTAGGAGTGGTGTGACATTGGACATGTTTTTCATGTGTATAATGTGCAGTATCAGATGCCAGGATTGTCATAGGGCTGTTGTGAGCATTAAATGAGATGCAGTGTTAGAACAGTAGTTTGCAGATATACACACTTACTGAATAAATGTTACCTTTTGTGTTATTGGTGGTGATATGATATTAGACTGGGAGACAGTAAACCTGGATACAGTGCTTGCCAGAGCTACTTTACACAAATGGCTGAATTTTTCTGGTCTGTTTTCTCTTCCATGCAATGTATAGTGTAATACTTAGCAGGGCTGTACTGAGCATTCCATTACATACCATAGGTGACAGATTTGCTCAGTTCTGAAGCCCAACACAGGAACTGTTGCAATGTCATGGAGCAGTACGAATGCAACCTACCGTTTTCCTAATGATTGTAACCATCACTTAGTTGGGATTTACATTTTGTGATGGGCATTATTTTTCTGGGAGGATTTAACATTTGGGGTTAAAACCCCTTTTGCCCCATTTGGCATGTTATAGTTCTTGCTAACTGTAATTATCATTCCTTTGCTTTAGGCCAGTGGTTCAAATGGAAGTG
>NW_017731522.1:965015-967945 GCF_001890085.2 Hipposideros armiger | reverse complement strand
TTGTTTGTTTGTTGTGTTTTTTAGATTCCACATACAAAGGTAAATCATAAGGTATTTGACTTTTTCTATTCTGACCCCTTTGTCTTTCTTATATTTACATCAAAAGACAGCATAGAGGAGTCATTTTATAAGCACCAGTTAAATTGGATAGCTGAGTGATTAATAAGTGGTCAACTCACAATTGGTGTCTCTTCAGTATTATTCTGGGCAGGCTGTAAAACACATGCCATCCTGCATATGGAGATACAGCGACCAAACTCTGGGAACCTGCTTCCTTCACCACGCAGTCATTCCGAGATTCAGGGGATGGGAAATGTAGAACCTGGGACCGAAATCTGTATGACACAGGGAGTGGTTTGGTGCCCTTGTACTCCTGAAGCAGAATGAAGAGTGCTGGGATAATTGTACATCATAACAGTTGTTACAAGCATGGACTTAGGAGTCAGACAGACTCTGTACTTCCTACCTGGATGATACAAGCAAGTTATTTAATCTGGCTGAGCCTCACTTTCCTTTTCTACAAAACAGGGACAAAAATAGGACATATCTGGTGGTTGTTGGGATGAGATAAGCATAAAGGACTGGCATGAAAGATATAAAAAGGGAGCAGCTATTATTAATCCTTAAAAAAAGGAAGCGTGGATATAAGTTCTGGTTGACTTCTAATATTTAATGTGCCTTCATCCTGATGTAGTTATATCAAAGTACAGGGCAGGAAAACCCTCCGATTTAGACCCAGAACAATTTTGTGTTTTCTAGGTTTTTTTGTGGTTTTTTTTTGTAAGAATATGTTGTACTTTTAAATGCTAGTTCAATTTTAATATATCATATTAAAATAATATACTATAATGGAAATGGTGTGGAAGTAGACATAATAAAATGTGGTCATTTATAATGTAAATAAAGACAGTGAGTGGCATATACAATGAGCCAAACTCTGCTCTTAGATGAACACACAAGGGTCCTATTAGCTGTGTACATTTATAGGAATAAGATGACTCTTTTTAAAATTAGTTTTAGGTGTCCAAAACAACTTAATGATTAGACATTTCCACCCCTCACAAAATGATAACCCCACCAACCCTGCTATCCAGCTGATATCATAAATAGCTGTTATAAGACCATTGACTAGATTCCCTATGCTGTATTTTACATCCCATGACCATATATATATTTTATATATATGACATACAATATTATTTTATATTAGTTTCAGGTGTACAGCCCAGTGGTTAGGCATTTATATAATCTATGAAGTGTTTCTCCTAGTAAGTACTGTACCCATCTGGCACCCTACATAGTTGTTTTGTAGGTATTTTATTTGGTTTTGCATTGGACAAAACTGTCCTCTGAGGTAGGAGGACAAAAAGTTGCTTCTGACCTGATTAAAATATGTAAAGCTAGAGCTGGCCGAGTGACGCGTTGGTTAGGAGTTGGCTTGGGACGCCAGCTCTGAGCAGCAGGGTCCCAGTTCGGATCCCATATTAGGGCCAGTGACGCTGAGCCCTTTACAGCTAAGATGGTGAACAACAGCTCAACCTGGAGCAGGGCTTCCATGAGTCACCGGCGACATTGTAGGCTGCAGTGAGGCTGGCCGGCAGCGGGAGTGAGCTTTCATGAGCTGCCGTGAGCCGCTGTGAGTGGCCATCCAATGGCGGGCGAGCGACTGCCTCACCTAGGAAGAGCACAATGATAACAACAACATGGGCCAGTGAAACGACGTCCTCCACAACTAGACTGAAGAACAAAAGGACAGCAACTTGCCTGTTCCCCTTCCCTGATTCCCCAACGCTGTTCCTTCCCTGAGTTCCCCAATAAAATCTTTAAAAAAAAAAAGTAAAGCTAGATAAGCGAGAAAGAGATGGATAGATAGATAGATAGATAGATAGATAGATAGATAGATAGATAGATATGGATGACTTGTGTCTCACATCCTTGCTACTCAAAGTGTGGTCCATGGACCAGCAGCATTGGCTTCCCTGGGAGCCTATTGGANCCACATTTTAAATTTCATTCATAAGTAGAACATGGGAAATAGTATAAGTAGGGCTCTAAGTGTGGCCTGTGGACTGGTTCAAGTGTGCAAACTGATATCAGTCCACACGGAGGCCAGCAAAGAAAATGAGAGGAACAGCATAGACGTTTTTTAGCCATTGGCTTTCACTCTTTTTTTTTAGAACTCAAGTATTACGGATATGTTTATTAAGCTCCCAGCATGTGCCAGGCACAGGCGGTGCCCTTCTTTGCCCAGGTTCTTCAGTGCCCTGCCCAGCACCCACCTGTCTGCCCCACCAGTCATTCCCTGCCCCTCATCTGATGGTGGAATCTCAGGAAGTGGACAGAAGCAAGTGCTAGAAAAACCACAAAAAGAATGTAGCTACCATGCTGACCTCTCCAATTTCCATTTAGATCGGGATAAACTGCCTTGGTTTCAGTCTACTGTGATTGGAACGCAGCCATGCCTGTTCATATGTCGTGTCCCTGGCTGCCTTCAAGCTGAGCCGCTGACTCGGGGAGCTGCTCGAGAGCCTAGAGGGTCCGCAAAGACTAACTTAATTGGTGCCTGGCCTTTTACAGGAAACGTTTATTGATCCCTAATTTAGAAGAGTATTTTTTCATAGACAACCAAGCTGGGCTGCTTATTTGCATCTCAGATGTAAACAATTTGGCTTCTTCTCTGACTGAATAGGTCCTACTTGTTAAGGCTAGGTAGGGGTGCGGGGTTAAGGACGGGGTGGACCCAAGCTTCTGATTTAAACTTTTTTTTTCTCTTTTAATTCACCTTTTGGTTTGATCCAATTGAGCTTCTATCCTGAAACATGTTAGTAAAATTTTTGTAATTCCGTTTTTTCAGTGTGTCAGTGGCCCTGCTGTTTTGGTGTCAATAATAAAGAAATACAAAGATGATAATAATAATAATAATAATAATA
>NW_017731522.1:939715-962225 GCF_001890085.2 Hipposideros armiger | reverse complement strand
TGAAGTGTTTCTCCTAGTAAGTACTGTACCCATCTGGCACCCTACATAGTTGTTTTGTAGGTATTTTATTTGGTTTTGCATTGGACAAAACTGTCCTCTGAGGTAGGAGGACAAAAAGTTGCTTCTGACCTGATTAAAATATGTAAAGCTAGAGCTGGCCGAGTGACGCGTTGGTTAGGAGTTGGCTTGGGACGCCAGCTCTGAGCAGCAGGGTCCCAGTTCGGATCCCATATTAGGGCCAGTGACGCTGAGCCCTTTACAGCTAAGATGGTGAACAACAGCTCAACCTGGAGCAGGGCTTCCATGAGTCACCGGCGACATTGTAGGCTGCAGTGAGGCTGGCCGGCAGCGGGAGTGAGCTTTCATGAGCTGCCGTGAGCCGCTGTGAGTGGCCATCCAATGGCGGGCGAGCGACTGCCTCACCTAGGAAGAGCACAATGATAACAACAACATGGGCCAGTGAAACGACGTCCTCCACAACTAGACTGAAGAACAAAAGGACAGCAACTTGCCTGTTCCCCTTCCCTGATTCCCCAACGCTGTTCCTTCCCTGAGTTCCCCAATAAAATCTTTAAAAAAAAAAAGTAAAGCTAGATAAGCGAGAAAGAGATGGATAGATAGATAGATAGATAGATAGATAGATAGATAGATAGATAGATATGGATGACTTGTGTCTCACATCCTTGCTACTCAAAGTGTGGTCCATGGACCAGCAGCATTGGCTTCCCTGGGAGCCTATTGGAAATGCAGAGAATGCCCATCCTACAGAATTCATTTGCTCATTATATTAATTTGGTTACTGTCATGCTGGAATCTTGGTGCTTATACTCAGATGGTATTGGAGGACAGAGAAAGTAAAAATCTTTTAAATTAATCTTGATTGGTCAAATAGTAGCATTTCACCTTACCACTGGTGTTTAACTGAATACAAACTAGAGCTTTCATTCCTGCACTGACACATTGATATTTGCTCTATCATGTCCGTATTAAACGCAACAGTGATATCTATAAAGAGGGCTGTACAATTCTCTAGAGCCCAACAGAGAGGTTGTATAAGTGATTTTGAGCCAAAAAACAGAGTCAGTTAATTTTAATGAGCTATTACTTCGTTCTACCTTCTTAATACATATAATTGCTCTTTTCAACATTAAATCTCTTTCCCCATGGAACTTTTGATAAAGTCAGTGATTGTCCTTGATGTGGCTTCCTGTCACTTTAAAGTCCTAGCATATTGAATGGATGTTAAACCCCAAATTATTTTCTGTGTGTACTCTTAATGATTCACTGATAAAGACATCTTTCATGGTGCTAAGCGTTTTACATGTATTATCTCAATCAGCAATGACCCACCATGGAAGATATTGTTATACTGGTTTGATAGATGAGGAAATTACACTCAGAGAATACAGGTGACCTTCCCAGTGGCAGGTAGCTGCTGCTCAATGAAAGTCTTGAGATTTAAACCAAGATCTTAGTGTTATTACCTCTACTGGGGCGGATTGTGCAAGGTTGATTTTTATTGGACTTCGCTCCAGATTTGGGAGCAAGTTTTATCGCTACCAGGTTTTGGCTGCACAAATCTCAGGCTATTTAAGATGCTGCCCAAGTAGAGATTCGAATAGAAACCAAAGTTCAGCCTGGCTGTTGTGGCCAGGTGGATTTCACTGCACTGTCACCACCCCCCTCCCCCTGCCCCTGCCAACTGCTTCGGGATCCAACTTACTCTCCCCTTTAACAAAGGTGTTCATTTAGGAAATTAGTACATTTTGCTCCTGAAATAACTAACAGTGTCCAGCTTTCCACATTGCCTGCTCATGTATATACAGAATAGAGGGCACTGTCCCCCATCCCTCTGAAGTCAAAGGTATCTTTTCTGTTTGTTCTGCCTGGAGGCCATGCCAGCACAGGCCCTGGAGTTCAAATCTCAGCCCCACACTTACTGTTCACCTCGGACAAAAGAATTAGCCTGCCTCATCCTCTGTTTACTTCTTTTTAAATTGAGGATAACACTGGTATTTACCTCCTAGGAATGGTGTGCTGTTTGAAAGCAGGGATGCATATAAAATCCTTAACCCAATACTTGGCAGGTGGTAGGCATTCCATAAATGTTAGCTGTCGATATCATTGTCCTCATCCTCATTATCTTCATGTTTGCTATTGTGTCACTTTTTTGATACTTCATGATGGACCGTATGTTTGTTGTGGGACACAATAGATATTCTTTCATTTATTTCCATCTTTTATTAGCTAGCCCTGTGTCATTTTTCTCCCCTGGAATAAGAATTTTGTACTAAAAGATTCCAGTGTGCTTTTACCTTGGATGGTTATCTTAATTCCATTAGCTGCTTTTATAGTCCCTAATACTTTATATGCATGAGATTTGGAATTGAAATGTGCTTAAAAGATGTATGTTGTTTGTGTCTAATGATGGCTTAGCATATAGAATTTGACTCCTTTGAAAACTGACACCAGACTGCAGTTATTTCCAATATTAAGCCTCCTGGAAGGCCAACTGGAAAACACCAACAAAGCAGACACTTCCCATATCAGTGCCATCAGTAGTTTAAGAGAGTAAAACGCATCAGGGGCTTTGAGATGATGCAAGTTTTCTAACTTTTGATAAAGAAGAATGAATTTTCTCAGTGTATGGCCTTGAATTTCCATGGTAATATCGAGGGAAGCTTTTTTTTTTTTTTTAAATTTAGCACCCCTTAAACGTCTCACTCCCCTGATGCAGCCTTGATGACATTAGAGGATTATATTTTCATTACAAAATTGAAATATGGAATGGTCAGCTGGGAGACCCACATTTTTGTGCAGAGATGATGGTTCAGATATCTTTTTTTTTTTTTTTAGCTGAGCCATCCTGCTACCTGTTGGCAGCTCAGCGGCTGCTCAGCTTGGGCTGGACTCGAACCGCTGTTGCTCAGAGCTCAAACTCTTGAGCGAGCTCTTAACCAACTGAGCCACTTGGCCGGCCCTGGTTCAGATATCTTTGACACATAAAATTTTCTGCGTTGTCAGAGAACTTAAGGTATAGCCAAGCTTTGAGAAGAGACAAAAAACAAAAACAAACAAACTAAAACCTAAGATGGTTATTTCTTTATTAAATTATTTCTTTTTACATAGAGTGTGAAAGAGGCGAAACACTAGAATTCAAGTGCCTAAATTCAAATACAGTTTCTCTCTCTTAGTAAGCTGTGTGAACTTGGGCAAGTTTCTCAACTTGTCTGTGCCTTAGTGTCTCATTTCTAAAACAGATAATGACAGTTCCCATTTCAAAGCATTGAATTCAATAATGTGTGTACGTAAATGCTTAGCACAGCTCCATAATAACTTGTAGACATCATGGTGATGGATGAGGGCCACTCAAAATCCTCCTCTACATATCAAAGTGAGCAAAATGGAAAAACTATTTGAATTAATAAATCTGTACGAATTCCATTGTTCTATCCGTGGAAAGAGGAACAAAAGAGCTCTTCATTTTTCATCCGTGTTTTGCTGGAGTTTGACTTTGTTCTATTTCAGAAGTCACAGTTGGCTATGTATATAATATTCTGCGCCGTAACTCTGTACAGCTGGATGTAAATTTTGTCTTTTAATTAGCGAATTGCTTTACATATTTTTAAAGGCTTTATGGGTTTTGGGTGAAGTGTCTTTTAGTGCGAGCTGGGACTACAGGTGATGAGATGCCCCCCACCCCACCCCCCACCGTGTCTGTACTCTCAGAATGCCAGGGGGTAGAATGAGACACCCTCCCTCCCCCACACTGCCCTTCACACTGTAGGAGAACGCATGTGTGTAATAAAGGAAAGTTATAAAGGCCCCTGAGATGATTGCAGCTGGCCTTGCTGTTCTAAGGCAGGAGACAATTTTCACTTTTTGAAATTGATATGAAAGAAATGAAGTAAAATAGCAAGAGGCATTTTCATGTTTAAATTTAAGTTATTTGACAATTGCAAAATACATATAATCACTTCGCATGCAATTTATGCTTAAGATTTTACATTTCTAAAGCAACTTGGGAGTAAAGTCAATGCAGTTTATATTCTTATACTTGAAGCCCAACACTAAGAAACTTAGGGAAGGAAACGCAGTGGGCAGAACAGGACAGAGCGGTCGGTGGTCCTTACACAAATGTTCATTTCATTCCCCAAGAAAGATTCATGCTGCGGCTTTTGGGTAAGTAGAGATAGGAGGAGGTAAACTTTGGTAAATGGATATATCACCATCCCATAATGAAAAAGACACTCTTCAGGACAAAAAAATAGCCACTACTCCTGTCACTAGCACCCAGAAAGAGTCTCAATTGTGTGTGTCAAATGAACATGTGAATTCGAAGCTTTCAATATTCACGGAACCTTTGATTTGAAAGTGACAGGTACCCTTTTTACTGATTATTACAAGGCAGCGATGCATCAAAACCATGCTTCTCCCTTCGTTTATATTCAAGATGGAACAGCATGCCACACCCTTCTCTACACCTTTAACACATGTGCTAGTCTTCCGCTGCAAACATTAACAATTTTACTGGAAATTTCTATGCTCTCAATTTTGTGTATCTCTGTGTGGTGTTAAAAACCTTAGGGATGGTTGATTTGGGGGGATAACTTGTGAAAGCACCAAATGACAACAGTTTCCATTCTGTGCCCTGTTATCTAGACACAAATATCTGTAGCTTAGAAAAAATAAAGGTCAGTGGTAAATCTTTCCATTCTAAAACAGTTTGATGCTACCTTTGCCACCTGTTCTGTATAAGTCTATACATAAAGACCTATTTTTTTGTTAAAGTAACCTTTTAGAGTTTTTATCTGGTTTTATTTCATTATTGATAGTGAAAACTACATGAAATTATTGAGACTCAAATTAATCACCTCTAATCTCACCATCCAGAGATAGTCCTGCTAACATATGGCTGTGTTTCTTTCTAGCTAATTCCCTTACATATAACTCTATGTGTAATAGCCCCCTCCGCCTCCTGCCACTCCATGGAACTGTAATGCGCATGCGCTTGTAAATTTTGAACATAGTTGGCGTTGTGTTTTGTATCCTGGAGTCACATTGTAAACAAAGTTTTTGTAACTTCCTCACCCTCCCCTCCTGCCAGATTTAAACTAACCTTGACCTCATTCTTTCTCACTGTCTCAGGGAGAGGAAAGGTACAAGAGAAATTCAGAGAGAAACGGGAGAGGTTGATTCTTGGCCTTTGAGCTTCCAAAGGCCCAGGTCCTGGCAGTGTAGAGTGAGTTTTAGGTGTAATTTGGATTATCAATGATTCTGGCTTTTTATACTTTTTAGTACCAAACTCTGTATAAGGTGTGATTGCATTGCACTTGACATTATTTTCTGTGCCCCTTTCTACCCCACCTTACCTTAAATCATGGTCCAGATCACACAGAAGCTTGAAGGTGTTTGTATTTCACGTAAGCACATTGGGAAGGAAGTCCATGGAGGATACAAACTGGAGAAGGTCAATCAGACTTGTGTTCTTGAAAGATTGCTTTATGTCCCGTGGGAAGAGCTAAAACCGACTCAGAGGCTTTTCTAATAGTCCAGCAATGTGATGGGAAGCAGTGGGCCTGTTGAAAAGAAACACAGGAGGTAGAATTGGGAGAACTGGGCAATGGATGTGATGTAGGAGATAGAAAAGATAGAGGTAGTCAAAGATGACTTTCAAGTACAAAGCATAGAGACCAAAAAAGTCTGCTAAATATCCTACAATGCACAGCAAGGCCTCCCACAACAAAGAATTACCTGGCCCCATATGTCAACAGTGCTAAGGTTGAGAGCCCTGAATTAAAGAAATATTTTATTTTCTCCAGGTGTGACTGCTTCCCTGTATTACTCACTTTGAATGACATTGAATCCTACTTTCTTCTTGAGATCTTTAAATCATGGCAAGTGACTTCATATTTAGAAGTGAAAACAAATTTTCTTACAAGAATGTTTAATTATCTACCCTTTGATAATCAGAGTTTAAAATTATTTAAATAATGACTTCATAGCATGAGTGTGACTAGTATGAAAAGATAATAAAACTCGTTTAGTTTTCTTTTTGGATGGCATGTATATAAATAAATGTTGAAGTTTGGAAGTAGATATTGTTTGATTCAGCCAACCTAGCATTATCCCTTTAATTAAGTGTTTTTTCCCTTCAGTGTAATAGTTAAAGAAGATAGGTTTTTCGATATTTACATATAAATATTCCCAGAACATGTTTGAACTGGAGCACTGCATTCTCTAAAGATGAGCTGAAAGTTCATGTACGATGTAGTCATTTTAACACTGGGGGAGGAGGCAGTTAGCTTTTGGTACAAATCATTTGCAAAATTCACTTCGGGGTTGAGTGAAGCATGTTGTTGCTTTCAGATATGTGAAAAAGATGACCTCTTGGATCCTCTGAAAATCTGGTGGTGTTTTCTTGGTGCCATTTGCAAGGTTGGCAAGCCTGGGATGTCTGCCTGCTGTGAGAAAAAGAAGGAAGCAAAGAATGTAAAAGTTGACTCTCACTGATACATAGTCCATGGATTTCTTTGTCTGGTGTGGCTGATTCCATGTGGCTGAAATATGGGTTTAATGTATAGGTATGAGGCCATGCTGTCTGGGCACACAGCTAATCGCGGTCTGTCAGAGCACCAAGCATTTTCATGGGCACCGCGCTCTGGTTGTCAGATCTATGCCCTGCCGCCAATGTTGGCCCACAGGCTTGGGACATGCAGGGACTGTGACTAGACTGGATGCTTGGACCGTCCCTCCAGAGTGTGGTGGAGCCCTTGGAGACATGCTCGTTAATAAGCCTGGGGAAGCCCATTGTGTGGGATTTTATTCCACCAGGTCATCATGACCCTGGGAGAGCAGTGAGCAAAAAAGACAAATGTGGATCCCCATGTTGGCCTTTAGATGATCATAAAACATATCAGCAGAATTAAAAGAAGTGTTAAGCACAAAGTGGGGGCTTTGGGGGGAAGGAGTCACAATCCCTCTGCCCCCCAAGAGCTATTTTTATGTTTTGTTTATTTCTATCCAGACCTTGACTGTACACATACCCCCAAAAATCACACTAACAGTATGGAATTTCAAATGTAAACCCTACTTACTTTACAGACATTGATATCATACATGCTTTTGACTTCAGTATGAAGTCATCACTACGATAAGTCAATAACTGTTAGCAGTTTAGTTTATATTGGTGCCTTTAATCACATTCTCATCACCTGGGAACGTGGTTTAGATGCTGATTCTGATGCCCTGGCTTGAGAATCTGGATTCCCAGCATGTTTCCACAGGCTGCTGATAGGGCAGGCGTGTTAGGTTCCTGTGGCTTCTGTAACAAATTACCCAAACCGAGTGGCTAAAATCCACAGAAATTTATTCTCCCACGGTTTTGGAAACCATAAGTTAGACGTCATGGTGTTGGCAGGGATATGCTCCTTCCAGAGGGTGTGGGGGAGAACCCCTTCTTGCGCCTTGTCATTTCAAGAAATTATATAAATGGAATCATACAGGAAGTGACCATTTGGGATGGGCATTTTTCACACATTATAATTCTCTGGAGATTCTGCTAGGTTGTCGCATGTATCAATAATTCCTTCGTTTTTATCGCTGAGTAGTATTCCATGGTATGGATTTACCACAGTTTGTTTGACTGTCTACCCAGTAAAGAACATCTGCGTTGTTCATTTTTTGGCTATTAGAAGGAAAGCTGCTATAAACATTCATGCACAGGTTTTTGTGTGAGCTTGATTTTTTATTTTTCTGGAATATATGCCCAGGAGTACACTTGCTAAGCCATATAATAGCTGCATGTTTAAGAAGCTGCCAGACCTTCCCAGAGTAGTTGTATCGGTTTGCATTCCCACCAGCAGTGTGTGAGTGATTGTTTCTCTGTATCCTAGAGAGCATCAGTTGGTGTTCTTTTAGCCATTCTGATAGGTATGTGGCAATAGCTCGAGGTTTTAATTTGCTTTTTCCCTTGTCACTAATGATGTTGATTATCTTTTCATATGCTAATTTTCCATCTGTATATCTTCTTCAGTAAAATATTCCTATTTGATGTCTGATGTCTGTTCATGTCCTTTGCCTATTTTCTACTTGGGTTATTTGTTGTGTATTGAGAGTTAATAAAGAACTTTTTGGATACTGGTCTTTTGTCAGATATATGGTTTGCAAATATTTTCTTCTAGTCTTTTCATCATCTTACTGGTCTTTTGCAGAAAAAAAAAGTTGTTAATTTTGATGAAGCCCAGTTTATTAAGTTTTCCTTTTGTGGATCGTGATTTTGTTGTTAAGTCTAAGAACTCCTTGCGTAGCTCTCAATACCAAAGATTTTTCTCCATTTTTTTCCCCATAAACATTTTATAGTTTTATTAGTATATTTTACATTTAAGTCTGTCATCCATTTTGAGTTAATTTTTATGTCAGGTCTGATGTTTAAATTGAGGTTCATCTCCCTTCCCTCACCCTGATCCCCCAATATGGCTGTTCAATTGTTTCAGCACCATTTGTTGAAAGGTTATCCTTTCTCCACTGCATCAATTTTGTTCCTTTGTAAAAAATCACTTGGATATATTTGTGTGGATCTATTTCTGGGCTCTGTATTCTCTCCCACTGATCTATATGTCCAGCCTCCATTGATACTGTGCAGTCTTGAATAGTTAGCTATATAGTAAATCTTGAAATTAAGTAAACTGATCCCTCCTTTATTCTTCTTTTTCAAAAAAATTTGCTATTCTATTTTCTTTGCCTTTTCATATGAATTTTAGAATCATCTTGTATATATCTACAAAAAACTTTCATGGGATTTTTATAGGAATTGCGGGAGAATTGATATCTTTGCTATGTTGACTCTTTCAATCCATGAATATGGCACATCTCGACATTTATTTAGGTCTCCTTTGATTTGTTTTGTTTGTTTCACTGTTTTCTAATTTTCAGCAAACGAGTCTTATACATGATTTCTTAGATTTACACCTGAGGATTCCATCTTTTTTGAGCAATTATAAAATCTGTTATATTTTAAATTTAGATCTCATCGTGTTCATTTCTAATATATAACAATATAATTGATTTTTTGATATGTTTGTTGTATTCTGTGATCTTTCTGAAGTCACTTATTAGTACCAAGAGGTTGTTTTTTGTTTTCGTTTTTGTTTTTTAAAGATTTTTATTGGGGAATCGGGGGAAGGGGAACAGACAAGTTGCTGTCATTTTGTTCTTCAGTCTAGCTGTGGAGGATGTTGCTTCACTGGCCCAAGTTGGCACCATCATTGCACTCTTCCCAGGCGAGGCAGATCAGTCGCTGGCTTCTGGCCGCTCACGGCGGCTGCTGGCTGCTCACGCTGGCTGCTGGCTACACACAGTAGCCCATGGCAACCCACTGCCACAGGGGCTGCAGCCTATGCCGTCTCCGGCGACCCAAGAGGTTGTTTTTATTTTTATGTTTTAAATAGATTCCTTGAGATTTTCTATGTAGACTATCATGTCACCTGCACACAAGAACAGTTTCATTTTTTCCTTTCTGATCTGTATGCCTTCTGTTTCCTGTTCTGGTCTTTTTTTGTAGCACTTTTGTGAGAACTTCCAGCACTTTGTTGAATGAGAGGTGTGGAAGCCTTGTGCTGTCTACAATCTTAGGAGGGAAAGTTATTTAGGCTTTCACCATTAAGTATAAAGTAGTTACAGGTTTTTGTAGGTGTTTTTTTTTTTTTTTCATCAGTTTGAAGAAGTTCCTTTCTATTCATAATTTTCTGAGAGTTTTTGTCATGAATGGGTATTGAATTTTATCAAATGTTCTGAATCAGTTTATATGATCATGTGATTTTTCTTCTTTAGCATGTTACATTGTTGATTACGGTGATGGAGTTTCGAATATGTAGCCAAACTTGCATCCCTGAAGTAAACCTCATTTGGTCATGATGTATATAATTCTTTTTATATATTGCTGAATTCGATTTGTTATAGTGTTTTTGAGGATTTTTACACCTCTAAGTTCATGAGAGACACTAGTCTAAGTTTTTCTTTTTCTTTCGTTTTTTCTTGCTTTTTTTTTAAACTTTGCCTTTGTTTTGTTTTGGTATTAGGGTAAAACGAGCCTCATAAAATAAATTGTGAAATGTTCTTTACTTTTCCTTTTTCTGGAAGAAATTGTGTAGAATTGGTGTTAAATTTTAAACACTTGATAGGATTATCCAGCAAAAGAGTGTGGGCTGGGAGATTTCCTTTTTTAGTATTTAATTTGCAAATTCAAATTCCTTGATAAGTCTAGGGTTATTCAAATTATATATTTCACATTGAGTATATAGGAGTTTGTGTTAAGGCATTTGTCCATTTAATCTAAGTAGTGAAATATTCCTCTATAGATTTGTTCATAGTATTTCCCTATGCTTTTGATTTATGCAGGGTCTTTAGTGAAACCCTGTTTATTTTCTGTTATTGGTAATTTGTCTTATGTCCTTTTTTTCCTTGTCAGTCTTGCTAGAAATGTGTCATTTATTTGATCTTTGCAAAGAACTAGCTCTTTGTTTCATTGATTTTTCACCATTGTTTTTCTGTTTTTAATTTCATTGATTTCTGCTCTTATTGCTACATTTTCCTTTTCTTTTTTCTTTGTTGTTTTGTTTTGTTTTGTTTGTTTGTTTTTTAGCTGAGCCACCCTGCCACCTGTTGGCAGCTCAGTTTGGTCCAGGCATCGAACCGCTGTTACTCAGAGCTTGTACTCTTGAGTGAGCTCTTAAACAACTGAGCCATTCGGCCGTCCCTACATTTTTGTTTTCTTTATTTGGATTTATTTTGCTCATTTTGTAGGTTCTTGAGGTGATAACTGAGACTTTTGATTTGAAATTATTTTTTCTTTTCTAATATAATCCTTTAGTACTATACATTTTCCTCTCAGCACTGCTTTAACTGTGTCTCAGAAATTTTGATGATGTATTTTTATTTTTATTTCAGCTCACTATATTTTATTTCCCTTGAGACTTCTTCAATTTGACCCCCCCCCCCTTTTTTTTTAAAGAAGTGTATTGCTGGTCTTTAGTGTGTAGAGGTTTTCTTCTTATCTTTCTTTTATTGATTTCAAGCTTGGTTCTTTTGTGCTCAGAGAATACACTCTGTATGATTTAAATTTTTAAAAAATTGTTTGTTTGTTTTATCATCCACAAGATGGCCTGTTATGGTATATGTTTGGTGGACACTTGAAAAGAATTTGTGTTCTGCTATTGCTCGGTGGATTGTTTTATAAATGCCCACTTGATCCTGTTGCTTGAAGGTGAGTTTTTCTACATCTTGCTGATTCCTGTCTAATTCTATCAATTGTTGAGAGAGGGAGGTTGCAGTCTTCATCTGTAATTGTGGATTTGTTCTTTTTCCTTTCAGAGCCATCAATTTTGCTTTTGTATTTTGCAACAGTCTTATTTGGTGCATACACATTTAGGATTGTTATGTCTTCTTGGTGATTTGACTCTTTTATCATTACATAATGTTTTTTCTCTCTGTGTTAACTTTACTTGCTCTGAAGTCTGTTTATCTGATATTAGTATAGCAGTCCTGATTTCTTTTTATTAATGTTTGCATGATATATCTTTTTCCATCCTTTTACTTTCAACATACCTATAGCATTATATTTGAAGTGAATTTCTTATACACAGAATATAGTTGGTTTATGTTTTATAATCTACTGTGCTAACATCTGTCTTTTAAATTGAGAGATTTAGACCATTTACATTTAATGTAATTATTGACAATTTAGAGTTTAAGTCTGACATTTTGTTTTTCTTTTGAGTTTGGTCTCTCTCTTGTTTTTTTCTTACCTGCTTTCCTGTGGGTTAGTGTAACACTTTTTAGCGTTCTATTTTGATTTATCTATAATGTTTTTGAGTATATCTCTTTTTATAGCCTTTGGTTGCTTTAGATGCAGACTTTATCACAGTCTACAGTTATTGTCATTTTACCAGTGTATGTGAGTGAACCATTGAAACTTTATCTTCCTTACATCCTGTTTATAACATCATTGTCTTAAATATTTTCTTCATGTGCACTTAGAACCACCTCAGACAGTGTTATACTTTTTGTTTTGACCATTAACTCTAACTTAGAAAACTCAAGGGGAGTACAAAAATACATCGTTTTTATCCATATTTTGGCTCTTTCCATTGTTTTTTCTTCTTTCCTCCTATTCCAAAATTCTTAATTTTATCACTTCTTTTTCATTTAGAGAACTTCTTTAGCCATCCTTTTAGGGTAGGTCTGCCGTCTACAATGTCTTTAATTTTCCATCATCTGAGAATGTCTTGATTTCCACCTTATTTCTGATATAGAATTCATGCTTGGCAGTTCTTTTTGTCCAGCACTTGAAAAATGTTATACCACTCTCTTTGTGGTCCCATAGTTTCTTATGAAAAATCCACTGTTATTTGAATTATTTTTCTCCTCTAGGTAAGGTGTTATTTATTTCACTGCTTTCAAGATTTTCCTTTTCCTTTAGTTTTCAAAATTTTGATTATGTTGTGTTTTTATGTGTATTTTAAAAACTTTGCTCTGTTTTTGGGGTTTGTTCACCTTCTTGAATCTGTATATTTATGTATTTTGCTAAATTTGAGAAGTTTTCAGTCATTATTTCTTTAAGTAAGTATTTAACTTAACACTGCCCTCTGTCTCCTTTCCTTCAGGACTCCAGTGATGCACATGTTAAGATTTTTTGTTGTTGTTATATTCCTACAGATACCTGAGGTCCTGTTTATTTTATTTCCAGTCATTGTTTCACTATTTCAGGTCAGATAATTTCTAAAGTTTTACCTTCAAGTTGACTGATCCTCTCCTCTATTCCCCCTCCATTATCCATTGAGTTTTTTTTTAATTTAATTGACTGTAATTTATAGTTCTAAAATCTTTATTTGTTTTACCTTTTATCTTCTATTGTTTTGCTAAGACTTTATACATTTTCTTTGTTTCAAGTGTGCTTGTTGAATCATTTTTATAATGACTGTTTTAAAATCTTTGTCAGATAATTCCAAGATCTCTGTCATCTCAGTGTTGGCATCTATTGATTGTCTTCATTCTGGTTGAGATTCTTCTGGATCTTGTTATGATGAGTCATTTTCAATTAAAATCTGGACATTTTGGATATTATGTAATGAGACTCGGAAACTTATTTAAAATTTCTGTTTTAC
This sequence comes from Hipposideros armiger, assembly GCF_001890085.2. Lineage (NCBI taxonomy): Eukaryota > Metazoa > Chordata > Mammalia > Chiroptera > Hipposideridae > Hipposideros > Hipposideros armiger. The sequence continues at coordinate 949,062 of NW_017731522.1, read as the reverse complement.
ATGATTTGGTTTGACACTGCTTTGGCAGAGGAAGGGGGAAGATACTTTGTTACTGCCAGGGCTGGGTAGAAGTTGAGTGTCTTCACTCTTCTCCCATTGACACTTGATGAGTTGGGAGTGGCTTCCAGGTTGGGTAGGAGTTGTGACTTCCTATGGGACACATATGGGGAGGGAGGCAATAGGGAGAAGAAAGGGTTCATTTTAGCCCAGTGGGCTTGAAAATTCTCTCTGCTTAGTGTTCTGACATCACCCTGATATGGGGAGGGGAGATTGGTATACCCCATTGTAGCCTGCAGAGGGCGAATGTCTAGGCTCCCTACTCCGTCATTTCTGGATTGGGTATTGATGGGACCATGGTTTATTTTCCCATGGTATTTGGCTGGAGTAGAGCAGCTATTGTCTACATGGTTTTTTTCTTGTTAGTCTACCTCTTTTCTGGCTCTTTAGCCAGAGATAAAAGGCTTTTGTTGTATTATTTTTCTGTCTGCATCCATTGACATTTACTATTTGCTGGCTATTCAGCTGCAGTTCCGGGATTTATGAGGCATAAAGAAAACCCATGGTACTCACCTTAATGCTCAGGTCTGCCCTGAGATGCCTAGCTTCTCTGCCTTCATCTGTTCACATTTCAGACTTCTTTTTGTTTTATAAGTGGTGTCCAAGGTCTGTTGTTGCACTTGGTGGGAGGAACAGAGAAATGTACATCTGTCCCATCTTCCAGGATGGGCAAGTGATCCCCCTTTACTTTTTATAGTCGGCAGGTGAGACATGGACTTGGCTCTGTAACGCAGAACATGTAATGATGAGAGTTGTTGAGTTGGCATGAAATGTGTGCTATCAGCATGGTTTTAAAGGAGATAATAATTACTAAGGAAATTGGTTATGTGCATTTATCCAGTTCTTTTCTTCCCAGCTCTTTTAAGAGCCCCTGAACTGGGAAGTCACTAATGGAAGGGCACAGAAGGTGAGGAACTGGTAAACGAATAGCCTACCCCACCATCTGGCTTGCTGCAGTTCACAAAGTCACATGGCGCCACCAAGTTCGTTCCTCTTCTCTGTGTTTACTGGAGGTGCCAAATGCTATATTTAAGCCAAGAGCTGATTTTGAAAATATTTTTCTACTTCTGTTTTGTCAAACGTGTTCTTTGGCATATTATGTTAGGGCTTGTTCTGCTAAAGCTTAGCAGAGCCTTCTGTTTCTTCAAGCTGATTTGGCTTGCACAATTCAAACATTAGACCCTTGTTTTGGAACAGAAGTCTTCTCTGGAGATGGCACAAAGTCTGTTTTCATTTCCAGACAGGTAATACCGATGCCATGAGAGATGGAGCTCTTGTTATTTAATTGTTATTCTTTTATATATGGGAATTCTTTTTTAGCTATTTTCTTCTCAAGCCTGTTTGACTACATTTTCTCTTTATAGAATCTTTGTAATTATGGGGAGAAATGCAAATGTTAAGCTAGTCTTCTTTTAACAAGAAAAGAGAAGGGACCTGCAACTGCTTTATTTTCATAATTTGATTTTGCTTGAACTTTTAAAATACCAGTGTGCTTTCAGTGTGTGTGTGTGTGTGTGTGTGTGTGTGTATGTGTGTGTATGTGTGTGTGTGTGTATGACATATCAAGTACAAACATATATTATATATCAAGATTATAGATAGAGTAGATGTCTAGGTCATCCAGTGAAGAAACACTTTTGGGAAATATTGGTGTCTGGATGAAGAAAGGGTTTTCTGTTGGGCTTAAATATTTTTAGTTTGTTGATGGAAAATTTTTGAAGGCTTTTCACTCATTCCTTGGGAGCCTTTTGGAGAGAGGGCATGGCTGTAATAGCTCCTGTATCTGTGACCAGTGGCAGAATCATATCTCATTAAAGGAAATTAATTGTTCCTGTGAGCACTGAAGGTGTTGATCAGGATCTGGGAGTGGCTGAAAGCACCAGTTGGTGTTGGTACTGGGAGAAACCTTTGAGATAGCACATGGTTCAGTGTTCGCTTGAGTGGGGACTCCTCAACAGGATCATGACTCCATCCACAGCAGTCACCTTTGAGTTGTCGTTCATTTGGGGGAGTCTTCTCTTTGTTCTTTCATCTTCCCTAGCACTTTCTAAATGTGTTGGTGCTTTATTTAGCTTTGGAACTCAGCCTGTGCCACTGTAAGACATCAGCAGTATTATTTCAGTGTGGGAAAGCCCCACATTTGTGCTCTCAGCAGGCCCTTTCTCACCTTGCACTTTGTCATCGATTATAGCCAGGTGGAAACCTTGTCCCCCCAGCCCCTCTCCCACCCTTTACATTTGATGTGTGTTCTTCAAACTAAATATAAGTAACTTAGAACTTTTCTCAGGAAGTGGTGTGAAAGCGGAAAGTGTGGCTGAACTGCAGTGAGAGACATCAAAGTATGGTCACCCGTATCCCCCTAATCCTTTGAGATGAAATTTCTACCTAGCTAATTTGAGTTTTCTTCCCTGGTCAGGGAGGCAGAAACCCAGTTTAAATTCCCAGGGCTGTGGTTCCAAGAGGGTGTTAAGATTTTCTTGGCTCTCTTCCCCCTTGATGTTCTTCACGCCCATCCATCTCTCTCTGCTCCTGGTTCTGGGTCTTGTATTTCCACTTTGAAGCTCAGGGTACTTCGTCTTAGGAGATCCTACAGGTTCTCTACATAAAGAAGGTTCTTTGTAGATATTCTCCCATTAAGTGAATCTACTGAGAAGTCAGGCTCAGAGAAGGAGACTAGGCTACCCATTGGAGTCACTGCTGAAGAGGACCAAAAAACAAAAAAATGCCTAGTCCCTCTCCATAAGTTCTTACTTAATTGGCCTGAGATGGGGGCCTAGGCACCGGTATTATTTTAGATGTGTCCCAGGTGATTCTAACATTCAGTAAGGATCAGACCCCTCCCTTGAAGGTAATACCTAGTTACCACTTAAATTCTGAATAAGCCTGGCTGGTCCCTGGTATTAGAATGTTCCAGGACCCGAGGAGAGAGCAGTTCTCTGCTTTTGTTAGAGCAATGTGTGGGAATCCAGTGAACTGAATTCCTTCATGCTCTCACTGTAACTCTCAATCACCATCACCTAATTTTCTTTTTTAGTATAGATTTATTATATAGCAAGAATTCTCAGTTGTGGTTCAGCATCTCCCTAAGGTATAGGCTCCTCTCAAAAGGAACTGCAAAACTTCTTTAAGGTCACTTTAATTTCTAAAGATAAATTTCTTTCTCATAAGGACTGGTCTGAAATCAAGCAGTAAAAAAGAGGGTGTCACAGGTTTCCACAGGCTGAGGTGTTGACATGTTTCAGTTTATTCCTCTGACAGATGTTGGGTCCCCTTCTATGTTTTGGTAACCCTGGAGTGTCAAGGACTTGTTTGCCCAATTCTGGGTCAGTAATCGGGTTTGTTGGCTCATCTGGCATCTTTGTTGCAGTTTTTTAAATGTTATTTTAGAAGTGGGGTGAGTATGTCTACACTCGTATGTAAGCAGTGTACTTACAGGAGAAACTTGAGAGAATTCAGCGGTTACCACCCCTATTGTGAGTAAAGTCTCAAATGACTTTGAACTGTTTGCATACTTTAGCATCGCATTCACAGTGTGGGGCGAGCAGGCCAGTACAGGTTTCTGTGGAGCAGGGGCCTGTCAGAATGACTGCTAAGCTGATTAGCTGGGAGGGTGCTTTCTCACTTTTTCTGAGAGGCACAGCCAAGTGAATTTAGGAAGAGGACACTTGAGGGAGAAGGCATTGCTGGAATGGAAAGGTGACACCAAGTTAAGTGTCAGAGTTAGATGGGAGAGGCCTCTGGGATTGTGGAATCCAGCCTATTCATTTACAGATATGAGAGCTAGGCCAATTTATTAGAGATTCCAGCAACATTCATTAAGCACCTATTAGAATGATATATGCTGTGCTGGAGCTAGAGGACATAGATGATGTGTTACTCAGGGTTCTCCAGAAAAACAGAGCCAATAGCACGTGTGTGTTTGTATGTGTGAAGAGATTTAGTGTAAGAAATTTGCTTTTGCAATTATGGAAGCTGACAAGTCCCAAGATGTGCAGTTGGCAAGCTAGAGACCCAAGAGAGCCGATGGTATAGTTCTAGTCGGAGTGTGAAGGCCTGACAGCCAGGAGAACTGATGGTGTAAGTTCCAGCCTGAAGCTGGCAGGCTTGAGACCAAGGAAGGGCCAATGTTTCAGTTCAAGTGTAAAGGCAAGAAAAAGCCAATGTCCCAGCTCAGTGACTCAGGTAGGAAGGGTTCCCTCAAACTCCTGGGATGGTCAGCCCTTTTGTTCTAGTCAGGCTTTCAACTGATTGGGTGAGGCCCACCTACACTGGGGTGAGTAATCTGCTTTACTCAGTATTATCAATTTAAATGTTAAACTTATCCAAAAGAATTCTCACAGAAACATGCAGAATAATATTTGATTAAATATCTGGGCACTCCCATGGCCCAGTCAAATCATCTTTCAACCCTCACAGATGATTTCCCCAAAACATAAATATGACACAGATTTAGGTCTTAAATCCAGGTGTCCTAACCCTTGCCCAGAATTCTTCTATCTACTTCATTATGCTATTTCCTAACTCATCTGTAATAAATGAATAATATCGATAAAATTGATAAATTAAGACTTCATCAACAATCAAAACTTCCACTCATCAAAAGACATCATCAAGAAAGTGAATAAATAAGACACAGACTGGGAGAAGATATTTGCAAAATATATTTCTGACAAAGGACTGATATCCAGGATACATAAGCAACTCTTACAAGTCAATATTAAGAAGACGACCTAATAGAAAATCAGCAACCAATTTGAGTAGAAGCTTCACAGATGAATAGAGACATTCCATTAGTGTGTGACAGGAGTCATCAGGGTAATCAAATTAAAATAATGAATAAACAATATAACACATATACAAAGAACATATAAATAAATGGTGAAATAAAAAAGAAATGCCAGATGCCCTGACATCTGGTCTAAAGGGAGGAGGGCAGTTGTTAGATACTTGGCACTGTCGTCACAGTTCACACAAACCTGGAAATCCACCTCTTTGTCTACATACCTTCAGACGTACACTATCCTGTGAACAGAAGTGGGTGTGTGACAGCAATCGGATGATAACATATAGGCTTTAATCAGTTTGCAGTCTAGTGGTCTGGAAAGCCTGGCTTGTTTAACTTGTTTGTTTTATGCATTTCATTGTAGTCACAAATCTTAAAAAATGTCTCTCCTTGAGAAAAAACGGCATTCCATGAACGGTGTTTTTGAAATCCATCACTTTCGAGTCAGATGATGAGGGGGAGAGTAGCTAACATTTACTGAGCATTTCGTTGTGTGTTCTTATTTCTTCCTCATGACAGCCCTGCCTGGCACATGCTATCATTATCCCCATTTTACTGATTGAGATTCTGAGTGATTAAGGGACTTGCCTAATAAAACAGAGGTAGCAAATGACAAAATCAGGATGAGAACATAGGTCTATCTAGTGTTGGTTTAGCCAGTGCTTGTATTTTTAAAATTAGTGTTATCATTCTTTATTCATAGTCATTAACTCTATGCCAACTTCTCCTGTAATCTGAGAGGGTCTTAGCTCTCATTTGAAACCCTCATGGTGTGGGAGGAGGCCACAGATCATATACAAGAAAAAGGAAAATAAATTATTTCAAAGAATGATAACGGGTATGAACATAATAAACCAGAGCAATGGGACAGACGCTTGCGGAGCAGCCTCCTGTAGCGAGCCTTGTGAGAGACGGCCGCTGCTGGGCCAGTGGGAAGGTCAGCTCAAAGCTCTGTTCCCAGCACCAAGCTCTGCAGGCTCTCACGCCGCAGCCCTGCACAGGAGACGTGTGTTTACCTAACCTGGTGCACAGCAATTAAAACCGTAGCAGATTGGAATCATCCCCAATGTGGGCCCTTTTGCAATATTTTTTTCTAATATACTCTTGGATCTAAATGAAAAAAAAAAAGAAAAAAATCAACAGTGCAGTAGTAACTGTCCCTGACTGCTGTCCATTTAGCGACCTCCCAGGTGGAACTGCCCGCCTAGGGTTGACCCAGTGACTGGGGAGCACTTCAGGCATTTCTTTGAGGGCTGCCAAGCACAGGAGTGCTGATGTCCAGAGGGCAAACACACAGCCTCAGAGGACTCTCCCACCTGAGATGCCGTGGGCCTCTGATGAGAAACACGTGGGGAGTCGCGCAGTGTGCTTACCCCTGTGCACTGAAGGCTCCTGCGTGGAGGGACGAGAATGGGTCGGTGGCGTCTGACTTCTTTTGTCCTTGAATTTCACTTAAGTCTCTCTCATTCTGTGACAAGAGCCAGGACTTTGACTTGATTGAATTTTGTATGTTCTGTGCTTTCTTTCCTCCTGTTCTCTGGATATGTAAAAAGGCAAGACAGAAAATGGCTTATTGGGTTTGTTTTTCTTTCATTGTATATACAATTTAAAAAACTGCAGCACTTTGGCTTGTGGGTCTGTTCTGTCATCAAGAAAAAGGCACCCTTAAGAGCCGTGTTAACGTGCGACTGGAGAGCCCGTGGGAGGGGAAACCAGGCTCGCAGATGTGGTGGTGTTTTGCATAAATCACCCTCCATTGTCGAGGGGGGCATATGGCCAGTGAGTGTCCTCATTATTGAATGGCTTTTATAGCCCCATAATTTATAATCACTTTTGAATAGCAGCTGAAAGACTACAATGAGACAGGATGAAAATTGAGTGTGAAAATGATTATCAATTATGGAATCATGGAGATTAGAAATGTCCGATGATCAGTCTGTGAGGTAAGAACTCTCTCCCAAATATCTTTTAACCATGTATACTGTGTACCACACTGTCTAAAAAATGAGAGCTGTGGTCAATCCAGAGAGATGAATTTCTGTAAGAAATCTTACCTTAGTGGGTGTGCAACATACAAAATATCCCGAGAACCCTGCTCACAGCCACATTTCTATAATTGGTATGCTGGATGCATCTTTTAAGTCGATGAACTCGAGTTTAGAATATTGAAGATGCAAAAAAGTTGCTAAGTTAGAGTTCCTAAACGGCCTTCATCTAATTTCCCGTAATGCTGACGTCTTGCATAATCATGGAACATTTGTCAAAGTAAGAAGTTAACATTGGTACATTGCTTTACCCCAGTCTTAACTCAGATTTCACCAGCAACCCCCCCCCCCCAACACCACACACGTGTCCTATTTCTGTCCCTGGATCCAGTGCAGGACTCTACCTGGCATTTAGTTGTCATGACTTCTTTAACTCTTCTAGTTTGTGCCAGGTTCTTAATCTTTCCTTGTGTTTCCATGACCTTGATAGTTTTGAAGAATATCAGTATATAGTTTTAACAAAGGGTTCACTGCTGGATGAACACCTTGTTTGGGGTCACACAGGCTGACAGGGGAAAGCGTTGATCTTCTGGGCTCTAATTCTGTGTCTGATTATTTGATTATTCAGTACTGGGAGCCTCACTTTCCTCATCTGCTTGAAGGTGGGAATGATGCTGCCTTCCTCACTGGGTTTTATAAGGTTGAAATGAGATAATGTTCATAAAAGCAAGTTATGATGAAGCATCACATTTATGATCATCTAAGGGAAATGTGTAATGTATGAGTTCTATCCTGCATGCTTATAGAAACTGGGTGTTGACACCCACCACAGATTTTATTCCAGGAGCCATTTGATAAGTTTCTCTGAAGGCCATCCAGGTCTTTAAATATGTGACATTATTCTACTTTCTAGGGAACATGGGTGGGGTATTTTTAACCTGTTCTTTATTTCTGTGAAAGCTCCACAGAGCAGACCTATGGCTCATCTCCCTACTCCTTTACTAAGGGGATGGTTTGCACACCCAGAGCTACCGGCACACACACATAGATGCACAAACATGCACACCCCTGGCAACATTAGGAAAATGTAGCATGTTTTTGAGAGAGACACAGTCCTCTTGAACAGGGAGTAGCAAAGTACAGCTTGTGGGCCAAATCTACCCCACTGCCTGTTTTTGTAATAAAGTTTTATTAGAATACAGCTGTGCAGTCATTTACATACTGTTTATGGCTGATGTCCTGTTAAAAAAGCAGAGCTCAGTAGTTGGAACATAAATCTTCCAGCCTTGCAAAGCCTAAAATATTTACTGCCTGACCTGTCTCTGCCCTAGAAGCCTACTGATGCTGAGATGTTTTTCTTTCCATTCTCACCTGTCTGGGCACATGGGATTCGCTCTTTTGTTTCCAGCTTTGAAAGCTGTTTAAAGAGGGGCACTGTGCGAGAATCAGTTCCTAAGGATGCTCTGCTGATGGTAAATGGTCTCATCTTTTTCAGACCCATCAAACAATGTGGGTAAGGGCCTCTGTTCTCACTCTAGTGTAACCCTGTTTGTGTGAGGTTTCCCAGTGTGGGTCAGAGTGTCTGGCACTCTAGCCCCAGCCTACTGTTGTCTGAATAATACCATATTAAAATACAGTTTGTGACCCAGATTATTCGTTTCTGTCTGAGGATAAATTAGGGTGAAGCGTGGAGGGTCGGGTAACAGCTATTTTAATTACTGTGGGTGTTCTAGGCTCTGAAATGTCAATAGGATCTCAGTTTGCATTTGCATAAAAGCATTTAAACATCTTTTTTGTCAGCACTGTCCTAACACCCAATAGTAGAGGTGCTGGTTCCTGGGAAGGAACCTGCTTATATTGTATCCCTGGCTGAGTGTTCTTTGGAAGCCAGTGCCTTTTAGATGTTACTTTCTTGGTTTCTACAAATGTTGGGCCTTGAGAAGGCTGTCAGGACAATTTCACAATGTGTCAGTTTAGATGGGAAGTCAGTCTTTGTTTTTGTATTGAGATTCGTATTGATGTTTTCTAGCGGCATGGCTTCAGAAAAATAATTTTATTTTACTTTGTTATTTTGAAAAATTTGAAACCCTACTGCCATTGGAAGAATGGCATAATGTATATGCCCTTCACCAAGACTGACCAGCCATTAACATCTTGACATACCCATCCCATCGCTCTATAATTGTACATAGTTCCATTTTGCCAAATTACCTGCATGAGGGTCAATCTACGAGCCTTGGTTTATTTTTCTGTAAAATGGGGCTGGAAATAGAACCAACCTCATTGGGTTGGAGTGAGGATTGTAAAGTGTCTGGGTTGTCAAAAGTGCTCAAGAAATGTTCACTGTCATCACTGGAGTCCAGCAGGTCACCTGAGCTGAGGTCTTTTAGATCCCTGTGGAGTGTCTATTCAAAAATGTAGTGTTGGGCCGGCCGAGTGGCGCGATGGTTAAGAACTCGCTTGGGATGCCAGAGGGCCCCGGTTCGGATCCCACATATGAGGGCCAGTGACACTGCCCTCCA
>NW_017731522.1:935185-939050 GCF_001890085.2 Hipposideros armiger | reverse complement strand
CCCCTCTCCTTCAGGCTCTGCTCAAGGTTCTGAATGTAGAGACACCAGACATCAGCTTTTGGTGCGGTCACACTCACACAGCTGTGTGTTGATTGGGGGTGGACATAAACTCATTGTCATCTATGTCACTTTACCAATGAGAACATTGGCCTCTGCTTTCTCTGTGTAAATCTGTTATTTACTTATTTTTGAACAGATATTATTCTACTACCCTAGTTTAACTGGAATAAATGTAAGAAGCACAAAAGGCTGGAAATAATGAAAAAAATAGAGATGATAGAATTTAAACCTTGTTTTTCTTGCCGTGCTTAATTCAAGTTCCTTCTCACTGTGGGATGAAATTTGTCACAAAAAGATTCACCAGGATAAAAAGAACAGAGAAGGTAGTCAGGATATAATATAATGCGAATGTCCTGAAGTGCTAGCAAAATGCTTTGTGCTTGTCCTCGTGGGGAGTTATATGTAAATAGTAGTTTCTAGAGCTTCATCAGCATATATAAATCTGTCCCACAGCCTCTACTGCACATGTCAGATGCACTGCACATTTTTCCTTTTCGTTTTATTTAAGTTTTACAGAAACATGACTGAAAGAACAACTGTTCTCATAGCACTAGGAAAATGGAGTCAACCTCTGCATTTCTGATGAGGACCCCCTGCCGAGTCATTTCTGCTGCCTCTGTTATTATTCTAAGATGTTATGAGCCCAGCGGTGGAGTGCCAGTGCCTGAGGTTTGCCAGAGATGGGGAACACTTGTGAGACATTGGAAAATAGGCTCATTCTCAGAGCCCAGTACCCACATTTTGTCAGGGGGCTTTGCTGTGGGTTAGACCGTTCATTCACAAACTTTAGCATGTATTAGAATCACCCAGAAGGCTTGTTACAACAGATGGCTGAGCCCGACCCTCAGAGTTTCTAATTCAGTCAGCCTGGGATGGATCCCCCAAATTTGCATTTAACGTTTCTGGGTGATGCCTCTCAGACTACCCTTGTTGAAATGAATACCCTCCACCTCTGCCCCAAGAATTACTAGAGAATTGCTCATGTGGAGATAGATGCAGGGCCAACATCTAGGCCAGGAATTTAGCAAACTATGGCCCAGGGGCCACACCTGCCTATTTTTGCAAATAAAGTTTTATTGGAAAACAGCCTTGTTTACATACAACTACGGCTGCTTTTATATTACAAAGGCAGAGTTTAGTAGTTGGGCAGTGTCCAGATGTGTTTCCAAAGCTGGAAAACATGTGTCTGGCCCTTGGCCCATTACAGAAAAATGCTGCCGGCCCCTAATCTCCCAGTGCTTGCATGCCATTTGGGAGAAGGGGCCTACAAGTAATTTTATAAGGAACTGGCTCACAGTGTTCACAATTTGTGTGTTTTTTAGAAGCAAGGACGATTTTGTGTGTCTTTAGTTTTTTACTTAAATATATACGATATTGGAATTCATTCATTACTTCTCAACAGGTCATTCCCCAAATTACTTTTCTTATTGGAATCAGCAGTTTCTCAAAAGGGAAAAGAGACATGATTTTACCATCCATGTTGCCTCACTAATACACTATTGGCATCTAATTGAATTATTGGTGGAAAATTTTTAAAATCACCCAATTAAAAGGGGAAAATCATTCTCATTTTGACACTGTTATTGTCAGATTAGTGATATTGTACCTCTTTTAGACTTTAGTAAAAACTGATGTTACCTTTCTGGAAAGCAGTTTGTCAATATGTATCAAGAGTCTTTAAAATAGTGTTCATATTTATTACTCTGGTAATTCTTCTTTTAGGAAATTTCAGCAAAAATTCATATTCAAGATTTTTCATTATGGCAATGTTTATCGTAGTTTTTTTTTTTTTTAAGGAAAGACATCTAAATGTCTGTTAACATGAAACTGATAATATTATGATGACTACACACTGCTACGTGGGAGCCATTTAAAAATAAGCTGGATGAAGGGGAACTGACACAATATTTTTGGAAGGAATTTGTATCAAAGGCCTTAATCCCATTTCAAGGATTTTTATTTGCAAGAAAATAATCAGAAACACAGATATATTTTATATAAGGAAGATAATCGCAGTGAAAACAATGCATATGCTTATTCATTGGTAATGATTAAATAGGTTAGGATGGAATAAGATAAAATATCATGCAGCCATTAAAATTATATTTTTGAGAACTAGTAGTATATTGGAAATGTTACAAAGTATGTGGTAGAACATTTGGATATAAATCTACATATATGATATGATCCTACACATCTCAAATTAATAGGAACTCTGTATTCCACCCCAACCTGTTCATCACCAGTGAAGCCCAAACATTGGATTCATTCAGACTCCTCCCTTGCGTTTGTTATCTTCCTCCATCACGTCAGCAAACCCTGTCAGTTCCGGCTTTAAACTGCATCTCCTGTCTGCCACCTTCTCCCCCTCTTCCTGACTATTTCCTAAGTCCAGGCCATGTCAGGTCTCCTGTGGTCAGCTCTGCTGGCTTCATCCTGTCACCTGCCTCTGCTCCTGACCCACTGCAAAGCTGCAAAAGTAATCTCAAAATCTAGACCAGGCCTTCCCACTTCCTGACTAAAATCCTTTTGGTGGATTCCTGCTGAGCTTAGGATAAAATGCAAACTCTTTATCATGCCTGTGAGGCTCAGAACGATCTGGCCTCTGCTTCTCTTCTTAACCTTAGTCTGTGCTACCCCTTGTCTGAACTTCATGCTGTTTCACTAACACGCCAGCCTCTTTGCTACTTCCTAGCCATTTGGTATACTGTTCCCTCTGCCTAAAATGCTCTTCCCCCACCATTTGCAGAGCCAACCATCCTCTTGTCTTTCTTCAGTTTACACCTTAACAATGACCTCTGTGCGGAGGCTAGCCCTGTCTCCCCTTCCTAAAACACGCGTGTCAGCCCCTGCTCGAGAATTCTGTGCTGCATGTTGGATCATAAGGGCCCATATAGGATCTGCTGCAGGCACTTACTAAATACTTGTTGAATGAGTGAATGAATCTCCTCAAATATCTAAGTGTATTATAAGTGTGTGTAAGTGTATGCATACACAAGAGAATATGAATGGTGATGCAAATCACGTTACAGTTGATTTTTTACTTTCTTTGTTGTACTTTTGTATATTTTTCAAATATTGTAATTAATCTGTATTACCTTTTTGTGGTAAAATATATATAATATAAAATTTATTGTTTTAACCATTTTTAAGTGTACAGTTCTGTGACATTAAGTATATTCACATTGCTGTACAGCCATCACCCCATCCATCCACGACCTTTTTCATCTTTTCCAAATGAAACTGTGACTCCAGTAAACACTAACTTCTCAATAATTTATATTATTTTTTACAGTAAGAATAATGTACTATAGAGAAATAAATATGTAGCAAACATCTTTTTAAGGCAAAGCTCATTTCTTTTTATTTTTTTTAATTAAAGTTTATTGGAGTAATAATTATTAGTAAAGTTACATAGATTTAAGGTGTACAGTTCTGTAATACATCATCTATAATCACACTGCGTGTTCACCACCCAGAGTCAGCTCTCCTTCCATCACCATATATTTGACCCCCTTTACCCTCATCTACCACCCCCCTCCTCTCTTACCCTCTGGTAACCACTAAACTGTTGTCTGTGTCTATGAGTTTTTGTTTCTTCATTTGTTTGTCTTGTTCCCTTGTTTTCAGTTTCATATACCTCATATCAATGAAATCATATAGTTCTCTACTTTTTCTGTCTGACTTATTTTGCTTAGCATAATAATCTCAAGATCCATCCATGTTGTCGCAAATGGCACTATTTCACCTTTTCTTATGGCAGAATAGTATTCCATTGTGTCTATATACCACAACTTATTTTTTT
>NW_017731522.1:915165-925227 GCF_001890085.2 Hipposideros armiger | reverse complement strand
AACTTGGGCCAGTGAAGCAACGTCCTCCACAACTAGACTGAAGAACAAAACGACAGCAACTTGTCTGTTCCCCTTCCCCCAATTCCCTAGCACTATTCCCATCCCCCAATTCCCCAATAAAAATCTTAAAAAAAAAAAAATGGGCAGAAACTATGAAGAGACATTTCTCTAAAGAGGACATACAGATGGCCAACAGGCATATGAAAAAACGTTCAACCTCACTCATCATTAGGGAAATGCAAATAAAAACCACAATGAGATACCACCTTACCCCGGTCAGAATGGCTATCATGAATAAATAAACAAACAACAAGTGCAGGTGAGGTTGTGGGGAAAAGCGAACCCTGGTGCACTGTTGGTGGGATTGCAGATTGGTACAGCCACTATGGAAATCATTATGGAGGTATCTCAAAAAAGTGGAAATGGCCCAGGAATTCCACTCATAGGTATTTATCCAGAAAAACCCAAGACAGTAATTTGAAAAAATATATGCACCCCTATGTTCATTGCAGCGCTATTTACAAAAGTCAAGACTTGGAAACAATCGAAATGCCCATCAATAGAAGACTCGATTAAGATACTGTGGCACATTTACACAATGGAGTATTACTCAGCTATAAAGAAGGAAATCGTACCATTTGCAACGATATGGATGGACCTGGAGAACATTATGCTAAGTGAAATAAGTCAGTCAGAGAAAGACAAATACCATATGCTCTCACTTATATGTGGAATCTGAAGAACTGAATAAACGAGTAATGTAAACAGAAATAGTCTCAGAGACACAGAGTAAAAACTGATGATTGCTAGATGGGGTGGGGGTGGGGATGAGGGAGAAGGGGAAGGGATGAGACAACATAAATTAGTAACTTCAATATTGGCACAGGGATAGGAAAGACAGTTTGGGGAATATAATCAATAATGTTGTAAATATTTTTTAGGGGCCAGATGGTCTCATGTCTTGTTAGGGAGACCACTTCATGGACAGGGTAGAGACCTGACCACTGTATTGTACATCTGAAGCTGCTGCTGAATACTATTATATGTCAACTATAATTTAATACATATATACTCATGGGATGTGAGGTATATAGTGTGGGAATGGAGTCAATGGAATTGTAATAGATAAGTATGAATCGGGGGTGGTGGGTTCGTGGATGGGGGAGGGGGGCTGTCTCTTTGTGAGGGGTGAAAAGGATAACTATTGCATTGTTTTGTACACCTGAAACCAATATTAATTAAATAAAAAGAAAAAATAAATATAAAAACAGTAATATTGTTTTAAATGTAAAAGACAGAGTTCCAGACACATAGATAAAATATGAAAATGTCATATAAAATAATGGCAAATCTAGGGCAGTCTAAGCCCCATTTTTCCCCACTTCTATTATAAAATTGTCTTAAAATAAGCTCTGAATCCTTTTCTTGGAACACATTTCACATATTCCTGACCTATGTTTTCTTTTCCATTTGCAAAACAAATCTTGAATTTCAAAGAAAGTGCAGACGCTATGACAAACTCTCTCTTGCAATTTATTATTTCATTGGCTCACTGCCCTGGACAATTAGGAGAAGATTTATCGACATGTTCCCTAAATAATTGGCAATTAATTTGAGATTAGATGCCAAAAAGTACAATATTCTTAATGTAATGCGAAGGTTGAAGCTTTTCACTTACAAATGTCATGGAACACAGAGTAAATGTTACTTAGCAGCATAGTTAACCCTGCCCTTTCACATATCCATGATAGAGCGCAGTTTTAGTCTGATGATCATCAACTGTAGCCAAACTAGCTTGGCAAGTTTTAACGTAAAGCTCAAGTGGAAACCAAGAGTGTCTATCTATGTCTTAATGTCTTTCAATCTGTAAGTCCTTGATTTATCTTGATAGGTACCAGATATGAATCATAAGGATGTGTGAACCTGTATTATATATGGCATGAGGAATATTGTATTCTGAATCTTCTTAGGAATTTTGCTGTTGACTTAAGCAGTACGTTTGGATCCTGTAGACATCTTTGGTTTAAAGCAGCAGTTCTCAACCTGTGGATCGCGACCCCTTTGGGGGTCAAATGACCCTTTCACAGGGGTCGCCTAAGACCATTGGAAAACAAAAAGATACTTACATTACGATTCATAACAGTAGCAAAATTACAGTTATAGAGTAGNGTGTCACTGGCCCTCATATGTGGGATCCGAACCGGGGCCCTCTGGCATCCCAAGCGAGTTCTTAACCATCGCGCCACTCGGCCGGCCCTGTAATATATTTCAATTCTGGATTTTTTTGAGTGGTTGCCATTAAGATTATGTAAAAGAAAGTTTCATATTTGGAGCATTCCATTTTCTTCAGCATGCTTCTTTTTTCCATTCCCTTTTGCTCTCTCCTATTATGTTTTCGTTGTCACAAATTATCCCTATTTATGCTGAGTTGATTTCTGCACTACAGTAGCAAGTTGTCTTTTTCTTCCTTTTTGTGTGTGTTTTTTTCCTTCTTAACCCTGTGTGTTATATTTAAGTGTATAGTGTCCTATTTGGTGTAGGGGTTGCCGTTTCCTGCTTCTGTCTGTCTGTTCGTAATACTACTCATGGTTTTGTATTCTTTCGCTTTTTTGTTTCAGGTCAAATAGCCTCATTCAGTATTTCTTATAGTACACGTCCTGTGTTAGAAAATTCCCTAATCTTCTGTTTCAATGTAATTTGGATTGTAGAATTGAGTGACTTTAAAACTAGCTAATTTGTATTTCAATTTATAATTTTGATTTAGAAAAAAATATCCTTTATAAATCTAAACTGCTGAATTGACAGATTTTTTTTTCTGCAATAGCTCCACTGCAGTGCAAACCATTTGTGTTGCCTTAATAAATGTGTCTTTCCTGCAACTATAATCATTTCTTGAAGAAATTGTGTGTTAAAGCCGAATCACCTGGAAGTGTGGTTAGTTTAATATCCTTATACAAGTTTCCCTCAGCATTGAAAATTGGAAATGTATGAAAGTCTAAATTCTAATTGTAATGAAACACTGCTCTGTGACCTTCTAGAAGTGGATATTCTGGAGCTCATGTGACATAGAGCTGCTTCTTGGTCAGAAACGGATGTGACTTCAGAGGGCTCAGCAGGGTTCTCACTGGAAACCCAGTTTCCTGACCATGAAGATGATTTGTTCTGAGTGGCGTTCTCCCTTAGGATCTGTGTCTAAGGAGACAGAGAGATCAGATCAAGCAGAGTCCCCTCATAACCCATCACCTCGAAAATAACGCTTCTGGTTGAGTTGGCAGAAAACTGTCTAGCATGGGAGAGGAAAAGTTGGAGAAACTACACCACTCAATTATTTTAGGGGAACATTTCATGTTTAAATAATAGCAAGCAAAATGTGCAACATAAATAATTGATAAAGGAATCATATTCAGAATATGTAAAGAGAATCTTATCAAGAATAAAAAGACAACCCATTAGGAAAATGCACAAAGAGTATGAATAGGAAGTTAAAGGAGAGAAAATATAAAAGACAAAAAAAAAGGATAGAATAATCCATTTTACTTGTAATCTGTAATTGTAAATTAGCAGAACACCAAAATATCATTTTATCTTTATTAGCTTAGGAAGATTTTTAAAAGATGGACTGTGCAGAAAAGAGTTAATGACTATTAGCTTGAAGGCCTACTTACCAGGTTAGCTCTTGGCTGGAATATGGGACCTTGGGTTTCAGCAGGGTTCTGTCCATTCCATGGTAAGAGTGGCTCACTCTGTTTTAACTGTTTGTGCAAAAGATATGTTTTATGCTTTCCTTCTGCGAGCCCAGAGTTTTGTTTCATACCAGGCAGAGGCTGCCTGCATGGCCAGTTCCTCATAAAAACTCTGGGCCCTGATTGTCTAATGAGCTTCCCTGAGTATCTAATGGACAACATTTCATAAGTGTTGTCAAACTCATTGCACTGGGAATTAAGTGTGTGACTCCAGTGCGAGAGGACTCTGGGAAGCTTGCACCTGATTTCTCCTGGACTTTGTGGCCCCATGAACCTTTCCCTTTCCTAGTATCTCTTGGTACCCTTGTGCTCTAATAAGTCATCGCTATCAGTTCACCTGTTTACTGAGTCCTGGGAATCCTGCTAGTGAATCATCAAATCTGGGCGTGGTCTAGGTGACCCTGGATACACTAATAACAGAAAATGTTGGCATGAGTGTGGGAAACAGGACTTCCAAAACTGCTGGTGATAAGGTAAATTGGCACCACCATTTTGGAGAGGAATTTAGCAACATCAAATTATTATAAGTTGAAGATGTCTATTTCCCGGTTTAGATAGTCTAGAGAAAAAAAAATACCACGTTTGTTAAATAAAAAGGCATTACGATGAATGACATTGCAGCACTGTTGCATTGTCAGAAACAATGGAGATAGCCTAATTAGCCTAATAGTTTATGAAGGAGAAATATATTTTGGTATAGTTTTTGAATGGAATATTAACAACATTTAAAATAATTAACAAAAATTATGTCAATCGACATGGTTAAATTTCTGTAAACTAATGTGAATTTAAGAAACAGTAATATATAGAGAGAGAACCCCAAAGACTCCATCAAAAAACTATTGAAACTGATAGACGAATTCAGTAAGGTAGCAAGATACAAAATTAATATTCAGAAATCAGCTGCATTTGTATATACCAATAATAAACTATCGGAAGGAGCAATTAAGAAAACAGCCCCATTTACAAATTGCTTCAAGAACTATAAAATACTTAGGAATAAATTTAACCAAAGAAGTAAAAGACCTTTACTCAGAAAATTATAAGACACTAAAGAAAGAAATAAAAGAAGATTAAAATACATGGAAACATGTACCATGCTCATGGATAGGAAGAATTAATATAGTTAAAATGTCCATATACTGTGTAAAGCAATATATAGATTCAATGCAATTCCTATCAAACTACCAAGGGCATTTTTCACATAGAAATAGAAAATATAATCCTAAAATTTATATGGAACCATAAAAGACCCCGAATAGCGATGGCAATCCTGAGAAATAAGACAAAGTCGGGAGTATCATGCTACTAGACATCAAAACATACTACAAGGCTACAATAATTGAAACAGTATGGTACTGGCCTAAAAACAAGCACATAAATCAATGGAACAGAATAGAGAGTCCAGAAATAAATCCATGCATATATGGACAGTTAGTCTATGACAATGGAAGCAAGAATTTACATTGGGGTAAAGATAGTCTATTTAATAAATGGTGCTGGGTAAATTGGACTCACACATACAAAAAAATGAAACTGGGCCACCTCCTTACTCCATATAGAAGAACATATTAAAAATGGATTAAAGACCTAAATGTAAGACCTGAAACCATAAAACTCCTAGAAGAAAATATAGGGAGTAAATTTGCAGACATTACCCTGAGCAATACTTTTACTGATACGTCCCTGTGGGCAAGGGAACTAAAAGAAAAAATGAACATATGGGATTACATCAAATTTAAAAGTTTTTTCACAACAAAGGAAACCATCAGTAAAACAAAAAGAAAGCTTACTGAATGGGAGAATATATTTGTCAACGATATATCTGATAAAGGGTTAATATCCAAAATATATAAAATGCTCATGCAACTCAACACCAAAAAAACAAACAACCCAATTAAAAAATGGGCAGAGGGCTGGCCGAGTGGCATGGTGGTTACGAGCTGGCTTGGGATGCCANGTGGGATCCGAACTGGGGCCCGCTGGCATCCCAAGCCAGCTCTTAACCAATGCGCCATTCGGCCGGCCCTCTAGTTTCATTCTTTTGCATGTGGCTTTCCAATTCTCCCAGCACCATTTATTGAAGAGGCTGTCTTTTCACCATTGTATATTTATGGCTCCTTTGTCGAAAATTATCTGCCTATATTTGTGTGGGATTATTTCTGGGTTTTCAGTTCTATTCCATTGGTCTGTGTGTCTGTTTTTCTGCCAATACCATACTGTTTTGATTATTGTTGCTCTAGTACAAACTGAAGCCAGGGAGTGTGATACCTCCAGCCTTGTTCTTTTTTCTTAGGATTGCTTTGGCTATTTGAGGTCATTTGGGGTTCCTTATAAATCTGATGGTTTTTTTATTCTATTTTTTAAAAAAAAATGCCACTGGGATTTTGATGGGGATTGCATTAATTCTGTATATCACTTTAAGTAATATGGCCATTTTAATTGTTCATTCTTCCAGTCCATGAACATGGACTGGCTTTCCATTTCTTTGTGCCTTCTTCAGTTTCTTTAAAAATGTCTTATAGTTTTCAGTGTATAGGTCCTTCACATCCTCGGTTAAGTTTATTCCTAGGTGTTTGATTCTTTTTGTTGCAATTGCAAAAGGAATTGTTTTTGTTGTTTTTTAATTTTTTTTCCTCAGATTTCATTGCTAGTATATAGCAATGCAATGGCTTTTGTACATTGATTTTGTAGCTGGCAAGTTTACTATATTCATTTATGGTTTTGAATAACTTTTTTAGTGGAGTCTTCAGGGTTTTCTATATATAGCATCATGTCATCTGCAAAAAGTGACAATTTAACTTCTTCATTCCCAATTCGGATGCCTTTATTCCTTTCTCTTGCCTGATTGCTCTGTCCAGGACTTCCAATAATATGTTGAATAACAATGATGATAGGAAGCAACCCTGTCTTGTTCCTGAACGTAGAGCAAAGGGTTTCAGTTTTTCACTGTTAATTATATTAGCTGAGGGTGTGTCATATATGGCCTTTATTATGTTAAGGTATTTTCCTTCTATACCCATTTTATTCAGTGTTTTAATTATAAATGGATGTTGTGTCTTGTTAAACACTTTTTCTGCATCTATTGATATAATATGATTTTTGTCCTTTATTTTGTTTATGTGGTGTATCATATTGATTGATTTGCGTATATTGAACCAGTAATGTTGGTTTCATAAAATGAGTTAGGGAGTATTGTCTCTTCTTCAGTTTTTTGGAAGAGTTTGAGGAGGACAGGTGTTAGATCCTCTTTGAATGTTTGGTAGAATTCACTAATGAAGCCATCTGGTCCTGGACTTTTGCTTTTGGGAATCTTTTGGATGACTGATTCAATTTCTTTACTGTTGAACTGTCTACTTAGATTTTCCAGTTCTTTGTGATTCAGCCTAGGAAGAATATAGCTTTCTAAGAACATGTCCATTTCTTTTAGGTTATTGAATTTGATGGCATATGGTCCTTCATAGTATTCTCATATGACCCTTTGTATTTCTGTGGCATCCATGGTAACTTCCCCTCTTTTATTTCTGATTTTGTTTATTTGTGTCTTTTCTCTTTTTATCTTAGAGAGTCTAGGCAAGGATTTGTCAATTTTATTAATCTTTTCAAAGAACCAGCTCTTTGTTGCATTAATTTTTTCTATTGTGTTTTTGTTCTCTATTTCATTTAGTTCTGCTCTGATTTTTATTATTTCCTGTCTTCTGCTGACTTTGAGTTTCATTTGTTCTTCTTTTTCTAGTTCTTTAAGGTGTAATGTGAGGTTATTTATCTGGGATATCTCTTCTTTCTTGAGATAGGCCTGTAAGGATAAAAATTTCCCTCTTAGAACTGCTTTCTCTGCATTCCCCAAATTTTGGTAGGATGTATTTTCATTCTGATTTGTTTCTGTGTATCTTTTGGTCTCTCCTCCTATTTCTTCTTTGACCCAGTTGTTCTTTAAAAGTATGTTGTTTAATCTCCACATATTGGTGGTTTTTCCTGCTTTCTTTTTGCAGTTGATATCCAATTTCAAAGCCTTGTGATCAGAAAATATACTTGGTATGATTTCAATCTTCTTAAATTTGCTGAGGCTAGTTTAATGTCCCAGTATATGGTCTATCCTTGAGAATGTTCCATGTGCACTAGAAAAGAATGTATTGTCTGATGTTTTAGGATGAAGTGCTCTATAAATTTCAGTTTCATCTAATGTGTCATTTAGGGCTGACAATTCTTAATTTATTTTCTGTTTGGATGATCTCTCAATAGCTGTCAGTGATGTATTTAGGTCCCCTACTATAACTGTGTTTTGGTCAATAACTCCCTTTAGTTCTGTTAGTAGTTGCTTTGTATATTTTGTTGCTCCCTCACTGGGGGCATAAATATTGATGACTGTTATGTCTTCTTGTTTTATTGTCCCCTTTATCATTATGAAATGTCCACCTTGGTTGCTTGTTACCATTTTTATCCTGAAATCTGTTTCATTTAATATCAGTATGGCTACACCTGCTTTTCTCTGAATACCATTTGCTTGGAATGTCAGTTTCTACCCTTTCACTTTGAGTCTATATTTGTCTTTGTAGCTGAAATATGTCTCTTGAAGGCAGCATATAGTTGGGTTTAGTATTTTGATCCAGTCTGCTCTTCTGTGCCTTTTTATTGGTGAGTTTAGTCCATTTACATTTAGAGTGATTGTTGATATATGAGGATTTCCTACCATTCCATCTTTGGTTTTCTGGTAGGATGGTGTCTCCATTGTTTCTTTGCCTTTTTGTTGCTATATATTATTTCAGTGTGGTGGTAGTCTATGATTTTTTTCCCTCTGTTTCTTCTTTTGCTATGTAATATATTTCTTTTTTTTTTTTTTTTTTTNGTTGTCAGAAGCGACTCACGGCAGCCCAGCTCCAGGTTGAGCTGTTGTTCAGCATCTTAGCTGTAGAGGGCAGTGTCACTGGCCCTCTTATGTGGGATCCGAACCGGGACCCTTTGGTGTCCCCAGCCAGCTCTTAATCAATGCACCACTCGGCCGGCCCTATACCACAACATCTTTATCCAGTCGTCTATGGAAGGACACTTTGGTTGTTTCCATGTGTTGGCCACCGTGAATAATGCGGCAATGAACATTGGAGCACATATATCTTTACAGATAAATGTTTTCAGATTTTTGGGGGGTAGATACTCAGGAGAGGGATTGTTGGTGTTATATTGCAAATCAGTGAGCTGAACAGAAGACACTGTAGTCAATAGGCCAAATTAGGAGTCTTTAATTCAGGCGACTGTGAGAGGACTCATGTCTCTCCAAACCTCGCAGCCCTGAGTGAGCCGCATCCTGTTCGGACCGTGGAAGGGAGCTGTGCTTAGCCAAGCGAGTTACAGAAGCCAAAAACAGCCAAGTTGAGCCTATTTATGAGTATATCTGGGTGTTGCTATTTCCTGGATCTTAACAAAACAAACCGCCACCTGTGTTCAGTGGAAAATTTTGCAACCTGGGGCCTGCTGGGTGACACAGAATGGAGGGCAGAGGACAAGATGGAGTCAGTCTTGTCAGGGCCCGTTGTTCACTGGGTCATATGGTAATTCTGTTCTTAATTTTTTGAGGAACCTCCACACTGCCTTCCATAGTGGCTGCACCAATCCGCATTGCCACCAACAGTGTATGAGGGTTCCTTTTTCTCCACAGCCTCTCCAACAATTGCTATTATTTGTCTTATTCATGATAGCCATTCTAACTGGTGTTAGGTGATATTCCATTGTGTTTTTTATTTGCATTTGATGATTAGTGATGTTGAACATCTTTTCATATGTCTATTGGCCATCTATAATGTCTTCTTTGAAGAAATGTCTATTCAGGTATTCTGCCCATTTTTTAATTGGATTGTTTTTTTGTTGTTGTTGAGTTGTATGAGTTCCTTATATATTTTGGATATTAGCCCCCTTATTAGAGGTATTGTTTGCAAAAATCTTCTCCTGTTCAGTTGGTTGCATCTTTATTTTGTTGATGGTTTCTTTTGCTGTGGAGCTTTTTAGTTTGATATAGTCCCATTCATTGATTTTAGCTTTTATTTCCCTTGCCTTTGAGATCGAAATTATAAAATCCTCTTTGAACCCAAGGTCCATAAATTTAGTACCTATGTTTTCTTCTATGCAGTTTATTGTTTCAGGTCTTATGTTTAGGTCTTTGATCCATTTTGAGTTATTTTGGTACTCGGTGACAGAAAGCAGTCTGGTTTCATTCTTTTTTTTTTTTTTAAGATTTTTTATTGGGGAATTGGGTATGAGAACAGCGCTGGGGAATTGGGGGAAGGGGAACAGACAAGTTGCTTTCCTTTTTTGTTCTTCAGTCTAG
>NW_017731522.1:873237-908685 GCF_001890085.2 Hipposideros armiger | reverse complement strand
TTATAGAGTAGCAACGAAAATAATTTTATGGTTGGGGGTCACCACAACATGAGAAACTGTATTAAGGGGTCGCCTCATTAGGAAGGTTGAGAACCGCTGGTTTAAAGGATAACTGTCAGCGTCTTTTTTTAAAAATTATTTTCAATTACAGTTGACATTCAATATTGTATTAATTTCAGGTGTATAGCATAGTGGTTAGACATTTATAGAACTTATGAAGTGATCCCCCTATAAGTCTAGTACCCACCTGGCAGTGTCTTTTTAATGTCTACATCTGTGGTCTCCTAAGGGGAATATAAAACCCTAGATTCTAGGTTACAGAGATTTTGCTGTAACCTAGAAATTGTTATCCTTTTGTTCAAATTCCAGAGTGCTTTATACCTAGAGGTAGAGTTGGCAGGTGTGACTATCACACATCAGTTGGACTTACCAGTTGGTTTAATTTCCTGAACTCCAGCTCCAGCACCGTGCCTGGAATAAATTACATATGTACTAAATGTTTGTTGACCAGTTTGCATATGTCCAGACCATTTGAGCACAAGTAAAATTTTATTCCCTTTCAGAAACTCTAGAAATATCCTGTAATCCAAGTTTCCCCAGGCCTGTATTTTGTTTCTGTTTCTAAGCCCATAGGATGGGTTTTAAATTTATGTGCATTTTTTTTTCACAGTCCATCTTCAGACTGATCCCAATTTTTTTCCCACTCGCCTCAAACAGTTTTCCACTCTACAGTCTCATAATGGTAATTTCCATCATTCCTTGAGTGCTTTCTTTTTTTCAAGCAGGGTCTGAATCTCATTTAATCCTCACAACAATCATGTGATGGAGCTACCGACACATCGGTGCTCTGTTTTTGCGGATGAGACGAGTGTGGTTCTGAGATAAAGTAACACACTTGGGCTTTCCAGCGACTAAATAGTAGAGCCAGGGTTTAAACCCAGGCTGTCTGTCTGTCTTAGCTACCAACATTTATTCTGTTATTCTTAGTTAAATTTTCTAAGGGGAATTTGAGAACTAAGCATTTAGAACAGTGCCTACCACATAGTCATTCAATAATTATGTATATTTTAAACGTTTGTAATAGATTTTATTATAGTATAATTTGCATACTATAAAATGCACCCATTTACACATACAGTGCTGTAAGTTTTGACAGATGTATAAACCTGTGATATCACTATCATAATCAAGGTATATTCTATTGCCATCACCCCCAAAAAGTTTCCTTGCTCTCCCTCCTTTTAAAACATTTTATTTTTGAATCATTGTAGATGCCCAGGAAATTGTAAAAAATAGTACAGAGGTCCCATGTACCCTTCACCCAGTTTCCCCAGTGGTAATATCTTCCATAACTACAGTACAATTGTAAAGCCAAGTAATTGACATTGGCACGCTCCATAAATCTTAAAGCCCTGTGCTCATTGGCAGTCAGTGTTTTTTCTCTCAGGTAACCATTGAACTGCCTTCTGTCACTATAAATTTGTTTCGCCGTTACTAAAACTTTTTATAACAATAGAATTGTACTGTACATTCTCTTTTATGTCTAGCTTCTTTTGCCTAGTGTGATGTGATTGAGATTTATCAATATTACGTATGGGCTCCTTTTAATTGAGGTGTTACATCCTATTGTCTGAATATAATACACTTTGCTTATCTCTTCACTTGTTGATGGACATTTGGGTTGTTTCCAATTTGGGACTATTATATAATGAATAAAGTTGCTATGAAGATTCATGTATAAGTTTGTGTGTGTGTGTGTGTGTGTGTGTGTGTTTGTGTGTGTGTGTGTACACTTGTTTTCATTTTGTTTGCATAAATAAGAGTGCAACTACTAGGTCATTTGGTTAGTGAAGGTGTAACTTTATAAGATACTGACAAATTGTTTTCCCAAAAGAATGAACCATTTTGTACACTAACTGTGTATAAAAGTTCCTGTTGCACTACAATCTTGCTAATACTTGATACTGTCAGTCTTTTTGCCATTGTAATGGGTATGAAGTGGAATAGTATGGTTTTTAATTTGCCTTTCTCTGATAATTAATGATATTGACTATCTTTTCATGTGCTTAATGGCCAATCATATATATTCCTTTGTGAAATGCCTGTTCAAACCTTGTGCCTGTTTTAGGGGTGGGTGAGTGAGGTGTGTGGGTGTTTGTCTTCTTCACTCAAAAAATATTTGACAAGTAATTGAATATTTATTGAATGACTTAAGTATGACTTGAATATATGTATTTTCCTTTCGGCCACTTGAAACCATAGGTATAATACAACTCAAATACATAGTTTAAATTAGGTTTCGTTAGTATATTCTGAAATGATAGACCGTAGCAGAGAATCTTGTTTTGATCATGATATTAGACTGAAGATGAGTAGTTTTCTGCCCTAGGTGGGACAGTCATTATCCTAACTATTCCTGTCATCCTCATGATTTATTCTTTTTGACCATGGGGAAATTCTCATCATTGCTGCATTGTTTCTCTAAGGCTAGAAATGCTCTCACCTAATTTTTATCTTGTCTAAAAATGGAAGGACAGTCTCAGCCTTGTTATTTTTAGCTGTCACTGAAGCATCTTTCTTCATTAATGATGAATGTGAACTAGGTTGACCTACAAGCTTTCTGTTGATCCTGTAGACTATAATTTGTATTTATAATTTAAAAAAACATTTAGTTATCTTCTTTCTATGATACATATTTGCAACATAATTTTTAGCCTTTTTTGTTCTGTTATGTGTAGAGAATTACAAAGAACTAAACTAATAGCTCCACCCAGTTAACTATTGCTTAAACAACAATAATAATTAAAAAGAAATGTGTATCAGGTGTGTGTGAATCAACACAGGATAGTAAGATCTATCTATTTGTACAATGAAGAGTGATCTCGCTTTCTTTATTTCCCACGCTCAAGTCTTTCTCCCTAAAAGAAACTGTTGTTAAAACTTTCTCAAGATTCCTTCCATTAATACATGGTCTCTCCTTTTCTTTATTCCTTTCTACACAGAAGGGATCTGACAGCATGCACTATTCCACATATTATCCTATAATATCAACACGTGAAGATCTAGCTTTTGCAGAAAAGTTACTGTTTGGATGAACTATGCTTTCCTTAGTTGATCCCTGGTGGCTGTTTTCAGGGTTTTGTTTTTATTCTTATTTATTTGCTGTTATAAAATGCTACAATAAACAACACTGAAGGTTTTGGCAGGCTTTTGCAAGTATATCCATAGGGTAAATGTCTACCAATTGAATCCCTGGTTCAGAACATTTTCTAATTTGTCAGCTATTGCTAGATTGTCCTCTTTAAGGTTTCAGCCATTTGTTCTCCCTCTAATAGTGTCTGCAAGTGTCTGTGGCATATATTTTTAATGTAATAGCCTAGTTTAAATTATTTGTTATTTCAGCCTTCTAGTATTATGTGAAATGGGACCCCCAAATTAATGCTATCTCAATGCTTTTTTTTAAAGGTTTTTATTGGGGATTTGGAGGATGGGAACAGTGCTGGGGAATTGGAGGAAAGGGAACAGGCAAGTTGCTGTCCTTTTGTTCTTCAGTCTAGTTGCGGAGGACGTTGCTTCACTGGCCCAAGTTGGCACCATCATTGTGCTCTTCCAGGGCGAGGCAGATCAGTCGCCAGCTTCTGGACGGCCTCTCACACTGGCTGCTGGCTACACACGGTAGCCCATGGCAACCCACCAGCCATCGCTGGCGACTCACGGCAGCCCAGCTCCAGGTTGAGCTGTTGTTCAGCATCTTAGCTGTAGAGGGCAGTGTCACTGGCCCTCATATGTGGGATCCGAACTGGGGCCCTCTGGCATCCCAAGCCAGCTCTTAACCAATGCACCACTCGGCCGGCCCTCAATGCTTTTTTATCTTGTTAAATTCTTGCTTCCTTTCTCCCCTGCAGAGGAAAAGCTAAAATAAGACCGAAAGTAGCTGACTAGAATGGCTTGATGTGGCTTTCCCACACAGCCCTCAGGCCGCTCGGTCTCTTGGAAGTTCTCTTGTTGATGTGTTCTCCTGTTTTCTATGTTTCTACAGGAGGAAAGCTTACCAAGGACCTGCGCCATTTTCTCAGTCAGCGGTTCCAGAAAGGGTCTCCTGATCATGAGCTCCAGCAGACCATAAGGGATAATCTTTATCGCCATGCTGTGCCTTGTAAGTAGCCAGTTTTGCGCATCTTACTGCTGAGTGGGTATGTGAAACGTTGACAGGAGAAAGAAGAGCTCAACAGCTGGCTCTGGAACAATGGGCAGCTTGCTCACTTAGCGACTCTGTAAGCCCAGGGAGTCCTAACTGACAATGGGACACAGCACAGCACAAGGTGAATTACTTGGCTTTTGAGTTCCGGCTCTGCCTCTTCCTAGCTTACAATGTAGGGCAAATTATTTGTCCTTTGTAAGGTTCAGTTTTCACATCAGTGAAAAGGTAATCACAATCATACTAATGACTTCACAGAACTATTATGAGGAGTAAATGGGCTGAGGTTATGTAAGTGCGTTTTGTATAGTGTGGGTGTGGTGTAAGCCTCCATAAATGGTAACCGTCACTAATGAGTTGGACCCGGCCCAAGGCCTTCAGACTTACACTTCAGAGCTCGCCGGGTTCCTAATGGCCCCTCAGTGAGCAGAATGCCTCACTGGATTCTCTTCTTCCTCAGCTTTATCAGATTCTGAAGCAAGGATTTCATGTATAATTGTGTTTGAAGAACTGGTTTCCACAAATTAGAGAAATCCAAAGCCAAAACCCATTAGATCAAACCAAATCTGAGAAAGCAAGACGCAGAACATAGGGACTACGAAAGCAGGGTTTTTGTATTAAGGGAAGCCAAGGAGGGAAGGAGTTTATGAGATAGATAAAATGGCAGCTCATTTGTAGTGAAGTGTTATGTACATTCTACCAAACTATCCCTATACAGCTAGCCGGTCATAAGGTAGGAATCCTGGAAAGACGTACAATTATTTAATTTCATTGAAAATAAGAAGAAAGAATGATTCTGGTTTATTACTTGGAAGTTTTCTTACCTCCTCTCTATTACCCTATCCCTCAACATTTCAAATATCTTTTTAGAGATATCATATTTTAACCAGCAAAAGAAAGAAGGAATGGAGTTCAAGGTACCCAGCTTATTGCTGTGATTTGTTTGCTATAAATGGTTTTCTTTAAAAAATAATACTTTGCAAGTAATGTGCTAGAGTGCGAATGTTTCCTGATACTACTGCAAAATAATAAACAGACCTAATCTAAGGCATGTCATAGCAAGGCCTTAGACCAGAAATCTAGACTGGGACCTTTAGAGATCAGATCCTAGACTAGCCCCCTGCCCTCCATTTTACATATTAATGAAACCAAGGCTCCAAGAGGAAAAGAGGTTGACTGCAAGTAACTTGGGTCTGGGCCCCAAAGTTGCCTCTTTCTGCTGAGCGGCAGAGCTGCATTTGACAGAGAAAATGTTGCAATACTGTATTAGTGGGATCTTCTGGCCCTCAGGTCTCTTAGTCTTTCAGCATTGGAACTGAAAACCATAATCTTAATAATATCCTAAGAGTAATTCCTTACATTTGGATTAATAATAATTTAATGTTAATCATGCGGGTGAGGCAGGGATTATCATTCTATTTTGACAGATCAGGAAACCAAGACACTAAGCCAATAAAACAGGCTGAAAGGTGACCAGGGCTTTGGGTCTCCTGAGTCTGCCATTGCCTTGCCTCTGATGTACCGTCCAGTTTTATTCTTAGAAAAACCCTTTGAGGTTGGGATTTTTAATACCCATTTTACAGCTGAGGAAATAGAGCCACGGGGAAATCAAGTAACGGATAAGTTGCATCTGTTAAGCCCTCCAGGGCTGTTTCTGTCGCCATACCATAGCTGCCTCTGAAGTTCTCATATAGCATGTTGAATGCAGTTTTGCAGAATTTAGTAATTGCAGAATCATGATTGTTCTCTGTGTAATTTTTCCCCTACTTAGATTCCAATTTAAGAAATGGGGAATGAAGCAAATGAGCACAGCACTTCTTGATGCGTCTGTGGTGTTACTATGGTTACGTTTTGGCATGCTTTCCCGTTTATTTTTTCCGCTGATTTATTGGACCTGACTGTGAGCTAAATGGCTTGATTTGAAGCTTACCACTATGTAGGAACTGGGGCAAGACAATGACCTCAGCTTTTTAAAAGCAGTGGAGAATCATGTTTTATCTTTGCTTGTATAAAGCCCTTAGTATTGATGTTTCCGTTCTATGAAACCAGTAAATCAGGAATTTGGAACATGGAAATGGCCTTCCTACTGAAAGAGAAAACAAGTAACATTTCATTTTACATTTCCTTCATAAAACGGGAAGGAAATTCAGAGGTGTCTGTTTCCAAGTCTGGCACAGTGTGTTTGCCTTTGAACATGAGTAGATCAGGCGTGGCTGGGGATTCGTATAGGCTTGGGTAACTCCGGCCACATTTGTGTTTATTTTGATTCTTTGCCCCATGTAACTGGTAAAGCTGAACCTCTCTTCCAGCCTGTCATGCTAATGGATTAGGAAGCCCTTGATTGGAGAATAGATCCTCCTGATTATGTGGTAACTGTGTCACAGGGAAACAAGCTCATGTAATCTGTATTTTCCAGAACTTCCTGCTGCTGCTATTTCAGTGACTTCAGTATTTTGAGAAGGGATGACCTCATGAACAGGTGCTTGCGAGCCAGGCTTGCCTTCCTTTCCTATACATTTTAGGAGGTACCCATGTCATTAGAAATTAAAGGATAAAGTCCCTTTTTCTCAAGTTCTCTTTAGTGTCATCATAATATAGTAGAGCCTTACGTGTACAATGCTGGATTGCACCATTGAGGAGCCCATTTTATCCTAATCCCTAGGCAGACACAATGTAGGTAATAGCAGCCCCATCCTATAGGTAAGAAAATGAAGCAACAAGTGGAACGTCCACAACATCGAACCCCTTCTAAATACCACAGTACTCACTTCTCATCTAGTGCTATTTTTAATTTTTAACAGCTTTATTAGATATAATTCATATACCATAAAACCTACCCATTTGAAGTGTTCATCCAGTGCTATTTTTGCTACAGTTAGTGTTATTCTCCACTCCCCCTTTATTTTGCCTTTATTCAAAGTTTTATTTCTGCAGTATGAAAAATTCACTGTAGTGGAAATTTATATTTACCATTGAAAATCACTACCAGAAAAAATTATGACAGCAAAGAGAACAATACAGAGTGAGTCGGAGTCCTGGTGTGAGGTCTGAGGGCATAGTTGGGTGGCCTGGTGCAAGTCACGTAAAGTCTCTTGAGTCCCATTTCCCCTTCAGTAAAATGGAAATAGAAATATCCCCTCCAGCATTGTGTCCTCAGGTACTGAGAGCAGCTCTCAGAGATGGGTCCATTCTAGGAAACCAACGCTCAGAGAGGTGACCAGCTTACCTAGAGTCACACAGTTAGCAAGTAGCATTGTCGGGGTTAAACCACTTCTCTCTGACTCCCATGGAAGGTGTAATTAGAAATAGCGTGATTAGAGCAATATAAATAACATGGACCATTGAGAGTGAAAGAAAAAAGAAGCTTCTCATTGCTGAAGTTTGTAAGCTTTAGCTGTTTAAAATCATGGGCTTTTATGTCTTGGGGTGGTAGGGGCTATGTAAGGCAGTATACCTTAAAAATAAGTATCTTCTCTCTGATTTTCAATAGAATTGTAATAATTGCTTAATGATTATTCAGCTTTTAAAAAATCATTACACGGTTCTCTGGGGATATCTAGGTTGATCTTATTTTTCATTAGATCTCTTCTGAGTATACCTATGGAAAACCACCTTTAAATGAATGGATTGAAATGCATGTGAATGTCATCGGTGCTGCTAACTTCTCTCATTCCTCAGAACCATTTGGATAATATTCCCGTCACTTGCCCCTCAAGTTATGTTGAATTCCCAGCCTCCCCCTACCCCACCCCCTACCCCCCACAAACTTCATCTATTCCCTGAACTTACCTGGTGCCTTTGTGTAACTGGGTATGCATTATTTCCTCCTCTTTCCCTACCTTTCCATGTGACCAGTTCACAGCCTTCTTTTAAGCTTTAACCTAGATACCAGTTACTCCACGACGGCCTCCATAGGTCACACCTCTTGCCCTCCTCACTGTTCCCAGAACCACCCTCTGTGACGCTCTTCAAGCACGTACCGTGTCTGCTTGTCTGTCTGTCCTATGAGAACCTAGCTCCTCTGAAGCTGGGGACTATATCCACCTCCGTGACCAGAAAACACCTAACTGAATGCCTGGACCAGAGGGTAAATATGTGTTGAATGAATGAACAAATGAAGAGATGGATAAAGATGCTCTTTGTTTTTCTTGTTTTATTTATTTATTTTTCTTCGTTACTTAGAATTTGGGAGAAACAGCAAGAGCTGCTTTTGCCGTAAAGGTTTTAGAATGAAAGGCAGCTCAGAGGCGTGAGCTCCTGGATGGCTGATAAGGACCCACTGATTACTTAGCTGTTAAGCCAGGCCCAGAGGGGGAAAAGTTAAGGTTCCTGTGAGCTGGGTGCCCATTCACAGCTCCTCTTAACTGCAGTCTCGATATTGCTCTGTCTCCTGCATTGCTAGCCTTCGTGCTTTATGACTGCTTGTCCTTGCTGATGTGACAACATCTGAGATTCTTGCTTTAGAATGGCTGCTTTTCCTGTGAAGATAGATGCGTTACCTGACAGGGCTTGTCGTTTACGATACTGCTGCTGTCAGGAGAGGCAACTCACCCAGTAGTACTGGTTCTCTGGAATGCTCAACAACACCCCTCCCGCCTCTTCTCTTCTCTGGGCTCAACACTAAGGAACTCGTCTGTCTTTTCAAGCAGAGGTCATCTGAAAGAGGAAAGGAGAGGTCATTTTTGTTCTGTAGCTTAACACTTTGTTGATCAAGGCTCTCCCTGATACTGAGACCATCGAAATCTTTGCAAAAGGCACTGATCATTGACTTAAAGGAGTTTACAAAGGGATTAAGTTTCTTTGCTCTACAAGACAAATTTAAATTTGATGTAGTGGTAAACATAGGTGAGCCTGGTCTTGATTTGCAGAGGTGCCATTTTCAAACATATTTGAACCTATTTGTTTCTCTTTTAAGTATTGCTCTTTCCAGCACGGCTTGCTGAGAATCAACCCATTGTGTAATTAGAGCTGATGGTATGTACTAGTCCAGTTTATCATCAGGAGCAGGATAGAGAACTGGATGTTGGAGCATTACTGCTCTCCTGGAACATGCATCCCTGTGTTTAGGTTGTGTTGGCCACGAGTGGACTCTTCAGGTTGTAACGCATGAACTTGACAGTTCTATAGGCATCCCTGGGACTGATGAGATAAAAGTCACTAGAAACCTTCTCACTGTGGTTATTGCCCTTGTCCTTTAACAAAAGTAAGTGCTGTCTAAGACGAAGGATGGTTTTAGCCTTTCTGAAACCTAGCCCATCTGAGACTGACTAGTAACAATAATTGCGATTCAGTTTTTGCCTCTCCTGTGTAGTAGGAAGCCTGCCGTGATCTTTCACACAGATTACTAAGGGTCTGAACTCAAGCCCATTAGACCCTTAAACCCTGCCTCTTTCCTATTCAGTCACAAATGTTTGTTGCCTATAAAACTTGTACAATCAGTATTTGTCTTCGTTACTTCTCCATCAGTTCTCAACTCTTTCTCTCCCCTCCCTTTACCCATCAATGCTATATTTTCTCATGGTCTGTGATCTGGAGACCCCTCTTACCCACTTACTACCTACACTTAACCTTTCCTTCCTTCTCCATCAAAACTTATTTTTTATGTATTGGTTTCCTTTCAGCATGTCCTGAAAAAAAACAAGAATTGGAACAAAGAAATGACTCATTCATATTGTGGCATAGTGTTCTCCATCCTATATAATGTATATATTTTAACAGGTGGCTTAAATTAAATATGGTGCTTCTAGAAACACCCTATATAATGGCACGTTCTGCCAGCTCAGTTTTATGAGAAGGGATGAATTCTTATGCTTTGGATTTGTGCTTGTACTTTGATAGTGCTTAGCCCAGAACTGCATCCATAGAAAATGCTTTAAACACAGGAGTGCCTGTGCCCAGGGGATTTCCCCCCTATGCTTGAGGTATCACTTCTCATATGTAGTTTCCTATTCCAGCAAGTATGAGCTGAGACATTTCTTGAATTGGACATTTTCTCTTCTCAGGGCTAGAGCATTCAGGTGGGATGGGCTTTCAGATACGGGGGCTGGAAAGGCTGGCAGGCGCGACCGCTTACCGATTTTGTTAACTTGGGCAGGTGACTCAGGCGTTGCGGGACTCCATTTTCTCATCACCACTCTTGGTGTGTATGAGCAGTGGGCGTGGCACTTCGAAGGACGTTTATTTTCATCAGCCCGCCTTCTTCCTGCTGCCTTTCCTTTCCCTTTCGAATATGGCTTCTCAAGCCCCACATTCTTCTTTTTCTCTTTTCGAGTTCTTGTTAGGCTTTGGGCCTTATTTATAGGACTCTGTCTCTTTTTTTTATGTTTATAGGATTCTTTTTGGGGCGGGGGGAAACAAGGTAAATTAAAAATACTGATTTTCAAATATTTGTTGAGTAACAGCCCAACGTAAAAGCTAGGCGAGAACATAGTGAAGGTTAATAATTGGACATTCTAGCCAATAAGAGACATGCTGGAAACAGCGCATTCTCTGCCTATTCCCAGCATTAGCTAATTCCCCAATGTTATTTTCCTTTGTGTTTTTTATTATATGTTATTACCCTAATTGCCACTGCATATTTGCTGAGTAGATGGAGTCATTGGAGAAAAAAAAAGAAAAATTACAAACTTAAAAGCTCCTAACACTGGACTTGATTCATATGTGTCTGTGAATAGATTCGTGTAAACATGGTTTGGCTGGTGTTCCTTATTCTAAGGTTCTCAGGAGTGTAGAAAAAGAGAAAGCGGTAGGAGTTTAAATTTAAGTTTAATTAGAGTTGATGTAATTATAATCTTCTTATGAAAAGATGGTAGACCAACCTTACTGCTTAACTAACATCTATCAGTAATCTAGTGGTTACTATATGTAGGAGGCACTGTGCTAAGTGCGTTACAAGTTTTGTCTCTTTTAACCCTCTCCAATCCCCAAGAGGCATACTGTTATCACCCCTGTATTATGAGTATGGCAGTTCAGGTATGAAGAGCTTAGGTAAGTGGCTTGTTCAAGGATGCACAGTTTAATAATGATGGAACCCAGGTACAAATCCACATCTAACTGCCTCCAAGAGTCCAAGCGCTTGGTTCATTTCTCCGGGTGTAGTCACCTTAAAGACCATTTTTTAAAATTAACATACTGAATTTAAAAAGAGCCTTTTCTTAATAACCTATGGATTAGTCCTTGGCTGGGTGTAGGATACTAAAATATCTATTTGGCAGTCATGTTAATTTATTTAATTGCTTTATAATTTTAGCTGACATTTTTCATCAAGATTTATTGCAATTATAAAGCAATTTCCACAGCAATTTATGTAGGGACGTGGAAGTTTTCACAGTATCCTTACCATCTATTATTTATTTTAAGAGATGATTTTACTAAATTTTACCTTCCAAAGAATCATTTAAGTTAGGAGAATGAAGGACACATATTTTTAAAGAAACCTCCTTGTATTAAAAATGTGTTCCATAAAAATATGTACAAATAAATTTTCCAGCTGCTGTAATGGATTATGTGCATTTATGGTAAGATCCAAATAAGGATACTTCACCAGTTATGCTCTTGATGGGCTTACCTAAAGTCCATGTGAAATGAGCTATTGCAAATGATTACCTTAAATTTAAACAATAAAATGCCACTGTGTTATTTCAGCCATAATGTGAGTAGACTTATTAACCACCTAGTGATATACTTTCCTATTGCATTTAAAATTAACCAATTACATATCCCTATGGCAAATGCAATTTATTCTCAAATGGTTACAAAATGTTAAAAATGGTTAAGAATGTATTATGTGTGGGGAGAGAGAAAGAGAGAAAAAATGACAAGCCAGTAGTTTAAAACATTAATATTAGGTGAATCTGGATATAGGGTATACAGTGTTCTTTGTACTCTTATTATTCTTCAACTTTCTGTAAATTCATATTATTTCCAAATAAAGTATTTTCAAAATAAATCCATACTAAAAAAAATTTAAAAAGCAACCAATATAACTTGGGGAGTAGGGATTATGTACGAATGTTACGTTTTTGTTTTCTCCCTTATTAATATCGGTCTTTTTAGCCTATAATTGAGATTTTTGTTAGGACTTTGATAGAGCTTGTCTATTAAAGTATGGAGATACTAGCCTGAAAGACATTGTGCATATATTAAAACAAAAACCTAATACTTATGGAATGCCAAGTGTATGCTACATGTTTTAATTGTAGTTTCTCATTTAAACCATATGGAAATCCTACTTAGTAGGTACTACTATTATTGTCATTTACAGATGAAGGAACTGAGGCATAGTAACATTAAGTGACTTGCCTTAGTGGTGTTGTGTGACTGGAACCTGGGCAGCAAAGGTGGATACTAGAGCTCCCACTAGAAATCGCATTTTATTTGCTCAGACTATGTACATCTACTTGTACATAGACTTATTTTTAGAAAATAAGTTAGGAAAAATTATTTTAAATGGGTCCTAAATATCTGCTAATGAGAGTCTAGGTAAATATAAAAGTATAATAGTAATAATAATAACAATAATAATAGTTATTATTAGCATACTGAGTGCATGCCATGTGCTAGGTCTTATTCTGTATTAGCATAATAACTCCTTTAATCCTCACAGTAGTCCTGCACTGTAGATGCTATTACCACATTTAAAAAACAAAAAGTTTAGATAACTTGCTCAAGATGTCACAGTTAATAAGTGGTAGAGCTGTGCTGTGTTGTTCAAGTTTCATTCTTAACCGGTGGCTCGTGTTACCTATTTTATAGCTCTAGAAAAGATTAAAAAAACAACAACCAAAAAAAAAAAAAAAACAAGGAAAAAGAATCAGTAACTAAACATATTTCCTTTGTTGGGTGGTGGGGTGTCTTCTGTTATTCTTTCTATGATAATTACTTCCTAGTCTTAGATCACATCAAAGCCATTTCATTGTACAACTTTTAGGGGGCACTATTTAGTTTGTAATCTATGAGAATGGTGGCCTTGACAGGCAGCACCCTAACTGTGTGGCTTTGAGCAGTGGCTGAGTTCTAACAGTAGATACTCAGCTAGACATAAAGCCTGAGACAGAATCAAATCACCATTCGTTTGGGACGTACAGTCTCAACCATGTTCTCCAAATATGGAGAGTGGTGCCTTATTCCAATAAGGATAATATCCATGGATCCTTGAACACTAGAAGCCCAATCCAAGCCAGTTACTAAATTTCTCCATTAGTGCATCTAATTAAAGGCTGGAGACAGTATTAGAATTGGATCTTATTGGGTAGTAGCTATTATTTCTTTCATTTTTCTTTTTATCGGTCAATTGATCCATCTACTCACCCAGCCATTCTCTGTTTATTCCACTTATCTGTCCATTCAACAAGTGTGTATTGCATAATACACACTATGATCAGGTCACATTTCCAGCTCTCAAGGAGTTTACAGTAGGGGGGGAGATAAACAAGAAGCAGCCATGATGGAGTAAGGTAAACCCCATGATAGGGCAAGCCCAGGGTGTATGACATACAAGGACAGGCACCAACCTCCATGTTGAGACCAGCGAATCAGTGTGATCAGTAAGTGAAATAAACGCCAAAGGAGAGGCAAGACAAAGCAGTGCAACCTCTTTCCCGGCGAAAATCAGGAAAAGGCCTGCCGCTGTGACCGTGGGCAAGTGACCCCACTTAACATCCATAGGCTTGCTTCATCTTGAAAAAGTAATCTGTTTCTTAGCGGCATAATAGATACATTAAGCACCCTAATCACTGGGCCCAGTCTCAAGACAGCGTATTCCTTTGGACGGCGCTTTTCTTCTTAGGACATCCGAAGGATTGAGAGACCACTTATGTTTTTGAGTCTCCTGAAATGTTTAAAAACAGTAACCACAAAGACCAATGCAACAGCAAAACTTAGGACATGGTTGTAATGCTTACATTTAATGCTTTTAACATACACATAGCAATGCATTATAATTGTGCTATTCACTAATGGCAAGATGTATAAAACATTAACTCAAGGTACACTGAAGTCAGTATAGTCTGGTAATAGACCCCAAGTTTAAATATCTTTCCTGCCTTTTAGTGCATCTTTATAACTGTAGACATGACTTCATTTGAAAAGAACAAAAGTCTAAATTTGAGGCCCTTCATGGCTAGGAGACCTTGGTCCAATGACCTTCTTACCTTTCCTGTTCTTGGCAACCTTGATAGGTAGGGGATGCTGTGGGGTGACACCTTTGAAGGAGGGCTTGGCTGTTTCAGATCCAGCTTCAGTTGCTTGTCAATGGAAGAAACCCAAATAGGGTAAATGACAGTTGACTAGAGCTACCTAAGAAAGCAAGATGGGCCCTCTCAGAACCCCACCCAGTTTTTCCAGGGCCCAGCCTTCTTGTTGCATTTCTCATCTCTCCTGTCATCAGAAGAAAAACTCTTTATTCCTTGGACCATTTCTTCTGAGGTTGCCGTATTTCTAGTTGGGGCGTCTCTATTTTTATGACCTGCCTGTTAGAAGTGGGGCCATACTGTTGTCTTAAATGACACAAAATTTTGTTATACTAGAAATGAAGTCATTTTCAAGGTCAACAAGCTGCTGACATGTAAAAGATTTATTACTTTGGCTTTCTAATTGTAGTTGCTGTACATAAATGAACTTGACATTTTCTCCTTCCCAATCTCATGTGATAAAATCATTACAAACAGGCCTTATAGGATTGCCAGGAGTTACAACATCTGTACTTTTTGTTTTCATCAATTGATTTGAAGGATACACATTTCTTATTTCCATTTCTAAAGGGTTTTTCAGCCCCAACTTCACTTAATTAGTGATTTGGAGTGGGGGGACACTACATCTATTTCAGTGGAATTTTGAAAAAAAAATTTTGCCTGAGTTGTATATAAAATATTCTTTACATATATGCTGTGACTGGAAAATGAGACGTCATATAAAAGCGTCCGGTGGACTGAAATTCAATAAGCTCTGACACTCTTGCCTGCTTGACTATAGCTAATTCTGGGAATCTACAAGAAGGTCATTTGACCCAGCTTTCCTAGATGTTTCTCCAGGGAATAGAAACTTTTGGCTAATACGGGCTTGACTGAGTTTCATGTTTGCTTCTCAGTCTAGCCCTCCCATAGGCCACCTGCTGAAAGGTGGGCATCCAGCTTCCTTCATTATGCTGGAGTTAGACACCTCACGCACACCCCCGCTGTCTGGGGTCTTGTGGGGGAATTCTGTATCTACTCAGTTCACCGTAGAGGTGGATCATTTAACAACTAAGAAACACGCTGTCGGATATAACTAAAAACATGTTATCTCTAAGGAACATTGAGTAGTTGAAAAAACCCCAGCTTGTTGATATAACACTCATTCTGAATTCATATTCTATGCTGTAGGGGCCTGGCCTGGCGCATCACCTTGCTCTCTCCTTTCCTCTGTTCTTCCCTTCCTCCCACTCTCCTCCCCACCTTCCATTTCCTTCTTCCTCTCTCTTCCTTTCCTTCCACCAAAAACTGGTCTATTCCTTCCCCTTGTTCCGGACTCTGGTTGGCATGACAGTTATGACATCTCCTGGAGCTAGGCATATTTGGGTTCTAACAGAGTTTTTTAAAAAAACATTTAAAGTGTAAAACATATAATAAATTATCTAAATCTTTGGTGCTGCGCTTGATGCATTTTTACACACACATACACATGTGTACCCACATTTACACGCACACATCCATCCATCCATGTGACCATTACCCAGATCAATATACAGAACACTATGAGCATTCTAGCAGGTTCACTCATGTCTGCTCCCATGAAACACTTCTTCTCCCTCCCAGAGGTAACCATGGTTCTGACTTAGCACCCTAGATTAATTTTGCCTGTTCTTGAGGTTCTTATAAGCAGAATCATACAACATGTATTCTTTTGTTCCAACTCCTTTAGCTAACATTACTTCTGTGAACTCCATATTGTTTGCATGTAGGGGAAGATTGATTTTTTTTTTAATTGGGGAATTGGGGGGATGGGAACAGTGCTGGGGAATTGGGGGAAGGGGAACAGACAAGTTGCTGTCGTTTTGTTCTTCAGTCTAGTTGTGGAGGACGTTGCTTCACTGGCCCAAGCTGGCACCATCATTGCGCTCTTCCCAGGTGAGGCACATCAGTCACCGGCTTCTGGAAGGCCGCTCACTGTGGCTGCTGGCCACTCACGCTGGTTGCTGGCTACACACGGTAGCCCGTGGCAACCCACTGCCACAGGGGCTGCAGCCTACACCGTCACCGGCAACTCACGGCAGCCCAGCTCCAGGTTGAGCTGTTGTTCAGCATCTTAGCTGTGGAGGGCAGTGTCACTGGCCCTCATATGTGGGATCCGAACCGGGGCCCTCTGGCGTCCCAAGCCAGTTCTTAACCATCGCGCCACTCGGCCGGCCCAAGTTTGATTTTTTTTTATTGCCGTGTAGTCTTGCATTGTGTGACTATACCATGATCTATTTATCCATTCTTCTGCTGATTTGAATTGTCTCCAGTCTTCAGCTCCTGCTGGCAACATTCTTATACAGGTTGACACATACTCAATTCCTACCTAGGAACAGGATTGCTGGATCACAATGTAGGCATGTGTTGGTCTGCAACAAATATTGCCAAACAGTTTCCGAAGTGATTACCCATTGCACTCACATTATACTGTATGAGAGTTCCAGTTGCTCCTCATCCTCACCAACTTATGCTATTGTCAGTTTTTGATTTTCTGTCATCCTGGTGGACAGTGGTATCTCACTGTGACTTTAATTTGCAATTTTCCTGATCTACAATGATATTGAGCACCTTTTCAAATGCTTATTGTCTATTTGGATATCCTCTTTTGTGAAGTTCCTGTTCAAGTGTTTTCCCTTTTTTTTTTTTTTAATTGGGTTGTTTGTCTTTTTCTTGCTGATTTGTAGAAAGAGCTGGGTTTTAAATTTGCTGTGTTTGGACAGGTTGCCTAAACTTTTTGAGCTTCATCTATAGCAGTGGGTCTCAACCTTCCTAATGCCGCGACCCCTTAATACAGTTCCTCATGTTGTGGTGACCCCCAACCATAAAATCATTTTCGTTGCTACTCTATAACTGTGATTTTGCTACTGTTATGAATCGTAATGTAAATATCTGATATGCAGGATGTATTTTCATTGTTACAAATTGAACATAATTAAAGCATAGTGATTAATCACAAAAACAGTATGTAATTATTATTGTGAAATATTTATTTCTAATTACAAATAAATGAAATTTTGTCTTGAAACATGGAGACGGATAGAGGAGCGGTGCCTCGGTTCCTAAGACCATGGAAAATACGTTTTCCGATGGCCTTAGGCGACCCCTGTGAAAGGGTCGTTCGACCCCCAAAGGGGTCGCGACCCACGGGTTGAGAACCGCTGATCTATAGGAAAGGGCCGGTAATACCTGCTTTATAGATTGTGGTAATAATTATATGAGGAAACACATGTTAATCCCTAAGCATAGTTCTAAGCACAAAGAAGGCATAGATGACTGGTATCTAAATTGAAAAATAAATGTATTCTGATAGTAGATGAACAGTCATTAAGGTATTCGAATATTTTTTCTTCCTTCTCTTTCTCTATGCCCTCTTCTTCTTTTTATACGTATAGTACAAAAGGAAAGACAGTGGCCATGTATACAATACACAGTAGGTGAGAGTGACGGATTTCTTACAAAGGAACAATAGAAGTCATATCTATTCTCCTAAGAAATTTTCCTTTGCAACAGGGACCAATGAGGACCAGAAGAGAATTTTTGAAAAGGAGAGAATAAGATAAAATGTAGATGTAAGATCCTGGGTAGTGGTCGGGAGCATGCCTTTTTAAAATTTTCTCTTCCTCCCTTCTCAGCTTCTTGGAGACTTAGTTTCCTCATTTGCACAGTAGGAGTAATGACACTTCCCTTAAAAGGGTTGTCGTGAGGCCTCACATGCACAGTCTGAGTCTCCCGTAAGCACTTCACATTCGGGGGGTGCTGGGGTGATCATGGTGATAGTGCTGGGAAGATGGAGAAGGTGCTGAACACGCCACTTCTGTTAACACGCATGTTACCAGTCCAGTGAAAAGCTGCTTCATGGCAGTTCCAGAGAATAATGTGACCTGCCCAGGAGGTGGTCAGAGAGTCCTCTGCCCTGGGAGGACCCAGTGTGGGATGTCCATTTGTACACTAGATTCATGTATGTTGGCGATGACCTGGGCATCCCAAACCATGTCACAGTGAGTTATGTTATTGTCATTGATTATGTATCTCTAAAGTACATAGAAGTCAGAATGGAAGATAATCATAGTGGCACAGGCAGTTGTTGACACTTGCCTTAAAGCACCCGTATCGGCATTGACTATAACCTGGATTTCAAGGGGACCACCTGGAGAAGCAGCCTCCTCCAGCTTTCAGCGCACAGAGAGGCGCAGGGTTCCGGTCACTGAGTTAAACATGGGCTTCGAATATGGACAGAACCGTATCTGACTCGCTGGCCCTCTATTCTCTGGCTTTGTGATCTTGGAGAAGTTACTTCCTTGAGGTTTCCTGATTTATAAAATTGGGACAATCGTAGCATCCCCATAAAATTGTGGTGAGAGTTGTTACATAATGCATAAGAAGCACCAAGAGGGGTCCTGACACACAGTAGGTGTTAAAGCTGCAGAAAGATATATATGTATCTGATGAGTAAGAACTGCACACTTTATGCCTATTTCCATGACAACTATTTAGTGAGCGGAGAGGAGTGTCGCAGAGGAGGAAGGGGTCTTTTCAGCGTGACCACCCTGCTACATGGTAGGATTGCTACACCTCATCTCTGTCATGGGTAAAAATAGGCTTTTTTGCAGAGGTTGGTCTCTGTAGTTCTGCTGCCCAAATGCTTGGTGTTTATCAGAGCAATTACCACTGAGAGCAGCCTGCTGTATAACTAACACACCATGGAGGCTGAGTTGGACCATTTATCATTTACTTGCCCAAAGCACACTGATGGGCACATTCAAACGGCAAGTGCATCTGGTGGATTGTTTGTTCTTTCCCCTCATTAACTCTGATCTGCTAAAACACTTTTGCATACTCTAAAGGTAGGACAGGTACCCTAGAAGCGTCTAGTTGGACTGCAAGGGCTAGTTTTTCTTTTATTGCCAAACCCCGTGCTCTTCATCCCCGAGTTTGTGTGTCTGCAAGAAGAGGGACAGTCCCTCGGGTGGTGATGGCCCCTAAGAAGCACAGGTGCCTTTCACATCACACTTCCTGGCAAGTATCAAATCTGTATTTCATGCCCCCTTTATTTATTTATTGGGACCAATTTATTCAGAAGCTCAGTTGGCTAGTATATGAGTGTAATGAAAAGTTCTAACGTGCACATGGTGAATATACTATTGGGAATCCTAATTTGTGTCTTGATGCCAGCGAAAGTCAAATACAAAAAGATGATACTGTGGGTTCAATGTAGGTTGCACAGTCCAAAGGACAGAGGGATGTTGTCCTGTGAAGCAGGTCATTTGTAGAGAGATCTAGTCATACAGATATGAAGGGTCAGTTTTTACAATCTCCCTTTTGCAATAAAAGTTTGAAGTTCTTGGAACTTTCATCTTTGATGGTACCATTGCGGAATCCTTCTTCCCTCATTAGTTATCTTAAATTGCATATTTGCATTACATGAGCCATTTTCAGGCATAACAGCTGAAAGCTGGCTTTTTCTGCATTTTCTTGGGAAACCTGTAAAAAAAAACTGATTTGACTTCCATTCATGAAGGTGGTCATCTTTCACACCTTGGAAAGAAGTAATGCTAGAATAGTGATACTTTAAGGTATATGTATCATGTCTGTTCTATTTACATTACTTGTTGAAATTCACAGCCACGGGAATTCTTTTACTTCGTGTTTGCTGTTTGGTTCCCCAACTGACTAAGAAAAGCCAGAGAATTGTCAATGGAGTTATTTCTTCATAAAGGGGTTACTTCACACATTCACTGCAATTCAAGTTAAAATCCACCTGGAAAACAGCATCTGAAGCTGGGTTTTTTTTTTGTTTTAATAGTGGAAATCAAAGGAAAATACCCATCTCTTTAAATACCCAAAGTGAAGTGATTTATCATTTATCTTTGACAGATGAAAGTCATCATATTCCTTAAGCGATGAAAATAAAAATCAACAATAGCAACTCCCTGTATCATTCTTCCGTTATATGTTAATCTTATATTTAGGCCCCTTGGTCAATTTAAAAAGTGTTAGCTATATTTAGGCACTTTTGTTTTCCTTCCTAACCAACAATATTTCCCTTAATAACCAAAATGTTTGTTATTTCTTAAATAATCACTATAAACTCATATGAATATCTAACTAAATGTCATTTCCTAGGTTAGAACTTTGCTGTAGAGTCCTAACAACACAGCTTAAAAATGTTATCATTG
Source organism: Hipposideros armiger (assembly GCF_001890085.2). Classification (NCBI taxonomy): domain Eukaryota; kingdom Metazoa; phylum Chordata; class Mammalia; order Chiroptera; family Hipposideridae; genus Hipposideros; species Hipposideros armiger. The sequence goes on along the minus strand of NW_017731522.1, from coordinate 888,100 downwards.
GAAGAGTGGTTTTCATTTTTTTCAGTGTCTCTTTTGGTCATATAACACCATTATTTCTTGATTCTCAGATACATATATTTTTCTGAATTTGGATGTTGTTGAACTTAGATATTTAATGTGGTAGTTTCCCCTCCCCCCCTCGAAAATCTGTTACTCAAAGATGTATCTTACAATTAATGATATCTTAAAACAAAAGAAAATTTTGTTTTTATAAAAATTGCAAGGCTATTGATACTATTTATTACTTCTGCTTTGACTTCATATTGAGGCTTGTAAATTCATCATTTAGGAGACTTTAGTTCCTTAGGGATTTTGCCTGTAATAAGAATAAGTGGCCACTAGGTGGCAATAATGCCTCCCTCTTAACTACCCTCCATGGTTCAGTCAACCAGATAGAAAATTTAATCCAAGTCTCCAGTGAATAACTTCATTTTTTCATTCCAAATGTCAAATTATTTTTTTCTATTATGTAAGCAACATACAATTTTAAAATTAAAAATAAAAGTATCAGTGAATTTCAACATCCCCTTTGACCATCCCACCCTAAAGCTGTTTTCTTTTGTCTTCCTCAGAGGTAACCATAGATCATTTAAAAATATTCCTCTGAGATCTTTTTGAATCATTCATAAATATGTATGAACTCATAGAAAACAGGTAACATATAGTAGAGAGAGTGTGTGTTTGGATTAACATAAAGGGTGTCATACTCTTCTTTGAAGTCTTGTTCATAAAACATCCTGGCATAGGACATGTTTTTTTACTTTTTTCTTTTCCTTTATAGAAGCTGAGAAAAGGGAGGGAGGAGATAATCCTGTAATTCTTTTATTTTAGTTATAGTCATTGCTCTGCTAGGGATTTCTGCTTCTGGAGATGGTTTCATTAATTTATCCTAGAAAATGAGCCACATGTAGATTTTGAAATTAATCGGTATGAAGTTCTACATGGCATATCCTTATACATGAAAATAAACATCTATATTTGTAATGATTTCTTTTTGTTCCTAAAATTGATTATTTGTGATTTTTTTCTCCTTTCACTCAGGGTCATAATTGCTAAAGGAGTTTCAATTTTATTAGTCCTTTCATAAAAACAACTTTTTCTCTTGCATTTTTTTCCTTACTGCCTACAGTTCCCTATCTATATTTCTAGTAATACTTTAATTTTATTATTCCTTCTTTCTACATTTTAAAAACAGCTTTATTGAAATGTAATTTACATACTATATAATCTACACATTAAAAAAAATCTGTGTTTTTTGGTATATTCAAAAGGTTGTATAATGGTCATCTAATTTTAGAATATTTTTACCACCCCAAAAAGAAACTCTATCCCTATTAAGTATTCAACCACATTTCTCTCCAACTCCCACAGCTCTAGGTAATCATGACTCTACTTTCTGTTTCTATTTTATAAATTTATTTTATAAATTTGCCTACGTCGGACATTTCATATAAATGGAATCCTGTAATATGCAACATTTTGTGTCTGGCTTCTTTTCTTAGCATAATGCTTTCAGGGTTCATCCATGTTGTAGCATGTATCAGTACTTCATTCGTTTTTATGACTGAATAATAGTCCATTGTATTTTTGGATATACCACATTTTGTTTATTCATTTGGTGGTTGATGGATATTGGTTTCTTCCCCAGTTTTGGGCCATTATGAATAATGTTGCTATGAACATTTATGCACACATTTTTGTGTAGTTGTATGTTTTTATTTCTCATGGGTGTAAACCTTAGAGTACAATGCTGGGTTATATTGTAACTCGGTTTAACTTTCTGAGGAATTGCCAAACTGTTTTCCATTACATTCCTATGTACGAGAGTTCCAATTTCCTACATTCTCACCAATACTTGACTTTTTAATGATAGCCATCCTACTGAATATGAAGTATCTCATTGTGGTTTTGATTTGCATTTCCTTAATGACTAATGCTGTTGTGCATCTTTTCATGTGCCTGTTGTCCACCTGTGTATCATATTTGGAGAAATACCTATTCATTTGCCCATTTTTATATTGGATTATTTATCATTTTATTGTTGAATTGTAGGGGTTCTTTATATATTCTAGATCTATGTCCCTTATCAAATATATGATTCCCATTTTCTTCCATTCTGTGTATTGGCTTTTCACTTTATTGGAAGTATTGTTTTTCAGCACAAAACTTTTTAATTTTGTTGTAGTATAATTTATCTGTTTTTTCATTTGTTGTTTGTACTTTTGATATCATTGTGTAGCCTAAGGTCATAAAGACTTATTCCTATGTTTTCTTCTAAGAGTTTTATAGTTTGAGGTCTTACATTTGGGCTTATGATCCATTCTGAGTTATTTTTTGTGTATGGCGTGAGGTACAGGTCCAACTTCATTCTTTTGCATGTGGATATCCAGTTGTCCCAGCTCTATATGTTGAATTTTCTACCTTTTTAAAAGTTGATTTCGTTTTTATTTGTAAAGCTTCATGAATAGAAAGAATAATTGATTTTCTATCTCTCTTATTCTCTACTAAATGCATTTAATGCTATAATTTTCTGTGTAGGAATCTAGTTGACATCCACAGATCTTATTTTATTATTACTGTTAATGTTTGCCTTCTTTTTTCTGTTAATGTCTATTTTTATTGCATTTTACTTTGTGAACATGGCCTGTATTATGTCAGTTGAATATAACTTTATTCAAAGGATATTTCTATTAAAAAATAACAATAAAGCCTTTTTTCCAGCCCTGTAGATGTACCATACCTCTTTGTTACATCTAACAGTGCTATGTCCTTGGTGTGTGTTCAATACACATTTGTGAAAAGACATACACAGAGCTAGCTTTTAGAAGAAATGCACACCTAAGTGTTAGAAGTGATTGACATGGCAGGAAAGACCAACCTTAACTGAGGACTTTTCTCTGTGCCAGGCACTCATCTAAGCACTTTTGCCCAGTATTCACTCAAGTCTTCAAACAATCCTCTGAGGAAGGAGCTCTTTATTCCCGTTTTCCAGGTGAGAAAGTAGAGGTGTTGCATGGTAAAGTCTCTTACCCCATCATTCCTCCTGAGAAAGACACAGGGGTGGGTTTTGAACCAGCCTCATATAAGTGGTCACATTTCCACGACATTTAATTGGTCTGATTCCTAATCACTTCTCCGATTGCTTTGGATGTGTTCAGTGAGGGAAATTCTTGGCCGTTTTCTCACAGTTGTTGGTTAAAATTGTTATAATAGTAAAGAAGTGTCTCCACTTCCCTGCCACTCTGAACTGTGCCCTCAAGACACCGCATAGCTCGACCTTCAGATTTAAAGGTCAGGCACCCCTGGAGGAACGCTAGCCCAGGACCCATTGGATTTAATTTTGTGTGTGTGACAACAGAGCATCAGAAGAAGTGCAGTTCAGCATGTCTCCTTGGCTGATGCTGGAGACCACACAAGCTCAGAGAAGCTCCGTTTTTGAGATCAAGTGTGCACTCTGAAAAAAAACCAAGTAGATTTTCAGGAAGTCTTTTACTTGTGCTTTACTTATGCATAGAGAAATCTGGTCTTTGGAGCTCAGATAGAAAATAATTTGTTATTGTTAGGGATATTTCCAAACCAAATGAGGGCTATTTTTCTCCCCCTATTGAAGATTGGAAAGCTGCATTCTTGAATACTTGCTGAATAAAAGTTCCCTTCTTTCTTTCATAAAGAAAATGGCTTTTGTATTGTTGTTCTTGTCAGTGCAGTCTCTATGCAGCTTCCTTGCAAAAAGGCAATTTAATTTATACTACACAGTCATTTTCTTGTGGAAAACTAATAAAATGCAAATTCCTCTTTTTAGCATTAGATTGTGGCTAAAGATTTTCGAAAGTTTTAAGTAGAATCTACTTTGCTTTGCTTTTTTGATGATGATGAAGGGGGGCCATGATGTAACTATTTGCATGTATTATGTACATGGTTGATAAGACACTACTCCCTTAAGTTTATGGTTTCTCTCAAACATACCAAAAGTACAAGCACGTACCTCATGCTCAGCTCCTAAGGCTTTTTCCCCTTCCTAAAAGTAGATGTGAAACAGCAATGAAGCACAGGAATCTTTTTCTTCCAAAGCATCTCCTTCCCTTTTCCTGGCCGGTTGGATGATGTCTGGGCTGCTGGTGTCTGCATTTTGCTAACTGAAGTCCCAGGACCTGTAGCAGTTTGCAGGTCCCACAGAAGTACAGGATGGGGCTTTCACTGTGTGGAGACACTTCACACATAGATAAAGTCATAATAATAATGACAGTAACAGCAGGTGACATTTAGTGAGCACCTTTTATGTATAGTGAACTGTGCCAGGCACTTGGTTATGTGTTATCCTCACAACAAGTAGTCGTTTCTGTTCCGCCTTTTAGAGTAGAGAAACAGGTGCAGAGCTGGCAGGTAACTTACCCACAGTCACACAGCAGTCAAGTGGAGAAATGGGGCTCTAGCTCAGTGAGTCTGACTGCGGAGTTGAGTCTTTAGACCATTGTGCGTGTCCAGGAGGACAAGGAGCATTAGGAATGCAGTCCTTCCACACCCTGGGTTGCTCAGGGAACAGACAGTCAGACATACAGGCACACAGTGACTGTTCACGAGTAACAAATGTGTAAGAACAAATCTCGTTTCCTCGTCTGCTGTAAATTGCAGCTGATACTGCATTGGAGGGAAAGTTCTGTTACCTAGTTAGTCGAATGGCTCTGCTGTCCTAGCACCGTTCCGCTCTCATCCTGAAGACTATTTTCCCATCATATGAAATCAGGGCTGTCACCCATTTTGAATCTAGGTTTTGCATTGCCCTTTTTCTCCCCACCCCCCACGAGGAGAAAGGTCCCTTGCTTCTGCCTTCCTCCTGTCCTATTTTCTTACCATTCTTCACCTCCAAGCCTCGTCCAGCCCCTTTATTTCCTTCTGTTGGAACTGCAGTAGTGAGTTCCTGGAGGATGGTTGCACATGAATGTAGCATTTGGGTTAGAAAAAGGCGGACAGTGGGTTGACTTCCTCCCTGACAGTCTGTGGGCATTCTCTGCCTTATGACAAGGAGCGGCTTCAGCAGTTGCAAGGACCGACCACTCGACAATAGAGAGCTTACCTCTCCAAAGCCAGAGGTCTCTTAATAAAGTTTTCTCACTAAGGAGGGTGAGGAGTAGGGAAGAGGTGTCTCATCAGAAACAGAATGGAGACAGTACCACCAGGCTCTTACAGGCTCCTTTAGAGAGTGGGCTTAGATGAGTAGAGATAAGCAGTGGGGAAACAGCTTGATTCTGGACCAGACTCTATCTGTCCTTAATTCTTAGTGTCTGTTCCTTCCAAGTGGATTCTTCAAATTAATAGCCTAAGCCTCTCCATTCACCTTTATCTTAACTCCAAGGAAAAATATGATATCAAACCTGAGAGTTATTACCTTTGAAATTCCCTCCAGAGTATTTTGGAGAAGAGGGCAGAAGTGGGTGCCCTAGGACCGCACCTGGACGGCTTCTGCCCCTGGCTCCTGTGAAGTCAGGGTGGCACCCCTAACCGAGAGAGTTCCCACCTTCGTGCATCCAGCCTCCTGCATCTTGCGAGCAGAACAGCCCCATTTTCCACCTTTCCTTGGCCAGGGGCTCCCCCCAGGACCACGCGGGCGATGGGGACCTGACATGCCGGCGGGAGAAGCAGTGCCCGTCCCCTCGGCTCCCGCCTGCCCTGCAGGTGCAGCCCTAATACCCCTGGCCTAGATATCCGGCAGCCTCTGGGAACCCGGGCTCTGTGATGTAATGCTCTTTTTTCACACTCGCGGCTTAAATACAGATGGAAATTGTTGTCATGTGTTAGAAATGTCGCCAGTAATATAAAAGGCGCAAGCTTGGGCATCTTCTCTCCCTTCTCGCACCGTCAGCTGCTCCTGCCACCAGCGCCTTCTTCCCTCGCAAAATCGCTCTGTGGTCAGGTGGCCGAGGCGCCCCTAGCTCTCCTAGGAAGGGGTTCGGATCCCACCCCCACCCCACCCCCTCTCTTTACAGCCGCTGCGGAGCTGAGGTGGGAGGCTCTTTCGGGCTCACAAAGGGAAGGATTAATCTTGGTGATTGGGCTGGGGTTTGCAGGCAAGTACCGTGGTCCATGGTCGCCGTCTTGCAGTCACCCGCCGCCCCCTGCCCACCTCTGGATTCGAACGCTCGGACGCGGGAGGAAGGCTGGGGACAGGGAGACGGCGGCAGAGGCTCCCTGCCACCCGAGGTTTGCGCTTGGGTTGTGGGAACATCCATGGAGGTGAAGATGCCGTGCATGGTGTGTGGACCAGGGAGGAGGGCGGGGAGAAGCCGGGCCAGCTTGGGAGGGCCAGATGGCCGCGGCGGCGTTTTAATTCACCGGGCAGGCCCGTTTGGCCGGGCAGAGTGGTAGGGGGAGGGGGGGAAATCAGGGGTCAGTGGGTAGGGTGAGGCCGGGCTCTGGAGCAGATGCCTGGCGAACAATGGGGCTTTTGAAAGGGATGCTGGAGGAAGTGTGGCGTGCGCTTTGTATTGCCTCCTCCGCATTGCAGGTTGGAATCGGGCAGCTAAATTTTAATGAAGTGCATTCCAAAGTGTGCTCGTCAGCCTGGGCTTTCAGAGTGAGGGGCTCCGCTGAATGGGGACTGGGGTGGGGGGGTGGGGGGGAAGGGGCCGGCGAAATGAGTTCCTGATGGATGGTAAAGGAGGAGATGAAAGCCTGCTCAGTGTGGAGTGCAGGGGAAGAGAGGGGGGGAAATCAATACGTCCCCTTGCATATTAATAGGCTCCAGCAGGTGTTGATAAATGCATGTTGCTGCATTGTTCCGGCGCCCAGGCTGGGGAAGGCGGGGAGAGGGAACACTGCCTCTCCCCGGCGGGCGCGGCGGGCAAATGCCTTTGCACTTTGGAGGGCTTTGCAAGCTCCCGGGAATTAATAAAGGAGGAAGGAACAGCGATCCGTACGCCCCTTCCCACTTTCCCCATTTTTAAAAGAAAGAATGTACTTGCAGAAGGCTTTTTAAGTTTGCTTCCTGGAAATTAACATGTGTGTATCAGAGCACTGCCTTATGTAGGTAAGCTATGCATGTCTGTGGGCATCCAGAAAATAGAGTGGAATCTAGAGTGCTTGTGAGCTGAGAGGCTAGTGTCCCTATGGTTCTTTTAAGGGAATAGGCCAAGCCAGGAAGACTGGGGGATTTGTAAGTCCTGAGTCTAATTGCCCTGGATACCAGAGTGCAGGGAAGCTATCATGCCCATGGTATTGATACATACACTTTGACTCACACAAAGGAAGTGGATTTGTACCTGAGCCAAATTATTTGAGGCATGTGCTGCATATTTATCAGGATTAGGTATGTAGTGTCCTTTTCTCTTTCCTAGTTTACCAGGCTTAGGGCTCTGTCAACTGAGAATCATTTACGAGACTACTTATGAGTGTGTGCTGGCCAAATAACCCTCACTGGGTTTTGTCGTCTTGTTTGTTAGTTTGACAATTCCTCTGGAACAAGTATTCAGTGCTTTCAAAAGGTTCAGACATTTTTGTTGGGGGTTCAGATAAAACTGGAAGCTTTTGCAGAGGGCATTATGACTTTTTATATTAAAAATACTTAAGTGTGAGTGTATATACCATGCACATGAACCCATGTATATGCACTTAGTAACACACAGAATAACGTATTGTCTTTCTGGCTCTGGGAAAATAAATGTGTTTCTTAGTTGAGAATAGCTTGTCTTTCATCATCTGTAAGGCTGTATTAGCTCCTGAAAATTGGTGTTTTATGATAACTTTGGAAGCTCTCAAGTATTGATTGGATATGCTCTTAGGTCCTTTTCATGATTTAACTTGCACTGTAACTCGTCAACAAGACGCAACTCATCACTTGCCAGTGAATTTTAGTGCCGTTGAAAGCTTTAGCAGATTAATGGTATCAACAGAGACTTGATTCCTCCATTTCTCAACTGAGCAAACAGAAGCTGTCTGCTAGGGACTCCCAACGCCTTTCCTCTCAAGGTTTTGGGTAAGGGATGGGGCGGAGGGAAAGGATCCCTGCTGAGGACACTGGCCTTTAACCCCCCACCCCCACCCCACCAACGTAAATAATGTAGGCTACCCATTTGCATGGCTGTGTGGTTTATTTCTTAGGCTGCATATTTCCAGCTGTATTTCTGGGGAAGCATTAAAAAAAAAAAGTTTGGTTTTTTTGTGTTTGCATCTGTTGTGCTTGTAATAAAGAGGTGTAGGGTCAGTTTGTTGTTCTTTTCACTTAATTATGGCTCTTGAATGGATGTATTATTTACCTTTAACTTGAGTCTTACCTGCCACTCCTTGCAGAGTAAAAAAGCCTTGGCAGTTGTGTTTATTATGAGACCTCCCCCAGGGAAGACCAGAGCCTCACTTCCTTTTAAATTAACTGTGGCCAGAAGAAGCAATTTATTATGTGCCCCCTGTGTATCTGCTGGAACCAAGTTCTCTAAAAATTTGCAGATAACAGGTTCATTAACAAAAAGGATCTCCTTGAGCCACTGTACTTTCCCCAATACCCAGGACAGTTTTGTGATAACCGGCTGAAGATCTTTGACGTTCTTATGTGTAAGAACAAACTATACCCATGTGTGAAAGGCACCGTAAGTCATGGCTGTAGCTGATGTTACTCAGACGCGGCTGGCAGAGGCTCCTGCCCCGGCGCACCTCCTCTCCCCCTTGTTTCCCATTCACTCTTGGCATATGGGTGTGAGGAGCGGGATAAAGAGAGGAAAAGAAAAGCGCCACAGTCACAAAGGAGCCAACCACCATGATTCATTGACACCCGTTATTGCAAAATGGAATTGTACTTTCTGTTTGACCCTATGTCATGTCGTATAAAACAGCTGATGTGATACCCACTGTGTTTGCCCATTTAGTGATGCAAATAACTATGTAGACCCATGTGTTTTTTTGAGGTCGGCTTATTAGAGTTGCTGTAGGGAAAAGAATTTGGGAGGCACCTATAATAAAGGTAAAAGGATTTCTAAAGTTAAAAGTAAGTATAGAAATGATAGTAATAGAAAAAGCTACATCCGAAGAGTCCGTCCATCCTGGTCAAAACACTCCACATTTTTTTCTTTGCAACTCTATTTCTATGGCAGAATCCAGTTAGTTTGGTAATCACCCATTTGTCGGCATGTTTGTTTCTTCTTTTAAAACAATGTTTCTTATGTTCATAATCAGATCCCAAATATTTGAATGTAAGCACATCCCTTGCAGTCATACTGACACCCCCTGGCACCAGAAAAACTGTCATAGCATTTTTTAAGAAGCCTGGTGGGAAGAAAAGGCAGCAATGCCAACCATTAATTCAGTAACTCTGCTGATGGCTGCGTCTGACAGCAGGCCGGCTCTGGGTGACTTTTAGGCTTTTAAGTGTTATAAACACCAAGTACAAAGATCCTGCTGGCCTTCCTTGGCTTACCAGGTCTTGAAGACAAGTTTCTGCCATTGTCGGCTTCTAAATTATGCCTGTGGATAGTGTGATGTGCCATTTTTTCATTGGTAAACCTGTGTAACGCGTGGTTCCAAATTGATAACAATGGTATTAAATCCATTCACTCACCAAAAGTCTAGTGAGCTGATAACTGAATCCTATCTAGATATGCGCTGGGTTATTTTTCCTTTACCTGATACAGTCCTTGAGCTGCTTTGCTGATTTTCATTCCTTCTTCTAATGTGGGTGACATCTCTTAAAATTTCAATAGGCCGTCCAATTCAAGAGTAAAAACAGAATGGGGAAAATATTACCTAATTTTTACTGAGATGTTTGAGAAGATCTTAAACATGAGAGTAAAGGGGAGGTCTTGGGCTTGAAAGTGAATCAGTAGGCTGAATGTTCTTGCATGAGAAGATTTTTAAAGTTTTAATGTTTGTGGTTATCTGACCTGAAAGGGCAGCATAAAAACACAGTGCACTTAACTCTATTTTGTGAGTCTTAACACTTTTGTCTGTAGGGTTTTTGCCATTTTTCTTTCCATATCCCAGTTCTAAGCACAATGCTTAGCACATAACATGTGTTCAGTAAATACTTGAATGAGTGGATGCATCTAGAACTTTGACCAGTCATTAAGAAGCTTGAGCCATTTCCTAGAGTGGACTTGCTATTATTAAATCGGGGCAAAAAGTCCAACGGCCATGAAAAGTTGTTTTAAAAATAGAAAAAGGAAACAGACCTTTCCCTTGTATTTAATGACACATGTTCTTTCCCAGAAATTTGGTTGTTTATCCTGTAGTTCTATTGGCAATAGAAAAATATTTAGCTTTCCACTCCCTGTGTAATTGATTTTAAAGTTGATGCTGTCCTCCTGATTCAAGAATCTCCTTTTCGCACTACCTTCCCTGCGTTAATAGGTCGTGGGTCTCAATTATCGTGCTGGGTATATCTCTTTGCAGCAAGAAAGATTAGATCAGTGGGAATCTACAAATTTAACAACAACCATATGAGATAACTTGCCTGTAAGACAGTAAGTGCCATAATTTTCTAATTAATTGTGGCGCAGTGCCAAAGAGAGTTGCTTTAAAAATACATAATGATTGTAGATAGAGACCTGAAAGGGAAGCGAAAAGGTCTAAAATGTTTAACTCCCTTTTATGAAGCTTAATACTTCAATTTATGGAGGGCTTTGCTACTTCTTTTTGTAGCTTTTTGAACCCTTTAATTCACTACTGATATTTTTACCTGGAGGTGATCTCCTATCAGAACTAACTTACCATCTAAGTATTTGAGTGCCTACCATGAGTCAGGCACTTTTTAGGTACGGGGGATAGTGCAGGGAACGAAGCAAACAATACTCCCCTACCCTCCTGGATCTCATATTAGAATCCATGTTAATTTAGTCCTAATAAGATCAGGGAATGGGGAATAAGGTGGAAGTGATTAGTTAAAATGGAATGTTTCAGCTGTGAGACGTTTGTTCCTAAAAATTACTGTGGTTGGCAAAACTGATGTTTGCTTGATTGCTTGCAAAGGGGTCAAGCACAATGGAACAATGCAGTATAAAATTATGCACTAGCCCTCACTTCTTACAAATAACCATTACGTATATATTTAATTTGGTTTCCCTCCAAAACTTCAGTATTAACATATACTCACAGCTTTTTTTTTCTTTCAAATAAAATGGTATCACACTCTACATCCTGTTTAGTCAATAAGTCACTTTTCTTTTCCACCGAAACTTACATCTTAATATGAGAATACAAATATTCCTACCTAATTCTTGGTGACAACTACCTGGTGTCCAAAGCATGGGTGTGAGGGTTTGTATAATTTAATTCATCATTGCCTGGATGGAGAGATTGCAGATTAGATTATTTTCATTATTTTCAGTTTTACTAGCAATGCTACAATAACCATCTTTGCACATGCGTCCAGCTTGGTTTTTCTTATTGCCATTGCATATGGGCAGCTTTCCACATTAATATGTGTATGCCTACTTCATTCTTTCTAATAATAACTGGAACCTACATTGATTAGGTGGTTGTTTGCTAGGGCTGGTTCATTTTGTTCTCACAAAAACTGTAAGATATATTCACTCATTCAGCAATTTTTTTTTTTTTAGCAACCTTTATGGGCTTGGAACTGTTCCAGGTGCTTGGGATAGTATTACCCAAAACAGATAAAGATCCCTCATGAGGTTTATGCTCTCACCATGGAAATAGATAATTAAGCAGTAGATGTACTAAATAAGTAAATTATTTTCTATATTAGAAGGAGGTAAATGATATGGGGTGGGGGTAAAGCAGAACAGAGTAAGGTGGTCAAGACTGTGGAGATTTTAAATCTCCACATGTTGCAATTTTAAATAGGGTTGTCAGGGTGGACCTCACAGGGAAAGTAGCATTGAAGCAGAGGTTTGAATGGGTAAAGGAAGGAGCCAAGTATGTACCTGGATGAAATACAAATGTCCTGTGGTAGAAGCACACAGGCCTTGTGCAAAGGCCCTGTGGCAAAAGGGTGCCTGCATTGTCTGCAGAACCACAGGGAGGCCACAGCGGCTGGAGTAGAGAAAGCAATGGTAGAACTATGCAAAGAGGTCAAAGTAGAAGAGACAGCAGATAACTTACGCCAAGCATTTGAGACCATTTTAACCACTTTACTCAGAGGGAAATGAAAGCCATTGCAAGGTCTTGATTGGGACAGAGACATGTCTCAGTTAACATTTGAAAAGTCTCACGTTAGGTAATACATTAAGGGTGTATGGAGGGGTGGACACATGGAACACAGTTAGGAAGTTGTGATTGAAATCCTGCTGCAAGATGATGGTGGCTTGATCAGAGTAGTCATGGTAGAGGCGATGGATATATTTTGGAAGTATACCCACAAGAACTGTCTGATGGATGAGATGAGGGGTGTGAAAAAGAGAGGAGTTATGAATAACTCCAGGTGTTTTTAAACCTGAACAACTGGAAGGATGGAGCTGCCATTTGATGAATGGGGAAAGCTGGGGCTGTGTCATCTTTTGGTTGATGATCTGGAGTTTCATTTTGAGTTTAGTGAGTCTGAGATGTTTACTAGACATGGAAGTGGGCTGTTAGGAAGGCAGCGGGCAGAGTGTGGAGTTTGTGGAGAACATCGCTGGACCATGATTTTGGCCATCATTTCCCAGGTTGGAACGCTAGAAACACCGCTGGACCGGGCATCCTTGCACATAGAGCTGGTGAATCTTCTCATAGGTTAAACTCCTGAAAGTGATCACTGAGTTTAAGAAGGTGTGCATTTTAGGATTAGAAAGTACTTCCAAATCACTCTCCCAAAAGAATGGTATAATTTACATTCCCTTCAGTGTGTACAAGTATTCATTTCCCTTCATCTTTGCCAAAAGCTGAATATAATCTCTTAAAGTTTTGCCAGCTTGATAAGTGAAAGATTTTTTATAGTCTTTACTTACAAGCCCATTTTTCCTCTGGCCTCAGGCTCTATTCAGCTTCTGGAAAACAGGAATTTTCCCCTACTCTATGAAGGCTTGCCTGATGTGGGCACTATGGTGCCTGAGGTCACACAGGTATACCTCAGAGATATTGCGGTTCGGTTCTAGAGCACTGCAATATAACTAGAAAAGCAAGTCATACGAATTTGTTGGTTTCCCAGTGCATATAAAAGTTATGTGCATATAAAAGTTATTTTTACATTCTACTGTAGTCTGTTAAGTGTACAATAGCATTATGTCTAAAAAACAATGTACATACTTTAATTTAAAAATACTTTATTACTAAATAATGCAAACCATCATCTGAGCCTTCAGCGAGTTGTAATATATTTGCTGGTGGAGGGTCTTTACTTTATAAAAAGGACAATAAAGTTGATGTGGAGTAAAGTGACACACAATAAAACGAGGTATGCCTGTATTTGGTAGGACAGATTAATTGCTTGAGGACTTAAGCTTTCTGCAAGAGGATGTAACATATTCAGCATTGTTTGAGCAGTTAATTAAAAACTAATAGGGAGACAGCTAAGTAGCAGTTTTAAAGTATATCTCCTTTAAACGAGGAAATTTTGAATTATACCATCCCAAGAAAGAACTGTGCATTCTGATATTTGGACAACTTTTGATACCAAGTATTGAATTTAAATCATTGGTATAACCACAGTTGTTAGAATGTTGAGAGAATTCAGATTTCTTTTAAGTTATACGAGGTCAAATGAGCACCAAGTAGGAATATTTGTGATTTTTTTTTTTTACTAATTAATGAAACAAGTAGTTGCTGTTATTGTATATGACCCATGACCTAGCTATGTGCTAGATATTTTGCTAGATCCAGAGGATATAAAGATGTAAAAAACACAGCCTTTACCCTCAGAGAGGGTCCAGTGGAGCTAGTGTTAGTGGGAGACACATACATGGCAATGACAGTCCAATGTCACATGGGCTATAGAAGAACGTAAAAGCCCTCGGGGAATAGAGAAACTGGCCTGACTTTGTTCAGAATTCAGGTCAGGGAGGGTTTCAGGGAAGAGAAATGGGTTGTGGGTTTGAAGGACAGACAAGAGTTTGCCAGATGGACAGTGGAGACATCCCAGGAAGAGGACCCAATCATGTGCAAATCATGGCATGAGAAGCTGGTGTTTCTGAGAAGCATCAAGTCATTGATTGTTGAACGTGCAGTGCAAAGAGTTGGAGGAATGGGCAGGGGGAAGAGACACAGAGGTTCTTGTATGTCCTGCCAAGGATCCTGGAACTTATCCTGCGGGGCAGTGGGAGTCTTGGAAAATTTAGGCAGAAGGCTGGCATGCTCCTATTTGTATTTTTTGTAAACCACTCTGGCAGTCATCTAAGGCGGGGGTCCTCGAAGTATGGTCCTTGGGCAAAATTCAGCTCACTGCTTGTTTCTGTTTAAAACATTCTATTGCAACAGCCATTTGTTTATGCATCATCTCTGGCTGCTTTTGTGCTCCAATGCCAGTGCTGAGTAGTTGACACAGAGGCTGTAGGGCCTCCAAAGCCTAAACTATTTATCTGGCCCTTTACAGTAAAAGTTGGTCCTTGATATACGGGATAACACTCATGACGGAGGGGCAGCAGGGAAGCTGTGGTCAAAGAGAAAACCCAACTTAAGGCACAGGCGGAAGGGAGACACTGTGAGATGCTCAGGAGAGAGAACTTAGTGAGTGATGGAATGAGAGATGGAAGGGAGAACTTAGTGAGTGATGGAATGGGAGGTGGAAGGGAGAGAGGCGTCCAAGATGGCAGGCATGTGGAGCCCTGGGAAAAGTGACCAGGTGCTGGAAGGTCATAAGGGGGTCCACATGGAGATGTCCAGCAGAGCGTGGGATAAGTGAGCTCGTGAGTGGCATACGTGGTGTTCAAAAGGGAGAGCTGAAGTTTGGACCTGTCTTCATAGTATCTTGCTAATACACGAAAGTGTTCATAGTATCTTGCTAATACAT
>NW_017731522.1:857751-865262 GCF_001890085.2 Hipposideros armiger | reverse complement strand
CCTAAGACAAGTTACTTGGTCTTGCTAAGCCTATTACTTCACCTGGAAAGTTCCTGGGTCAAACTTATGGAATCTGATACCCTGTAACTCCAAAATTTGCATTGTGGGAGTTTTGGACAGTGCCTGATTTGTACTTCTAGAATGGTCACCTAATAGATATTTGCATGAATGTAATTATCGGACCTCCCTTTTGCAATGGGAGACCCAGTGCCAAGATGATATTTTGTATTGGTGACCCCTAAAATAGAGCTGATTTTTGAGAGCTTGCAGTGAGTATCTGTTATCATGGAGAGACTTGGACCAGAGGTTTCATTTTTCCCCCAGGACGGTCTCTCCATTTAGGTGTAAATACATTTAATGGGATTGGCATCGCGCTCTTATATTAGTTGGTGACTGGCTAGATGCCATAAGTGGGAGCAAAAAGAAATAGGAGAGAATATTTAATACCTCACAATTTGGAACCTATAAGAAACGTTCCAATATCTTCTCTGTACTGGATCTCATAGCTGGTTGAATTTTACTTTCTTCTTTTTTTTTTTTCCTTTCTTCTTCTGTGAACATGTTGATGTGGTGACTTCCTTCTAATTTTATCAAATACAGTATGTCCAGAAGCAAAACTAAACCAGGTTTCCATGTGTGATTCCTGGCAGAAATGGTACAATTTCATCTCAGGCTAAAACTGTGAATTTGTGCGAAGCAACATGGTGTGGGTACTTAGGGAAAGCAAAAGGAATACATAGCCTGTCTTGCCAGAGTCGCCTTTGTCTTGGTGGTGGGAGGAAATCACTAGCCATTTGTGGGCGCTGAGGACACAGTCTGTCAACAAGGAGGCATGCTGGGTAGAGCCAAGGGCTGGGCAGTGTTGCCTTCCAGTAGAGTCACATTATTTATGCATTCAAACTGCACAAATCAATTGTGTGTGTGTGTGTGTGTGTGNGCCACTCGACCGGCCCAAAGTAGATATATTCTTGAATGAACATCACTTGTTCCTTTTTGCTTCTTTTTAATATTATATATGTAATTTAAAATTATATCTGTGGCTTACGTTATATCTGTTGGACGGTGCTGAATGGCTATGTGACGGTGGTTGTAGAAGTTGAAGTCGTATTTCATGGTAGAGTTCATTTGCTAATGAGGCATATTTATTGTTGGAAAATTCACATCTGTGGAAGCACAGCCCTTGAGAGCTCTGGCAGATCACAGGGGCTTGGGGCGGATGACAGCTGCGGTTCCTTTCCTGGTTATTTGGGTTCTTGGCGACTTTGGTATGAAGTTCAAGATAAAGAAATGAGGTGACAAGGTCAGAATACAAAGGAAAACCCAGCAATTTGGAGAAACTTGCTTTCCATGGACATCTTATTTGACCGCATTTTCATTCTCAGAATCCTCAAGTCTGTCATTTATCAGTGAGCCTGTCTCTGATGTGATACGCCTGATAGGAACTGTAAAGGGCTAGCACCTGCCATTAAACGCTTCTGTGGCATGTTTAAAATCATGTCCCTCTCTACTATTCCCAAGGATACTGAGGGAGGCCTGCATATATTGGTGACAACGGGGATGTTTTTTATCTAGCTGGGAGAAGACCAGGCAGAGCATAACCAGGGCTGAGCCCCTCCCCCATGCCTGGCGTTCCGTCTCTGTGCCAAGAGAAGCAGAAACGCGGGACAGACAGGAGCTGTTATGTATTTCTTGTCCACAAGGAGTTTCCTCGGCCAGCAAATATTGAGCACTCTATGCCGTGACCTGTCCTTGGGCTGAATCTGCAACAGCAAGAAAGCAGTCTAAAATTTCTGCCTCCGGGGAGTTCCATTCCAGCATAGCCTATATATATATATATATGTGTGTGTGTGTGTGTGTGTGTGTGTGTGTGTGTGTGTGTGTGTGTGTGCGCGCGTGTATATATATATGTATATATATATTTAAAACACTCATTTGTGATGAATTTGTGAGCTAGAGGGGAACTTGGGCATTAGGTAGTGCAATCCATTTATTTAAAAAGAATGAGTGTCATTTTGCATTTTGAATCTACACAGGGGCTAGAGCTATGCCCCCCACATGGAAGGCATGAATTATGCCTGTTCATTTATTCAACAGGTATTTATTAAACACCTACTATGTCCTAAGCACTTTTCTAAGCATCAGGGATATACTGGTGAACGAAAGATGTTGTTCTCAATGAGCTTAGATTCCACCTGGGAGTGGGTAATGGGGCATCAGACAATGGCCACAAAATTTAAGTAAGTTAGTTATATGGTATGTATGAAATTGATTAAAAACTATAAAACAAAAAGGACAATCAGAGCAAGGTAAGGGGTATTGGGAATGCTGATGGGAGATGGGTGGCAACTGTAAATACTGCCTAGTTGGGAAGGTGACATTTGTTCAAGAGGTGGAGGGTGTTAACCTTCCAAATATCCAGAGGGTGGGAGGTGGGGGGCACAGTCCAAGGAAAGGGAACAGCCTGTGCAAAATCACTAAGGCAGGAGCATGCCTAAATTGTTTGAGGAGCAGCAAGGGGCAGTGTGCCTGGACCAAAGTGTACAAAGAGGAGAAAGGATATTAGAAGAGGAAGTCAAGGGCNTTCATAGTATCTTGCTAATACACGAAAGTGTTCATAGTATCTTGCTAATACATAAAAGCCCAGAATCACAATTTTCCAGTGCCCCATTTAATAGTCTGTTCTTGAAATGAACCCCCATCTTTGCCATTTTTTATATGTTGTGACCAGTCAAGTAAGGCTTGGCCTCACGGGCATACACTTCAGGAAGCCTTCTCTGCAGACGACACACATGGTGACCTACCCCTGCTCTGAACCATTTTGCGCGTAGTATCCGTGGATCCTTACTGCCTTCATGGCTCTTTTCTCAAGGAAACATTTCTGAATTCCCTCCCTAGAACATAACTTCAAAGATAAGTTCAGCATCTCATCTATTTTTCTGTGCCTACCAGGTGTACCATGAACTCACAATTTAGTCATATAAGTATTTATTTGTTAATTACAGAACCTGATAGTTAAATGATGGTGCAAAGCAAAGTTACCCTGCCTCTTATTCATTCAGTCGTTCAACAAAAGCTTAGTGATTATTTGTATATGCCAGGCTCTCTGCTAGGGACCAAGGGTGCAAGGGTGGCCCTCGTGGAGTTTATGTTTTAATAGAAGACAGATAATACAATGTTCACTATGCTTTTCGAATTCCTAAAACGGTGGAGCATAATACTGCAAAAGAACTCTGAGATTTTAGTCTTACTCAGCCCTCTCATTTTACAGATGTTTACATTGGATAGAGATAGAGCTTGAACCGCCCATCTCACCAAGAGTGGTGAGGTGTTCATCTATGTTGTCCAGATTGACTGATGTGATTTGATTCCCATTCAAAAGCATAGTAATTCATTGTTCTAATGTACCTTTATATCCAGGGCATGGCTTGTCATCTTTAGTCTGGTGAGTGTTGATTCCGAAGTTTGTCTTTTTGCTATCAGTACAACCTACCAGACTTGTCGTTTACTGCAAAAGCTCTGCCTTAATGGGGTCAAATTTAGGGAGGAAAGCTTTGCCCCAGTCCACGTTCTTATCTCAGATAACATGCTGGGATCTGTATTCTTGAAAACCAACACAGAAAAGGAAGGAACACAAAATCTCTGGCAGGTAGCTTCCTGTTTTCATTTTTACAGGACTTGAAAGCATCAATTTTCATTTCGTGCTATGAATTGCTTGTAATACAGGTTTTAGCGAATCCTTGATAGGCAGATGAGCCAGAGCTTTTGTGGCTGTTCACGAAAGGAGCCTGTAAGGAAAGCAAGCAAGAGAACAGGCTCTGGAGCTCCAGGGAGAGAACTACCTGTGTGCTGGGGAATGGAGATCCAGTATATTTCTCTCCCAACACTGCCAAGGTGAGCTGCTCTCTGGCTTACCAGACACTTCATAAAATTACTCACTGACTCAACTTCTGTCTGGTGTCCTTGTATTATAATATGTCATGCAGATAAGTGGGATGGAGAGTGTGATTAACATCCCAATGACAGTGAAAGAGGAGCCAGGTAAGGAAAGATTTTGGGGCCCAAGGATATCTTATTGGAGAATTAGAAAAGACGTCAAAGGAATTTAGCCAGTACTCTGATAGCAAAGCACTTACCAGCAGTAGATTAGGGTAGAAACTTCCAGGGCAATTTACCAGGTTATTCTTCTGGTGCGTTTTCCTTACTGGGAAAGCATCAGGCCTTTGGAAAATTCTGGCTTCTTGGCAGTTTCCCCTCTGTGAAGACACACATTAGCTACAGCAGATTTTGTGACTTATTACAGGCTGAGGAGAAACCTGCACCCCCATTCCCGAAGCCCCCCTGCACAGTGTTTGCACCTTCCAGTGTGAAGGTGTTGGGGTGAACTCTTCTGCTTGCCAACCACAGAGGTGTTAAAAAAAAAGTCAGTTACTTGACAGTTTAAAAATATGTAGGCTCCAACATTTTGTCATTAAGAAAGCTTCTTGTAGTTTGAGATGTTTTTAATCTAAATTAGTTTTAATGTATTTTTGAGAAGTATTTAATTTCTCATGTTAAAATCACAATTTTTGAAATCAATTTTATTCATATTTTGAATTTACCTGCAATAAAATTCACTCTTTTTGCTGTATAGTTCTCTGAATTTTGACAGATGCATACCACTTGACTGAAGACACAGAATAGTTCATGTTTAACTTTACAAGAAACTGTCAAACTCTTTTCCAACCCGATTACCATTTGGCTTTCTCCCTTAGAGACGGATAAGAGTTCCAGTTGCTCTGTGTGTTCATTAGCACTTGGTGTTGTCAAATTAAAAACAAAAATTTCCCCTAGATTTTTTCATAGTGTGGTAGCATTTCATTGTGATTTTAAATTGCATTTTCCAAATGATTAAAGATGTCGAACATGTTTTCATGGGCTTATTTGCCATCTGTATGTCTTCTTTGGAGAAGTGTCTGTTCAAATTCTTTATGCATTTTTTTTAAATTGGTTTTTCGTCAATTACGAATTTTAATGGCATGCACAAATATCTCTCAATCCTGCTAACCATTGATTTGCCTAATTTGTTTAAAATATCGAGATGATATTTTCAAACATGATTTACAAGCATCTTCTTTTCAAACATGAAGCGTATGATAGCAGTCAGACAAATCTGGGTTTACACCCTGACTCTGTCATTGACCATCTGGATGACCTTGGCAAGTCATTAGACCTCCATAGGACTCAGTTACCTCATCTGTGGAATGGTCTTATTCTTAATTGCTGATGGTTGTTAGGTTTAAATCAGTGCTTTGCGTAGAACCCAACACGTATTAGGCATTCAGTAAGGGACAATTCTCATTATAAATATTATCAGTATTACTGACTCAGGAGAATTTATGGAGCCATGTCTGCCTTCCCCACAGCGGATAAGTAGGGTCCATGAGGAAGGTTCTTGTCATGTTGAGCTTACCTTTGTAATACCAGTGTCTAGTGTAGTACCAGTGTATGAAAGGCTTGGGTGAACTGGCTGAATAAATACATGAATGAAGAAAAGAATGAGTACAGTTTGTTCTTGACTCACCGAGACTGTCACAAACATATTATTGTGAGGCATTGTCCTGAATCTAGGAGCATTTGTGGAGTTGTACCTGTCTTACATTATCCATTTATTTGAGTGCTGTCATCATTGGTATCTTTTTATCCACACACTTCAACTTTATTTTTAGGGAGGCTGAGGCATAAGGATTTGGGGTGCTACATGCTTTCCTTCTTCTCTTTGCTTCTTATGCGTTTTCAAAGGCCAAACGGGCCCTGACCCATGAGGGTTTCGCTTCCACTTCAATGTGATACCTGCAAGTAATTGCAGAATAAATCAATTGCTTCCTAGCTCTGTGCCAAACACTGCTTATCACTCAGTTCTACTGGAGGTTGCTGCCAATTATTTCTTGGCTGTTTTTTGGATAGTGGGTGTGTTACCGGCTGGTCTTTCCTTTCTCCAGGAAACTGGGTCTGTAGATATAGCTAGCATCTGGGTTCCTATAACGTGACTCCATTTTTAAGAAATTGCTGACTTGGGCAGGGTACTTTCAGAGCCTCACAAATTCCATCATTGGTCTCCTGAAAACCATTGTTGCAGCTGGTCTCTGCTGAGTCAGCTGTTAGAACTGGGCCAGAATAGCTCATTCTGTAGGCTGAGCAATACTTGCAACCAGCCTGGCACTGAAAGAGAGAAAGTTAACTTTAATCTAATTTGCTTTTTTTTTTTTTTTTTTTGCAAAAGTAGCTGTTTGAGGCCATGGGAAATGAAAATGGGGTTGAAAATGTCAAAGCCTGGATGCTCTGTGAAGTGTTAATTATTTTTTGTTCCAACTAGATACAAACTTTACACCACTGTCACTGTGGAAAGTTCTCCAAATTGAACTGCCATCGTATTCTGGTAATCCATTTCACCTTGAGAGGCTAGTAGAAGCGATAATCTCATCTTCAAGGAGAAAATGGCAGAGTTCTTGCTCAAAGCAACTTTCTTGCCTGGTGAAGCACCACCTAACCTGCATGTGTTTTTAGTTTGTCTTCATTAAAAACTCAGTTAGACCATTACATTGAGTCCTTAAAAAGCCCTGTTCTTCTTAAGCCTCACCTTGGTTGTACCTCTTAGAACACTAAGAGCTGGCCTACGGTGATGCAATTATAATGAGATGGTAAATGCACTTGAACTTTTCCAGCTTCCAGGAAGCCTCCTTGTGTGGCTGTTTAGTTTATCTGTTGTTGTTGATGTTGTTGATGTTGTTGGTATAGCTGTTTCAAAAAACCTTGCAGTCAGCACACACTTGTACTGCCATCAATGAGAAACGCCACTATTAAAAAACTTATGGAAGCCATTGGAATTCAGTGAAATGGGCTCTCATTAGAGGACAGAGAGACACATGTTATTTGTGAACAACACAGACAGGCTGGCTCTGTCACACTTAGCAGCCTGTTCCCAGTGTGTTGCTGCCTTATTTAACTGCCTTGCAAGAAGCGTGCTCTGAAGCTGTGAGTAATGAAACTGATGCCATTATAGGTTAGAAGACATTTTAAAATCAGTTATAAGATCTTTAAATGGTCTGAGTCTAAGAGGAACAACAGCACCCCGAAAAAGAAAGAGCTTAACATCCAGACTTGTGCTGTACAGTATGGCAGCCACTAGTCACACGTGACTGTTGGAGCGTTTCTAACGTGGCCATTGTGACTTGAGATACACTGTCAGTATAAAATAAATATACACCAGATTTTGAAAAGTTAGTATGAAAAAAAAAGGTAAAATAGATCACTAATTTTTTATTTATTTCATGTTGAAATTATAGTAGTTTGGAAAAATTGGGTTAGAGTAGATATATTCTTTTTTTTTTTTTTTAGAGATTTTTATTGGGGAATCGGGGAGATGGGAACAGTGCTGGGGAATTGGGGGAAGAGGAACAGACAAGTTGCTGTCCTTTTGTTCTTCAGTCTAGTTGTGGAGGATGTTGCTTCACTGGCCCAAGTTGGCACCATCA
>NW_017731522.1:853581-855481 GCF_001890085.2 Hipposideros armiger | reverse complement strand
TGAAGCAACGTCCTCCACAACTAGACTGAAGAACAAAAGGACAGCAACTTGTCTGTTCCCCTTCCCCCAATTCCCCAGCACTGTTCCCTTCCCCCTACTCCCCAATAAAAATCTTTAAAAAAAAGAAGAGGAAGTCAAGACAGTAGGGAATTAGACTGTGTGCAAACTTCACTTTTATAATACAGGTTTTGCACGGAGAGCTTCTGTGTCTGACTTATATTTTTTGTTTAATTGTTTTTTAACACACAGTAAAATTTCCCTTTATTGGTGTACAGTTCTGTGAGCTTTAACAAATGCACACAGGCATGTAGCCACTATCACAGTCAAGATACGGAGTCAGTCATTCCATTCCTCTCAAAACGCCTTCTTCCTGCCCCTGTGTTATCTTAACATTTCCAGGGACAGCTCTGGATGTTCGATGGTCTGTGGACAGTATATCATACATAGGAAGGCAAACCTGGATGGGGCACGATCAGTGGAGAGGTTCATGCCACCATCAAAGTGAGCGGTGATGGACGTTTGCTCAGGGTGTCTAGGCAGTGGTCAGATTCTGGGTTGATTCTGAAAGTAGAGGTTTGGGGGAGGTGAACAAAAAGAATGATGTGATTTTTGCCCTGAGACAAAAGGAAAGCTGGAGTCATCATTTACTGATATGGGGCAGGTTGCGGGTTTGAAGAGGAAGATGGTTGTTCAACTTTGACATTGGGGTCTCACTGTCTGTTACATATCCAATCAGTGATATTGACAGGGAAGGCTGCTGAGATGAAGTGCACAGTTTGTTTGGAAACCAATGTGCACATTGTGAAACAGTCGGAAAAAAGGCTGTGATTCTTTTTTTTTTTTTAAGATTTTTTTTATTGGGGAATTGGGGGAAGGGGAACAGACAAGTTGCTGTCTTTTTGTTCTTCAGTCTAGTTGTGGAGGGCGTCACTTCACTGGCCCATGTTGGTATTATCATTGCGCTCTTCCCGGGTGAGGCAGATCAGTCACCGGCCATTAGACGGCCGCTCATGGTGGCTCACGGCAGCTCATGAAAGCTCACTCCCACTGCCGGCCAGCCCCACTGCAGCCTACACTGTCGCTGGCGACTCATGGCAACCTAGCTCCAAGTCGAGCTGTTGTTCACCATCTTAGCTGTAGAGGGTGCAGCATCACTGGTCCTCATGTGGGATCCGAATCGGGGCCCTGCTGCTCAGAGCTGGCGTCCCAAGCCAACTCCTAACCAACGCGCCACTCAGCCGGCCCAAGGCTGTAATTCTTACAGGAACCATTTGTCAGTCATTTGAATTCAGAGGTGCTTCATCAATCTCACACCCAGATTGTTGTCTGCCCCATCTTGGTATCATCTTTCAGTTATATTCTTCATCCGTTCTTTGGTAGAAAGATATATGTCATTTCTGCAGACAATACTACAGAGTTTATTGGGCCTGTGTTTGCTTGACTTGTTAATTGAAAAAATGACCTGCGTCAGCAGAGAGGAAAAACTGGTTCAGAAGGACTCTTTTTACTCTACCAAAGTTGTTGAACTCCAGGAGGATCTTTTGGTGTTTGACTTTGGGTCACTGTGTATTGACTTACTCATTCCTGGTGCCTTTAGCTGCCAATGCACTTGAGTTGAAGAAGAGAGAAGGGAAGGGAAAGCTAAAACTAAAAGCAAGATATGATGTTAGTTGTTTAAAAAGGATACAAAATTCTGTATATGGTTAATCTCAAATTAGATTGAAAACTTGTATGTGCGTTTATAGAATACATGCTGAACAGAATATCCTAAAATATCCTAAACTGTAAGTGTAACTCAAATGTAAATCTCTATGCTGTGAAATGATGGGAGAGTTTTGCTTCATTTAAAATATTTCTCCATGTTTGGGGGATTCCTCTCTCTCTCTCTCTCTCTCTCTCT
>NW_017731522.1:849497-851916 GCF_001890085.2 Hipposideros armiger | reverse complement strand
TTTGTATGTAGCATGGCTCCTTAAATGTAAGCCAATTTCTTTATTTAAGCTGGAGAAATGGTGAGCTGTTCCAACAGAGGAGACAAACTAAGTTGAATTTATTAAGCTTGAAATATTGTATTTCGTGGACAGTCTGAGGGGGTTTTCAAGGGCCATTTTGACTATTGTGCCGGGCTGGGATGAGGTGTAGCAAGTGAGACACTCACCTGGGGCACAAAACTGAAAGGGTGCTAAAAAACTTAGTAATCAAGAAAAATAATTTTTCAATGCAATTTAAAAATTCTTAGTTTAAATAAAAATAGCATCAGTGTTACTGACATTTTCCACTCATACCAGGCTTCAATATGGCTCAGCATGGCACTCTTAACTGATCTTATCTTTACTTAAAACTGATTGTTCATTGTGGATTTTTTGCATTAATTTTGATTTTTAAAAATATTACATGAAAACATTGTGTACTATTTCTCTTGATTACTGAGTTTTTCTGGCAGTTCTTTAAAATCCACACAGCAAGATTGTGCCTCATTTGCTTCACTCTTGTCTGGCTCTGTTTGTGATGTTTGCCTTAATTTCTAATTTTAGAAGCCCTGAGTAAAATATGGTTCCAGGGGACAAAAAGTGCACCCAGGGTGAGTGTCTTCAAGCAGCCCAGTTCTTGTTGAATATTAATTGTGTGCATGAATTGAACTCCTTTTCATGTGTCATGATGTGGGAAAGGCTATTTACATATTCATTTATTTAATAGCTATTTATTGAACACGTACTATATGCTTAGCACTATTCTGGGTGCTAGGGTTACAGTGATGCACAAATTAGACAAAATCCCAGTGTTTATAGAGCTAACATCCCTTGGTGACCATACATAATCTCTAGTCCTCACAAACAGCTCTGCAATAAAGATATCAGTTTCACCATTTTACAGGTGAGAAAAGCGAGGCTCAGAGAATAACTCTAGCAGCAGATAACTGAGGATGGCATTGTCTAGGACAGAATATAGTGTGGGAAGGATTCAGAGAAAGTCAAATTATTATAATATGGGCTTAGTCAATAGGAAGCTTCCAGCAATATATGAGTCCTATGGTTCTTAAAGCACATTATGTAAACATACTTAAATGCAAGACCAAATATAGGCAGCTATGCAGAACCCATTTTCCTTGATTTTGGTGAAGCTATGAAATGGCTCAGTGAAGGCCCGGCAAAAAAAGTGAAGATAGAAAAGTGTTTACCTACCTCGATCAGCAGCATCTACTAGACCTCTGGGATGGCAAAGAGGATTTACTTTTGTACTGGCTCCAAGCTATTTTAACTGGGACCCTTTAACCAGGCTCACTGAGGAAGAGCACAGTCATCAGTAACAATGGCTGCATGGGATTCCCATGGATCACCACTAGTTTCATGCTAATTGTGTCGCATACATCATGGTATTGGTATCACTGTACAAATACCATGTTCTCTGAACTGAATTTCCAGAGAGCCAGTGTTAGAATGTGTAAAAATTGTTGTTGAATGGGTTGTTAAAAATTGTTACTTGATTGATGGGAGAATTTGTCCATTTCTACAATGCAGTATGGTGGGCTTTTGATTAGGATTGCATTGAATATATAGAGAGATCAATTGGAAGAGAATTGAATTTTAAAAATATTGACCTTGAACAGGGTAAATCTTTAAACTTCAGTAAATTTTTATAAGTTTTCATGCGGTTTATTCACATCTTCAGTCAAACTTTCTCTGAGCGTTTTTAAAATTTTGGTGTTATTATAAATGGTATTTAAAATTTCAACTTCTGTACAAATTGTAGGTATATAGAAATATAATTGATTCTGGTATATTGATCTTATATTCTGAAATATTACTAAACTTGCCTATTACTTCTCATAGTTATATCAGATTTATTAGTAGATTTTATCAGATTTCCTATGTAGATCAGGAGTCAGCAAACTTTTTTTCTTAAAAAGCCAGATAATATTTTAGGTTTGTAAGTCAAATGGCCTTTGGCAACTCTTCAACTTTTCCCTGTTGGAGAAAGCAGCCATCCGTAATACATAAGTGAATTGGGCGTGACTGTTTCAATAAAACTCGATTTACAAAAAAGATGCCTTAGTTTGCCAACCTCTGACATACATAAACATGTGCTCTGAGAAAAAATACAGTTTTAAATCTTTCTTTTTCAATCCGGATGTTTTATTTCCTTTTCTTGCTTTATTGCACTGGCTAGAACAGGGGTTGGCAAACTTTTGAGACGGAAGAGCTTCCTGGGGTCAGCAAACTGTGACTCACAAACCACATGCGCCTCTTTGGGTACGTACATGTGGCTCTGAAGTAAAATTGAAAATGAAAAGAAAATTATTGGGCCGGCCGAGTGACGCATTGGTTAAGAGCTGGTTTGGGATGCCAGCTCTGAGCAGCAGGACCCAGGTTC
>NW_017731522.1:824260-846549 GCF_001890085.2 Hipposideros armiger | reverse complement strand
AATACGGTACTCAATATTATAAAGCAGTCTCATTCTCATTCTCAGTTGCCAAAATTAAGTAGGATTTATACCTTCATTGTTTTTTATGTTACTTCTCTGTTAGAGAATAATTTCCTGTCCCCTTTTATTCCTATTTTTTTTTCAAGTTGTGCATATATGTGCTATAGTTTTTCTCTTTACCCACCCAAAGTATAGGACTTTTATTTTTTTAATCTTTTCTTGTGAGGTTGGGTATATTTGTCTAAACTGACAAAATGATTTTAAATGCTCCTTTTGTAGATCAGATTGCTCCTTTTGTAGATCAAATTGTCTTAGAGCTATGTTTGATCAGCATGCCATTTGTGTTTCCATTGAAAACATATGTACATCACTGAATGAGACAAAGTCAAATGTGAGGATTGGTGACATCTCTCAAAATTGATTCATCAATCAATGCTCTGTGGGTGTGGGTGTGCAGTCACCCATGGCTCCACCCTTATCGAGGCTATCATAGGAAAACCCTACCAAATGCCTTTTGAAATCCAGATAACCCTTTGCTATATTCTTTGACCTATGATCTGTAATAAAGAACCCTAAGAATTACTTAAAGAAGTTAATTGGTTATAGTTTTTTCTTGATAGTCTCAGGATATATCTTAATAATCATTACTTGCTTTTGAAGGGTACATTTCATAACTTATTAAGTGGAAAGTTCTACTTAATAAAGTCTTCTGAAATGTTAGCCACAGATTCAATTGAAGATCATCTGGATGCCCTTATAAATAACACTATACAATTTTCTTTGAGAGTTAGGCCTTCATTATATGTATTCATGATTTAAAAACCATTTAAAGAGAACTTATTTTTTTCAACATTCTCCAAAACACAACATTTGAGGAAAATTCCCATTTTATATTTTTATTGCCTTGATAGAAAGTTATATGAAATAATTTGCAGACACTTGAGTAAAGGGGGAAAATATGCCCCTTAGTTTCAACCACTGTGATTTTTAAAGTGGAATTTTACAGGCAATTAATCCCTAACGTGGGCAGGTGCAATTGAGTTTTTCATTTGCTGCAGCATATTTCATGTTTAAAATTTTATGAAAAACAATAAAAAACAAACTGGTTTAGTAGTCTCTGGAAAAAGATGACCTTTCTGTCTGCTCTCTTCAACAAAACGGATATAGTAAATGCACCTGATATTTAAAAACATTTAAACCCACTTTTGTACAGACAGTTGGCACAACTGAATTTGCCATTCAGTACTTAACAGTTTGGTTCACATGCTTATTTTTTTCCCCTTTTTGGTAGTTGTTCTGTAGCACTGAGTTTAAAAGAGATCTCCAAACAACTAGACAGCTAGAAATGGAGTGAGATAGTAGGAAAAATTTGTTAGTCTCTATTCATTGCTTATTGTGTTTTCTATTTCTAACTTGATTTGCGCCCCCTGCCCCACCCCCTGCCACCACCACTAAAGTAAAACGAATGGTGTAATCAATCTAGATATAACTAGCACCTATTTTAGCGGGTGAGAGGCCACTCTTGTGTCATCTGTACACACTCCAGTTTGCTCTCTTGGCCACTGGATCATTTTGAAGCAAATCCTAGACATCATATAATTTCATTATAAATATTTCAGTGTTTGAACATCTTTAATCTTAAAGGATCTTAAAAGAAAATATCCTGGTATAATATAAACCAAAACAATGAGTGTGGTTATTTCTGAATTGTGGAAGGATTTGTATTTTCTTTTACTCATCTGCATTTTCTGATTCCACATAAATGCACATATATTCATTTTTTTTAATGAGGCAAGTTATTTTTAAACATTTTTTTGTGGTTACATATATTAACACAATTTACCACTGTAATCATTTTTAAGTGTACAATTCAGTTACATTAAGTACATTCACGCTGTTGTGCAACCATTACCAGCATCTATCTATAGAATTTTTGTGCCTTCCCAAACTGAAACTATGTACTCATTGAACAACAATTCCCTATTCCCTCCTACCCTCTGCTGTTCGTAACCACCGCTCTCCTTTCTGTCTCTGAATTTGACTATTCAAGGTACCTGAAGTGGAATTGTATAATATTTGGCCTTTGTAGAGGCTTATTTCACTTAGCATAATGTCTTCGAGATTAATCCTTTATAGCATATGTCAGTCCATTTTTGGGACTGAATCACATTCCAATATATAGGTATATTATCACTTTTTTTAATCTGTTCATCCACTGATGGACATTTGGGATATTTCCACAGGTTTTTTTTCTTTGTTTTTTTTTTTTTAAGTACTCCTTTAAATGTGTCCTTTGCTTTATAGTTAAAAAACTCTTTTATATCCACGGTTATCAGAACCTCCAGAAAACTTTGAAGATGGTCAGAGGTCACTGGCCTCATTTTTATAGACCTGGAAACTGAGATTCAGAAAGGTTATAGACGTACATGTAGATACAAGTTATTCACACTTGATCCAGGCCTTGGGATCTCAGCTCTTGGATTCTGACATTGCTAAACTAGATTTGTATCCCGGGTTCCTCGCTGGAGGTGTACAGATACCAGCATGGCTTCCTCTTTCTTTAATTTGAAGATCTTATGGACCATTTGGGTGGGACAGTTCCATTGTGTGACACTGTCACAAGTACCATAGATCAATTCATTATGTGACAACGAAAACCATATCCATACATTTTCTAAATGTTTTTGGCTTGAGAAGTGGGGAGAGGGGTGTAGGCAGGGTCTTAGACTATATAGTCTATAGAATCTAAGACCTGCAAATGGCTTTATAGTCACTTCCTGCAATTAGACATAAAATAATATGGAAACTGACCAGAAGTAAACCTTTCAAGTGATTTCTATTATTATAGAATTATTCAATACAACAAATGATTTCTAGCATAAAATGAATCTATCTAAACTAAATCTTCTTATTAATACACACCACACACACAATCCTTGGGGGGTGGGGGTAAGCAGGCTACGGGACATTACTTCTAGATGGGTGTCTGCAGTGGTCCATTAGTCACAATGGAGAAGGAGAAGGAACTGTGTGTTGCCACTGGCCGCCGAGCCCATCACTATGAATTGACTCAGATATGAGGGCCCTAGACAGAGAGAGGCCCAGAGCCTCTGCTCAGAGACTGGGCCTTCCAGCGTTAGGAGAGTGGAGGGCTGCATACACCCCGCAGTGAGAGCGAGTGTCATTGAACTGTGAAAGCTCAGGGCTTTTCATCTGTAGTGAGTCCCATTCTACAGGTCTTAGTTATAGTTATTGCGGATACTGGCTCCCTTCCCTCCATCCATCTAGTGTTCGGCTTCATGTATTCATAAATCAGGCCATCCTAATAATCCTGGTCCTAATAAGATGTGGTGTTCTTCTCTGGGCACACACAGTTCTTATTTATGGGTATTGATAAGGTGCTCTGGCTAGAACCTGGCCCTCAGAGTCATGATTCACGCAAGCAGTGTACACACTTCCTGTTGGGAACTCCTGACATAAATAAATGAAATGTGCTGTGCAGATTTGACAGCAGCAATGGCAGGAACTCGGGAGAGCTGGAGCCCAGAAGTGGAGCCTCCCTGCTCCTCTGCAGCCATCGTGCCAGGGAGCAGTGTAGACCCTGTGTTGTCAGATCCTCTCCATGTTTTTAAAGGCAAGCAGGAAATGTAGGTTTTTTTTCCTGTGACTTATTCCAGTTTTTAAATATTGGCAACTAATTATTTTTCACTAAATTAGCATACATATAAAATTTACCCTACTAATCGTTTTTAAGTGTACAATACAGTCACATTATATTCACACTGAATGTAAAACAGTTTGAAATACATTTACACTGTTTCACCACCCATCTCCAGAACTCTTTTCATCTTGTAAAACTGAAAGTCTCTACCCATTATACAATTCTCCATTTTCCCTCCCCCCAGCCCCGGTGACCACCATTCTACTTTCTGTCTCTATGAATTTGACTACTCTTGGTATCTCATGTAAATGGAATCATACAATATTTGCCTTTTTGTGACTGGTGTATTTCACTTAGAAGAACATTCTCAAGGTTCATCCATGTGGTAGCGTGTGTCAGAATCTCCTTCCTTTTTAAGCTGAGTAATATTCCATTGTATGGATATTCAATATTTTGTTGACATTCATCCACTGATGTATACTTGGGCTGCTTAGCAACTAATTTTTTTAAAAGAATTGAAAGTACAGTGTGAGACAGACAAAAAATTTCTTAGCTGGCTAGATTTAGCACATGGGCTGCCATTTTGTGTCAGCCGCCCTCTATGGACAATAAAATTATACATGGACATTATTATTAACTCATTGCTTTAGGCCATCAAAACCTTGGAAGCATAGAGGATAAAACAACCCTGGAAATCACACTAATGGGACAGGCCTCCTTCTACTTCAAGGCTTGGCTAATTCTGTAAGTGAAATTTATGGAGCATTATCAGAGACTTCAAAACACCGAGTGCTTATATTTCGTACTCAATGTAGTTAAAATTTTAAAGCAAACTTGGCATCAGTCCTCCTCCTTTGGGAACCAACAGACAGCACCTTGCACAGAGCTTTGCCCAAAGCAGGCGCTAAACAGGTGCAGAATGAGTGGATGCATTGCACACCTGAGTTGTGCAGCCCCTATTACCCAGCACCTGCTGGCACATCACCAGCCTGAGCGGTAATCACGTTAAAGGTCCCCGTTCATGTGTGATGGCTCCCCGACTCGGTTCACAAGGCCGACTCCATTCTGTGCCCCAATTTGATTACAGGTAAGGATTGACCTGAGAAACCACAGCAAGGCATTACCCAAATTGTTTAGATGCACATAACAAGGCCTCTCTAAGCTCTTGTGAACAACCAAAATGGAAACATAATGCGTGTTTATGCAGTCGAAAATTATTTTATCTTCGTGGCCGCCAAACTTGGGATCTGAACTGGAGAGGAGATGGAGAAGGAGAAATAATTCCTGTTCGCTACCCGCAGAACACGACCTGCTGCTCACCCAGTCAAATGAAGAATTTATGAAGAGTTAGTCTTAGGTGGGTGTTTGGTCCTTCAGGAGTCTTGCACGTTAATTGCCCCTCTTGTCGTGTCCCTTTCCCGGTAAATGGGTTCCTTAGGATGGTACTTTGAAAGATTTCTGTGCTGGTGTTGATACGGAAGCCAATGTCAGGATTTGTATCGTGACGCCCCTTTGAAGGAAATAGTCAGTTGCTACAGAGATATGCTAGAGTCGTGTTCAGCCTAGGTGAAGTGTAAGTGGGCATGCCAGTGGGACGTGCTGCAGAGACGCAAGAAGCGTGCATGCTGGCCCCATCCTCTCCTTCTTTCTTTCATTAGTCACTTAGATTTGATGAAACGGTCAAGGACACAATTAGAGGGCTTTTCACGAAATGCTTTCAACACCAGGACATTTAAAATTCCTATTTTTATTTTAACAGCTGTCCTCTGTCGAGGCATTTTCTTTTGAGGGGGGACAGGCATTCCTTTTCACAGAATCAGGGTGACTGACTGTGGAGGGAGCAAGAATGGCCTCGGATTTAGACTTTTGATGTTATCTCCAAATGAAAGTGGACATAGAGCCACACAGATATAATCACAATATTTTAATTAATATATCTAAAGATAAACCATAATTATTATAACAATTTCTGGACATTTTGTACTAAAAGCCACAAAAATCCTGAGCATCTTGGGCCTCTTTAGACATCTCAGACACCCTGTCAATTTTGTCTGCTTTCAGAGAGGCACTGCTAATTAAAACTATATCGTACTGTAGGTGGCTTTTTGCTAAATGCTTAGCTGCTGTGCAGAAGCATATGATCCACAGTCCAAAACAAACAAACAAAACCCAGTAATGTTAACTTGGGAAAACTGACACCTGATATAACATGTCACATTAGCCAAAGCCCTAAGAAACTTTGAAAACAAATTTCCCCTCGGTTTTTGGTATAAAGGGTTTACTTTATGCCTTTGCTACCATTTGCAGTTAATGTGATGATCACAGAGATCATTTGTGTTACGTGTGGAAAGAATTACAGGTGAGCAATATGGGAGAAATAAAAATCACCTTGAATCCCACTCCTTAGTGACTGTTGATCTGATACTGATACCCTTATTGTCTTCTGTGAGCATATGGATGACATATGTAGACATGTAACATGTATACCCATAATAACCAAAATTGCTTTTTGTTCTTCTTTTTTACGTAAAATGTGGTGACACTTTCTTCTTCCAGGTCCTGTAACTGCCACATAATTGGGAAGGGCTCCCTTGCAATCTGTTGTGTGATAGATTTTCACTTTGAGGCCGTGCCCTGCTGGAGGGCATGTAGGTTCTTCCATAAATGTTTCTTAATGTGTAATGTTGCCCAGACCGAACCACCCCGTCCAGCCAAACAAGGTGAGGATCTGAGATATTAAATCAACTCAAACGCTTTGGCTTAACTACCATGAATGCAAATGGGCACTGTGTGCCTTTTATTTTTTAAACTACTCCTAAAGTCTTGTGAGATATTTGTTGTCCATGCATGTTCCTACATATTTTCTAATTAGCGCTGGCATGCTAGATTTGGCTATCTTCTGTAGATTAAAAACAAGGAATATGATAGGCCATTGATAAAAATATTTATTTCCTGTTAGAGTTAGCCCGCATCTGATAGAGATCACAGCATCTGATAATGAGAAAAAGGTGTGTTAAATCATGTACATTTTTTTCTCTTGCTTGTTTGCCACTAGAGATGTGTTTAACCCTTTAATTAATAGCTTGTGCACACATGTGCATATTTGTGTGCATGGCTGCACATGGGTTTGTGTTGGTGCCTGTCGGCGAGTATCTAGATTTAGGAAGAGCTAGATAATCTCCACAATATCTTAGCAGTTCCGCTGGCTTTGACTGAGGGTCTGTTGTTTTTATTACATGCTCTCTCGGGAACCAGTCCTCTGGATATGCAGACTGCTGGCTCATCTCTATTTTTAAGTTGTTGTCCTACTTGGTCTGAAGCCTTTGGAAACATATTGTGTGTCTGCCATTGATGAGTTGGTTGGCACTGAGGGACCAGTAAACTTATTCTCTCACAAGCATTTAATGATGATAAAACATTAGTGATGCCATTTAAGAGCATTTTTGACAAGTAGTCTCTCTGTTAAACACCCTGGCTGCAGGTTAGAATACTGTTAGGCCATCAAAATATTAAGCAAATAAATCTTTAGGTTGCTGTTGAACATGAGATGAGGCTTTGCCTGTTCTTAATTTCCCGGAGGATTCAGGAATAGCCATTACATGGCCCACTTTTTTTTTGTCTTCATGTTAGTATTGTAAATTGGATGACAATTCTTGTCCACAGTTACTTCACTGTTTCTGCTGGGGGTTATTTATAAGGACTCTTTAAAAAAAAAAAGAAATAAATCTCATTCATTGTTATGCCATCTAGTTTTCTCTTTGCCTTGGCTAGATCTATTCAGTGAGCAAGAAAAATCAGAATTAGATGTGGAAGCAAGCCAACTGCAGAGGCAGAAGATGTCAGTTGAAATATCGAAATCAGGGCACTTGCAAAGCACATTGTGATTGTAAAAGGAAGGAACGAATCTTTAAAATGGATTTGTTCTGCCCTTTTTTTTCCCCCATAAAGATTTGTTATCTATTTTTGTAGTTTCGTCTAAGGCAGGGGAGCTTGTCCAGGATTCATGAGGTCACTTGCCAGCCCTGCACGCCATTCCAATTGATTTTTAATGACCTAGTAAGGAGGGTGGCTTAGGTAGGAGAGAAGAAATAGAAGAGGGGAAATGCAGGCGCTTGGGTGGTCCACATGGCCAGTCAGGACCAGGGTCTTGCTCCCTAAGAGCCCAGCCTCCAGTTGCAGGTGTGCTTCCTTGTCATCTGTGCTGTTGCTGGAAGCTGTATTTATCAAGCACTTCCCAAGGGCCATGCACTAGTACCTATCTTAGTAGGTGAGAAGATAAGACTGTGAAGGCCTCTCACCATGATAATGATTATGAATATAAGGGCTTGGCAGAGTGGTCTGATATAAGTAAGCATTCAGTAACAATTTCTTGTTAGCAACATTTGTATTGAATTTTAACAACTTGTGACAATCCAATCAGTGGGCACCATTGCCACCCCCATTTTATTGATGAGAATGTTGATTCTTAGGGAAGTGGAGTACCTCACCCAAAGTTATCCAGTTAATAAATGGCTGAGTCCAACCCAGGTTGCAATGATCACAAAATTCATGCACGTAAGCACTGGTAATATTAGTGCTCAGTACCACTTGTGTAATGGGTGCTTGCTTCTTGCAACTATTTTATAGACATTCTCATTTAATCTTTATGACATCCTGGTGATGTTGGACTTATCTGACTTACCCAATATCACACAACTTTCAAGAGCTGGGGTTGAGCTTTCAATTCAACTCTTTTTTTTTTTTTAATTGGGAGACAGTGTGTTTTTCCAGGACCCATCAGCTCCAAGTCAAATTGTTGTTCTTCAGTCTAGTTGTGGAGGGTGCAGCTCAGCTCCAAGTCCAGTCACTGTTTTCAGTCTAGTTGTGGTGGGGGGCGGCGGCAGCCCACCATCCCATGTGGGAATCCAACCAGCAACCTTGTTGTTAAGAGCATGCACTCTAACCAACTGAGCCACCGGGCTGCCCCTGAATTCAACTCTTGATTCTACCTTCAGTGCTGTCAGTCATTTCAGTCACAGAGGCCCAGGCATTGAAGGGTGAATTATCTGTATTTTTACCAAAATCAGCCTCCTCATTATGAGCTGGATTTCAATTCTGATTTCCCTCTTCAGTTCTCCCTGTAACCTTTCTATCCTTCTTATGCCTGAAGAAGTTGGTGGATAGTTCAAGGGACCCTCCTCCCCCACTATCCCAGAGAGTGAGCAGCCCGAATGCCCCTGCTGTGATCAGTGCCCAAGCAGAAAGGACAAGGACAAAGTGTCTAGGCATCAGATGCTGCTTCCTAGTGTATAGCAGGAAAAAATGGGTGTGCTGGAGTCAAGCTGACTATGATTTGGGGTAAACTCTTAATCTCCATGACCTGTTTTCTTATCTGTAAAATTGGGCTGATAATACTGCCTTTACCGGGTAATTGTAAGAAATAAAGACTATTCATAACACCTGAGAACCATAGCTTTTCTGTTTTTTGCCATTCAAAATTCAGCCTTGACCTCCTGTGAATTTTGAGGCCTAAAAAGCCTGCCTCACCTGACACATGCTCATAAAATACGTTAGCTTACTTTTGTATTTCACGATTTATTTAGCTCAGACTTGACTATGGGATTTGAACTGGATGACAGTATTTTCTCCTAATTGATTTTCTCTGCATACAAAGATAGACTGGATAGGATATTTGGAAATGTAGGTATTTTCTGGATCCCTTTTCTCTTGTTCCTTCTGTTCTTGATTTTGTTTTGTTAATGAAACAGATTTGTATGTGGGCTTCAGAGGCCCACTCTTTCGAGCCTGACAGTTGCAAAGGCCAGACTCTGCCTGATGTAGACCTTTGGAGGTGCAATACAGTCTCTGCAAGAAGAGAGGAAAGTGGATGGAATTGAAGTTCTTGGCTGGAAGCCGTTGGCAGGTGTTGAGGTGGATGTCTGGCTATGGGCACTGGTTTGCCATCACAAAGTCTACAGGTACAGGGTGGGTTTGGTTTTCTGGTATCCTTTTTACTTCCCAACTTCCATTTGTGTACAGGGCTCATTCATCTTTAACCCAACTCTGTGCTTGCTGGTGCTGTTATTTCTCTCCCTTAATTTATTGGGTTGTTGGAAAAGTTATGATGTATTTTTTCTATGTTTTTCGTTGCAAAAATGTGCCATGACTTTTCTGACAACCCAATATTACTCGTATTTGCTTTAGCACCTTACTGAGGAATTAGGAAAGGAGACAAGAGCCTCACATATAAAGGGATATTTGGTAGCCTCCTGTAGTCCAGAAATCCAGAGAACCTCACTTAAGGAACCTCCACGTAACCAATTTGCTGTTCATTCTAAAAAGTTGCCCACGGCTTGCTGACTGCCCATATTGTCTAGTAGACTGCTGTATTAGTCATCACTTCTAAGTGGCAAACTGTTCCCAAACTTAGTGGCTTAAAACAATAAGCATATGTTACTTCATACAGCTTCTGTAGATCTGAAATCTGGGAATGGTTTAACTGTGTGGTTCTGAGCCAGGGCATCTCACAAGATTGCAGTCAGGACGTCAGCCGACATTGCTGTGGTGTTCAAAAGGTTTGACTGGGGCTGGACCTCCAAGGTGTCTTACTCGCCTGCCTGGTGAGTTCTTGCTGGTTATTGGCTGGAGGCCACGTGGACTTCTTCATAGAGTTGTTTAAGTGACCTCATGACATGACAGCTGGCTTCGCTCCAGTGAGAGTGCAAAGAGAGTGCAATTTGCAAATTGTAATGTCTTTTATGACCTAACTTCAGAAATCACACTCCACCATTTCTGCAACACCAGGTTAGCCCTGTTCATTGTGGGAGGAGACTACATAGGAGCTTGACTACCAGGCAATAAGAATCAGTGGGCGCCACCTCGGAAAGCTGGCATCTGTTTGCACACTTCTCTTCCCACTATGCATGCTTTCTAGTAGTCTCTCATTTATTCTCAAATGTGCTTATATCTATTATATTGTTATTGTTATATAATTTAACTAAATATTACATAAATTAATGAAATATAAGTGGGAAAACAAGGGAGCTCTTGTTTTCCTTCAAAACTTACCTGAATCCTTTAGGAAGACTTGACAAATGTTGGTTGCTTAAAAATTGTTGAATTAGGGCCGGCAGAGTGGCGCGTTGGTTAAGAGCTGGCTTGGGATGCCAGCTCTGAGCAGTAGGGCCCTGGTTCAGATCCCACAATAGGGCCAGTGACACTGCGCCCTCTACACCTAAGATGGTGAACAACGGCTTGACCTGGGGCTGGGCTGCAATGAGTCGCTGGTGACGGCGTAGACTGCAGTGAGGCTGCAGTAGGCTGTTGCCGGCAGCCAGTATGAGTGGCCGGCAGCTGGTGTGAGCTGCCAAGAGCCGCTGTGAGTGGCTGTCCAGTGGCCGGCGACCGATTGCCTCACCCGGGAAGACCACAGTGATCATAACAACATGGGCCAGTGAAGTGACGTCCTCCACAACAAGACTGAGGAACAAAAAGGACAGCAACTTGCCTGTTCTCCTTCCCCAATTCCCCAATGCTGTTCCCCTCCCCCCAATTCCCCAATTTAAAAAAAATTGTTCAATTAAGTATAGGGAGGACTGTAAAATACAAAGAGAAGTCATTAAAAAAACACAAAACCTAAAGCACTCAAATTGCTTTGCAAGTGTCTTTACATTATCACTTCATTTCCAATGAGCCCAAATTATAAGTATACTAATTTATGTCAAGAAAGATTCTATAAAATCCCAAACAGGGAACTTAGGTTCAAAAAAAGTTCTCAATCTAATTTAAGAGATAGGTGAAAGAGTGAACACTGTGTGTGTTAAAATATTTTGTGTACATATGAGTAATTTGGTATGATTTCTTCTTTTGTGGAACTCTTTTGATTAACTCATTATATGCTGGTTTTAAACCTGCTGGAAACAGGGCTTTCAGTATGAGATGTTCCACATGCTCTTACCTATTAATTATTACAAACGGAAGTTTACCGTATTCTTTTCTTTTAAGAGCCATATAAATAAAGGCATTACTTTTTTGTTTTAATTAGTTTCAGGTGCACAAAACAATGTAATAGTTAAACATTCACACCCCTCACAAAGTGATAACCACCCTCCCCCAAGGCATTACTTTTTTGCGATAGCATATTTCATCAATTCTAAGATCCATCATTTTCTGCATTTTAATATTTCAGAAATTGAAATGCACTCTACCATCATGGTATGTTCTCATTTAATTGGCAATACTTTTTTCTCTCTGTCTGCTTTATAAATTATAGCTGTTGTCTTAGACTCGATTAAACATGGTATGTTTTATGATTTTATTTTCTAGAAAATATGTTACATACATGTGACTTGCTCGTTAGAGTTGAGGTGAGCCTGTCTGTCCAGATGTGGTTTGGCTAACTGAGCCTGTATAAATTTATTAATAAAGTTTCCTAAAGCATGGCCTGATTTAAAAAGTGAGAAACTCACATTTTATCTTTTTTAAGTGAAGGTACTAAACATCGCCTGTCTCAGTTTTCTCATGTGTAAAATGAGAATGTTGACATAAATTATGTCTAAAGTCCCTGTCAGCTTGAACATCCTAAGATTCTGGGTCTAGAATCTTCTACAAGAAACCAGAACTTCCTTCTTAATCTGTTGGGGGTTGTCAGCTGTCTTTTATAATAGGATGAGATCCATCAACCCTCCCCAGACACCAGCAGTGCCCAGAGGGCGTATTCCCAAAGCCTGCCTGTGATTTCAGGGGTGACCGGGCCATCCAGAGCTTGTTCCTGACCATCTCAGGGTCCGTGGACCTCAAGCTAAGCACGGCCTTGGATTTCGCTTCTTGAGTTTGGATTTTTCTGGGTTGTGGTTGTTTTTCTTTGTGAAAATACGGAAAATAGGACATTTTCAAGTCTTCTGAATTTATGGACTTTTCCCTAAGGCTCAAACTTCTGCTAGTATCCCCCACCTTAGTCCAGCTAGAGATCTGACTTTTCATTTGCCCCAGCCATAGATATTCCAGCTAGATGCCAATACAACTAGGGAGGGAAAGACGCTCTCAAAATAATTTAATAAAATATCTCTATAACTCAGAGCTCTGCCACATAGGGAGGAGTTATTGATAGAAAAGATCACTGTTATACTTTGAGTTTTCTTAGTAGTGTTTGAAGAGTTATAAAAGTTTTTTCTACCTGGAAGTATAAATGCTCGATAAAACCCCAGTTAGGGTCCATTAAAGAAATACAAAAAGCACTAGGTCTAGCATTTAAATGGCTTGAACAGCTTGTTTTTTGTTTTTTGGTTTTTGTTTTTTAGCTGAGCCATCCTGCCACATGTTGGCAGCTCAGCTTGGGCCGGGAATCAAACTGGCGACCCTGTTGCTCAGAGCTCGTGCTCTTGAGCAAGCCCTTAATCAACTTAGCCACTCAGCTAGCCTCATTGAACAATTTGTTTTTATTTTTGCTTTACATATCTGTCACACTGGTTGTGTTGTGCTGATAAGAATTACTGAAGGAAGGCTCTACTGGCATGAACATTTTTTCTTTTTTTTAAAGATTTTTATTGGGGAATTGGGGGAAGGGAAACAGACAAGTTGCTATCCTTTTGTTCTTCAGTCTAGTTGTGGAGGATGTTGCTTCACTGGCCCAAGTTGGCACCATCATTGCGCTCTTCCCGGGCAAGGCAGATCAGTCGCTGGCTTCTGGACTGCCACTCACACTGGCTGCTGGCTACACACGGTAGCCCATGGCAACCCACCTGACTCATGGCTGCCCAGCTCCAGGTTGAGCTGTTGTTCAGCATCTTAGCTGTAGAGGGCATTGTCACTGGCCCTCATACGTGGGATCCGAACCGGGGTCCTCTGGCTCCCAAGCCAGTTCTTAACCATTGCTCCACTCGGCCGGCCCTGCATGAACATTTTTAAAAGTGGGCTTACTCTGTCGTGATGCAAACATTTATCTCCATGGATCACCTTAATGCTTAAGTCAGCGACTGTAGCAGCTCCCACCTAGATTGATCATCGAGCAGCCTTCATCCCAGACTTCTCAGTGTTTGAAGACTGGTCTCCCATGGTCTTTAGGGCACCCCAGCAGGAAACCCTCCCACTTGGGCAAACATCTGCATTGTGGCTTTGTCCTTGGTGGCTTTGCTTTTTCCTTCGCAGTGCCATTTCTTTCACGTTTCCATCTTTTTTATATCTGGTAATATAGTTTATTTGGTTGTTTGTTTTGTTGTTGTTTGTTTTTTTGTTTTTAATCCAAAACTATCTTTAGAATTTGGTCTAGCAGTTGTAGTCTCTCCTTATTAAAGGATAGAATAAGTGAGAGGGGTCCATTTTTCATTGCACCATCCTAATGAACTATTCTAATTTAAAAGAGACTGATTTAATGATAATGTTGTGTCACTTTCTCTGAAGCGATAGAAAATCAACACTGATATGCAATAGGCAATCCCCTATGTATTTGTCTCAAACCAGTATTTTTAACATCACCATGGGACACTATTAATTATTTTTATTTTGTATATATATGGAGTTTGGTATTTTGCCACGAAAACAAGCTTTGAAGTCAGATTTGTTTTATTTTAATTTTCCAGATTTATTGAGGTATAATTGATAAATAAAAATTATATATATTTAAGGTGTACAATGTGGTGATATAGTAGACAGTTGTGAAATAATTACCACAATCAAGTTAATTAACATAACCGTAACCTCTCATGGTTACCTTTGTGTGTGTGTGTGGTGAGAATACCTAAAAAAAAAAAAAAATCTACTCTCTTACAAATTTCAAGTATATAATACAGTATTTTTAACTAGCTACCTGGCTATACATTAGATCCCCAGAGCTTATTCATTTTATAACTTAAAGTTTGTACCCTTTGACAAGCATTTCCTCATCTCCTCCAACCCTCAACCCCTGATAACCACCGTTCTACTCTCTGATACTATGAATTCTGCTTTTTTAGATTCACATATAAATGATCATACAATATTTATCTTTCTGTGTCTGGCTTGTGTGACTCAGAATAATGTCCTCCATGTTTGTCATAAATAGGAGGACTTCTTTCTTTTTTAACAACTGCATAATATTTATATGATGATATAATAATAACTATATAGTATGCATATATACATATAAATATTTTTTTTACATCTTCTTTATCCATTCATCCACGGATGCTTACTTCAGTTGTTTCCATATCTTGGCTATTGTGAATAATGCTGCAGTGAACATGGGAGTGAGTACAGATATGATATCCCTTTGGAATATTAATTTCAATTTCTTTAGATACATAGCCAGAATCATTCAGATTTACTTTAAACCTGTTCACCACCCATGAGCCATGTGAACTTAGATAAGTTTTGTAGCCTCTCCGAGTCTCCATTTTCTCATCTATAAAAAGGGAAAATCTCTTATAAGGGTTTGGGGCAGATTACATAAGGAATGGATTAAAAATCATCGTATGGCACGTGGCATATACTGAGCAAGCACCACGAGAATATTAGATATTTCAGCAGAGAACATAGGAAAAAAATTGAAATAAATTAAAAAATTTAAAGTAGTATGTAGACAAATTTTAAAATAAATCATTGGTATTTTGGAAACTAAAAATATTGCAAAATCAGCCAAATGCATGGAAATGTCTCTCAGACTTTTTTGGAGGTTTATTTAAAGTAGGTTGAAAGTTGGAGTCAAAAATAGCTGCTTCTTCTTCATGATCCCTGATAGGATTAGAAAGAGTGGCTAAGAAAAGTGTAAAGATGATTAAGTCCTCTGCTTTGCAACACAATTTATTTTTATGGTGATAAGTGACATAACAAAATCTTTCTGGTAATTTTCCTCAAATGGTCACTTGAAGGAGATATTCTCAAGAAGATATTAAAGTTGGCCTCTTATTTGTGAGTTCAGTAAGGAAAGTAAACTCCAAGATGAGTACTATTATTTTCATTGATGAATTACTTTTTTTTTACCCTCACCCATGAAAAGTATTTGAGCTATGGAGTGTGTGTGTGTGTATAACCTGATCCTTTCAGTTCCTTTGTGAGAAACCTGATTTAGAAGACCAGTAGTCCTTGAGAGTGAAGTTCCTGAAGTGTTTTGCTGGAGAAGGGTCATTGTTCTGTTCAGTTTTCTGTTATTTGCATTAGAGCAAATATGTGCATTTGTGAGATCATAGCTCCTTATAGTAGAAGTGATTTTAGGTCACATAGAGCTTCTATGTCTAGTAATACAGCCCATTTCTTGAGTAAATGCAGATTCTTAGATGACTCCTCTGGAAATTCTGACTGAATAGATCCTATATCTGCCTTTTTTTTTTTTTTTAAAGCAAGAACCCCAGTTGAAACTGTATATTCAAGCAAGGTTGGACAGCCCTGTCCTCTACAGTTGATCCAATGGAAGCGTCAGCTAAACCCATGTATTTCTTAGAAGTGAAATGTGGGGCTTTCTCGAACCATAAGACCTGAATTTGGGGAAGTGGCTGAGAGGGAATGGTGCAAGGAAAAAATAAAATCTGTCACTAACTTTGATTAAACATTGTGTGTCGATGGCCTGTCAAATCTTTTTGTGGCTGTATATTACTTAGAAAATGATTCCACTTATGACCAACAATCTCAGTGTTACAGAAGGGAGGCCATAAAAGTGGTTGTCATCTGTGAGGAATGAAAATCAACCATTTAAAAATGGAACTTTTAGGTACTGGCTGGGTGTTGATAGCATCTGCTATAGTTCTTAACAAGACATTGTACTTACACGTAGAACGATGATAATCTTTCAAAGGTGGGAAAGTCTGCACTTCCATAGATCTGCAAGACAATGACAGAGAGAGACTGCACTATGGCCAGATCTGGATCGGATGCTATTTTATTGTTATTAACAGACCCCTGGGTTTGGAGCAGGGCGTTCCCTTTTGAAGGCGTGCTGCACAGTGACATTAATGGAGGACTAGGCTGTGGTTGGGGGACTTGTTTATATGGGTATCACATATTAATTGCTGTCTTATTTTAGGCTCATGTAAAAAGGATGACTCCCTACCTAGAGCAAATTGAACAAGGTGGTTATGTTATTGAAGGAATGTCTTCCAAGTATCAGACTAGGGAAATTGAACCATCTAATGTTTTTGAAGGTCCGCTTTGTGCCTGGCACAAAGTTCTGGAAATACCATGGTAAGATGGAGTAAAAAATGATGAGGAGACCAGCATTGACCAATTTACTTCAGTAAA
Organism: Hipposideros armiger; assembly: GCF_001890085.2. Classification (NCBI taxonomy): domain Eukaryota; kingdom Metazoa; phylum Chordata; class Mammalia; order Chiroptera; family Hipposideridae; genus Hipposideros; species Hipposideros armiger. Next base: position 829,703 of record NW_017731522.1, on the reverse strand, counting down.
TAATATAATTACCAAATGGGATATGCATGAGCAAGGAGAGGAATAAGGTTCTGTGAAAGGATATGACAGTGGCATCTAACAAAGTGTATTCATTATCTCTTTCTGTGTAAGAAATCACCCAAAAATTACCCCAAAACTTAGGAATTTAAAACAACAAATGTGTAATCTCACACATTTCTGAGGGTCAGGAATCCAGGAATGATTTAACTCGGTGGTCCTAACTCAAGGATTCTCATGAGGACAAAGCCAAGCTGTTGGTTGGGGCTACAGCCATCTGAAGGCTTGTCTGGGCTAAAGGATGTACTTTGAAGATCTCTTACATGGCTCTGCAAGAGGCTTCAGTTCTGGGCTGCTCACACATGAGATCTGGCTTTCCCCCAGAGCAAATGGTCCAAGGAGACAGAAAAGGAGAGAGAGAGAGAATGTGCACTTCACCAAGATGGAAGTGGTAGTTCTTTATAACCTAACCTTGGAAGTGACATACACCATCACTTCTCCTACATTCTGTTGGTCACACAAACCAACCCTGGTACACTGAGGGTGGAGAATACACAAAAGTCTTAATACCAGGAAGTGGGCACAATTAAGGGCTATCTTGGAGGTCACCAACTTACTGAGTCCAGGGGACTCTTCGTAGGCTTTTCTGAGAAGGTGCTGTTTATACAATGGATGAGTAGGTTGTGTGGGGGTTGGTGGTAGAGAGCCTTTCCTGGGTGGTCAGCATGGTATGTTTTGATACTGAATGAAAGCTGGTGTGGATAGAGCAGAAATAGCTGGGAATCATGTGCTGAGAGTTGATGCTGAAGATGTTGGCAGGAACCAAGTGCATACATGCCCTTTTAAATCAAATTAAAGACCTCGTTCTTTGGAGACTTAAACTGTTAAATGACATAATCAGATTTACCCACTTCCCCCCATTTTTCTGACGTCTCTGGCTGCTGTGAGCAGAATGGATTATAAGTAGGGAAGCCAGTTTAGAAGCTATTATAGTTGTCCAGGCTAAAGATCATGGTGGATGAGAAGAACACTGGCAGTAGAGATAGCACTAGATGGATGTGAAATGTATTTAAGAGGAAAACTTGTCAGATCTTAGAGATGCACCTAAGGTGTTATTCAGGATGATTGCAGAAGTTCTGACTTATAGAATGGGGTGGATGGAGGTAACATTCACCAATAGAGTAAACCCTGGAAGGGGACCGGCTATATGGAATGACAGAATTGGCCCTGAACTTAGAGATATCATTACATGCTTTGAATAAAGGTATTAGGCTATTCAGGTATGGAGACAAGCAGGGAGGTCTTTGCCAGGAAAAATGTAATTTCACTCTGATTCACAAAAGCTTACTATGTTTTTAGAACCACATGACAGGTTTTGTTTTTTGTTTTAATTTATGTGTGAGTTCCTAAAGTCTGGCAACTTATGGGAGGAAATTCTTGGTGTTTCTCTTTTGATTATCATTCTTGTTCTTTAAAGCAAGTTGTTGAAATCTTTTAAATCCCAGCTTATTTTTTCAAGTAATTTTTAGGGTCATTGGGCTATGTTAGTTCAGACCTCTATTCCTGTTTCCATCTCCAAAATGAATTCACTGATGAACTCTCTCTCACACACATACACTCTTAATTTGTCAGAGAATTATGACATGTCATAAAATTATAACATTTGAAAGTCTAAGGGAACCAACGGCTAATCATTCTTGTATTTTAGGTAGGAAATATCTTGAACACCTACTTTGTGCCAGGCTCTGTGTCAAGGGTTTTCATATTTTTAAAAATGGCACCTTCTCTCACCCATCAAAGATTTATTCTGTACCAAGCACAGTTCTAGGAATGTGTTGCATGCCAGGCAATGGACTTAGGAGCTCTCCTCTACCATCCAGTCCCTTGAGTGGCAGAGAACAACAGCCGTACCCTGCTGGTGAGCAATTCACATGCCCACCATGGGGCATGAAGGTGGCATGGCAATAATAGACAAGATGAGGCCCAGAGGTATTGCACCATAGCTATTCTGAGGGGAGATGAAATCCCTGGAATATAATGATTCCCATGATGTTAGAAATCGTTGTCTTGTTTGGTTCACTGATTCCCAAGCCTCGGAAAGGACCTAGCATGGAATAGACCCTCCGGATACATTGGTTGAAAGAATGAGTGAGCAAATCGCCATGGTTTTTGTTTGTTTTTTTTTTACTTTTTATTTTGAAATAATTTAGACTTGGAGAAAAGTTGCAAAAATAGTATGGGGAGCTCCCACATCCTTTACCCAGCTTCCGCTGATATTAACATATGACGTATCCATGGCGCAATGATCGAAACCAGGACATTAACATTGGCACAACACTATTAATTAAGCTGAGGACTATTTGGACTTCACCATTTTTTCCACTAATGTCCTTCTGTTCCAGGATCCATTCTAGGATTCCACATTGCATTCAGTTGTCATGTCTCCTCCAATCTGGGACACTTCTCAGTCTTTGCCTTCTATGACCTTGATACTTTTGAGGAAGAGCTGTAGTCAGTTTTTTTGTAAAATGTCTACCAGTTTAGGGTTAGCTGATGACTAAGGGCTGGCAAAAACTTTGCGCTGGAAAAGATTTCATGAAGAAAGTGGGACTTTTGGTGAGCCTGATGCAAGGGTGAAACTTGGATTGACGGAGACTTTTCAGGCAAGGAGAATGGATTGTATCTGTCCTGGGGCATTTTGGTGTTGTCTTGGTTCTTCTTTGCATGTGCAAGTAATGGGGAGCCTTAGCTGACTGGTTAAGAGTTGTAATCACTCCTTGTCCAGCCACCCTGCTGCTTTGGGTCTTGCCTTTCTCCCATCAGCAAGGTCTTCTCTATTGGGGCTCAACACCAGCCTCCAGATGCCACCTACTATGCTACTGGATTCGGGCTTTAGCTTCCTGGGCGTCAGAGCTGATGTGCTTCTCGTCACCTTTTTACCAGACTTACACCCTTCTCCAGTGTGGGGACATAGGGTCTCATATTTATTTATTTTTTACTATGACTATTATATTTGCTATGATTTAGTAAGCACTGCGTGCCACACTGTAGGCCATGCCTTCTCAATAGGGAACGATATTACCCCTCAGGGGACAAACATTGGTTCTTGGGAGAGGTGTGAGAAAAATCTTATGCTTTTTATGTGTAAGAACAGATAGGCCTACAAATACCTAAACAGGCACACAGGATATCTGTAGTATTAAAATTTCACTGGAAGGTGGCGTAGGCAGGTTGATTAGGGGACAGGAAATATAAGAAAGCTTATTAATGGGCTTGATAATGAAATAAGGTTGAAATAAGGTCAAATGATATGATTATATTATCTCATTTAATTTTACAACATTACCTCAAAGGAACAATTCTTATTATGCCCATTAAACAAATACAAATGAGGAAACTGAGAATTAGTGGCATTGAGTGATTTGCCCCAGGTCACAGAGCCCAGGGTAGACTGGGGATAGCCACCCAGACTCCAAAGGCCAAGGTCTAGACACTGATCATCCCTGTCAATTTGTAGCCGTATTCAAAAAAGTAGTTAGAAAGTTAATAGAAAAAGTATTGGGTTGTCATGACGCATTTTTGCAGTGAAAAACAGAGACAATACATCATGCCTTTTCCGACAACTTGATACATACATAGTGTATCCTAAAACCAAGGAAAACTTTTCTAGGCTTAGTTATTCATTGGAATTTCCTGTTATATTACCCTATGATTAGGGTTAATAATTGTGGGTCAGCTCTGTATATGTTTGCAATACTGATGTTAGGATTCTAGTGAGGTACAGGTATATAATTACATGACAGCAGAGCCTGTCTGTTTCCTGTTGCATCTCCATGTCCAGAGCAATGCAACACATAGGAAGTACTCAACAAATATGTGTTGAATGAATAAAGGAGAAAGGGTGATATATTTTAAGAAAAACATTTCAAAACCAAACTGAATTAATTATCTTTGATGTTAGGGCTATGATGTTTGCACTTAAAAAAATAAGCACCAACCACTAAAATGTAGGACAAGACTCATACTTACCACAGAGAAAATAAGTTCTGGGTGGCCAGAAGAGTTTAATGTAGAAACCACCTCCAGCTACTCAAACTCTAAATGTATGACTTAATATTGTTATACCGTGTAGAGCTAACAGATTAAATCAGACTTAATTTTTCCATCCATTTTGAGGGACTTGAAAAAAATCCACAACATTATTGTTTGAGATAGAATGGTGACAATATAATTGAGTGAAATATAAAGCATCTTCTTTTCTTTTTCAGTTGAGTATTAAAGACAGCTATTTATGTTTGAAGTGGGGACTAAACCTACTTGAGATGTTTCATTGCACTGGACAGATGAGCAAAAACCCCAAGTTGTATGAAGATATACAAGAAATTTTGAAATTTCCCCCTAAGAAAATTTACATTTACCCTCTGTAAACAGGAAACATAAATTAATCAGCATATTATACAAAACTTAAATTCATCTTGGAATCCTCACTGAGGCATAACACGAGTATCTTCTCCAGCTAGGTTGAAGGTTCCGGAGTGGCTACAGAATTAAGTTAGATTTGCCAAACTACCCCCTACAGGCAAATGCAAATTTCAGTTTTCACAGGCCCTTCCCCAAAAGTAAGTAATTCAAAGGATCAGAGCCCAAGAAGGCTAGAGTGGCTCAAAAGAAGCCCATTTTAATATACCGGGGTGCCACAAAAATGTATACAAGTAGACACTTTGGTCAACAGTAGTTCGTCAACAGAAGTGTCTGGACACTGACAGTAATCACTTTGAGCACCTCTTGAAACTGCAGAAGTCAAACGTGACTTGTATTCATCTTTTGTTATCAGTATATACTGAGTATTACAATTTTAATATTTTTTTCCTTTCTTAAAATGTGTATACATCTTTTTGGCACCCTCTGTATATGAGTAGAGATAGACAAAGGGATGGTGACATTACCATCAAGTCCTCATTTTTTTGTTCCTGGTGGTAGCTACCAGCAGCGGCACTGAGAGGGCCTCTAAGAAAATCTACCACAAGTGCAAATGAAACCAGAGTCGTGTAGCTCAGAATCTGAGAGTAGTTAGGAATTTTGCCGGCTGCTTCAAAGGATGAGCCACTCTACCACCCCTGTGTTAGACGCAAGCTTCTTTTGGATGTGGGCTCAAATATTTCTTTCTCTAAATCTCATTTTTTTAGAGTCTTGTAAAGTGGCTTTTTTGTTTCCCTTTGTTTTAAATTCTTCTTTTCCCACCCCCTTGAAGCTCATAATACTTGGCATAGTTCAATGGTAGTATTGGGAAATACGGACACGGACACACACACACACACACACACACACACACACACACACACACACACGATCACACACACGATCAGACCCCAGGTACCAGAGCAGGCTGTACTCCAGGCCTCTTCAGGGCGAGAGGTGGGTGTTTCCGGCTTCTAGTACAGGCTTT
>NW_017731522.1:784581-824195 GCF_001890085.2 Hipposideros armiger | reverse complement strand
ACACACACACACACACACACACACACACACACACACACACACACACACACACACACACGATCAGACCCCAGGTACCAGAGCAGGCTGTACTCCAGGCCTCTTCAGGGCGAGAGGTGGGTGTTTCCGGCTTCTAGTACAGGCTTTCTGCCACCTAACACTTACTCTCAGCAGGAATGCCCTGTACTATAGACACTCCATTCTACACATTGAGTGACCTAATCTAATTATTCAAAATTGAAAAATCACTTTCACTGCAATGGGAGTGTCTCAGCCCCACCCCCCTCTTTTGGAGTTACTACCTTAGACATTCCTTTTCTGCATCTTAGCAGAATCAAGCTGATCTAGTCCTCTGATGAGGTCCACTTAGGGAAATTGTACCAGCTTTGCCCCAGGGAACCCCTCATGTCAATTCCTTCCCCTGTGGCTGCTTAAAAAAAAAAGACACAAGTAAATGGGATATTACTCACTCATTTGGCTAATGCATTTTCATACCCTCTAGAGGAGGCCTGCTTCAGACGTGTATTGTGGATTTTATTGTCCCCCTCTTCTATAATTCACATGGAAAAATTATTTTAACATCATATAAAGTAGAACAAATAATAGCGTTTTGGCTTCTGCCTTGGTGGATGATGTGCTGTCCCAGGCAGTGATGTGAGTACACTGGGGGCCAAGCCCACTGCAGTCAAATCAGTTATTTCTCATGAATGCCCACTCACGATTACTATGCTCCACCTGAAATGAGAACTAAAATTCTATATGAACCAAAAGGACAAGCTGGCCTGAGGTGACAGGTTCAAAGGTGCTCTCTGAGAGTTCTTTGTCTTGGCCCTTGAAAGTCCTTTATTTTTTTATTTTATTTTTTCCCCCCAGGTTTTATTCTTGCCAAAGAAGAGGTGAAATGTCTTCCAAAATTCAAAAGGCATGCTCTCTTGGCCTTAAAGTTTACAAAAGGCAGTAGCTTGGGAAGACCAAGATGCAGGACTTTGAACTTGGACTCACTTGGGACCTTGCTCCAAGCTCTTCTAGTTGAGTAAACTTTGGCAGTTACTTAACCTCTCTGAACCCATCTTTCTCATCTTTCAAAGGGAAGACAAATAGTTACCCCTTTCTGGGGTTGCAGGAGGCTGAGAGGCGCCTGTATTTGGGCTGGAAAGTAGTGCCAGGATAGATTGAAGGGACCTTGAATGTTAAGCTAAAATGATTGGCTTGTATTTCATGGATTGGGGTCAATACAAGTTTCCAGAGGAGTGAAAACATAATTGGATTTGTATTACCCTAAGTAGGGGTGGTAGACGGGAATACCAGAACAATGCTTTAAAAATGGATTGCAGCAGTAGAGACTACTTTTGGCTTATAATAATCACTTAATAAAACGGCAGGTGCCTTTTAATAATTGTTATTGTAAGTAAAATGATGATGGTGATGATGATGGATGGTTCAGCTTTGTTCTTGTTTTAATTTAAAGTAAATCCAGCTGTCCTGTTTGACCCACACCTCCACATCCATTTCGAAGGTTGCAGCAACTCTTAGTGGACCCACATTTCCATGGCTACCCTGGGCTGGGACCACGTGACCCCCTCCGCTGCTGGGTGCCCTGAGAACCATGTTTACCCCCGCACCCCAACCCACACCCAGACCCTGTGGATGGGGGCGGATGGGAGGCCTCGCCCTTCAGGGGGGACCCCGCAGCGGCCCCCGAGTGTGAATAGCGCGCATTGACGCCGCTGCGGCCCGAGCGAGCTGGCTGGAGACGCCCGGGCAGTGCCTCTGCCTGCGGGCCCCATAAAAGGAGCAGCTGCCGCCGGGGCCGCTCAGACTCGGGGGGATGAGGCGGGCGGCGGCTGCGTGCGCGCCTGGGCTCCGGCAGTGACCGAGGCGAACCTCGGGGCCGCCTGAGGGCCCGCAGGTAAGCGCGCGCGGGCGGGTTTTGTCCTTGGGCTTGGAAGTGACAGCAGGAGGAGGGGCGGGGGACCGGGAGGCAGGAAGGAGAGAGACGGGAAGCAGGGGCTGAAATGAGGAGGAACGGGAAGGAAGGAAAAGGGGAGGGAAGAAGGAAGGAAAGGAGCCGCGCCGCGCTTGCCCCCAGCCCCGGCGTTCAAGTCCCCCACCTCCGCCCTTGCCCCGCCGGCGGCGCCGGCCGCATCCCGCCCCGACACGCTCCCGCGCGCCGCGCGCCCCGCCGATGCTCCGCCAGCCATGTTTTCTGGGCGAGCGTCTCGGCCCGCCCCGCTGAGCGGCAAGGCCCGCGCGCGGGGACAGCCTCGGCTGCGACGTGGGGACAGGTGGAAGGCGAGGGGGGGCGGCCGGCCTCCTGCAGGCTTCCCCTGCTCAGGGGTGGCGGTCCGTGGGAGGATGCTTGCTTTGCCTCCAGTGGGTTGAGAGCCGCGGTGCCTCCCACCCCGCTGCCTCCCATTCCCGCCGTCCCCACTTCACTGGCCTGCTGCCACTTAATGAATTGTTGGCTTACCTACCCCCACCCCCAGTAGTTCGAGCGTCTTGAAGAGCGTTGTTTGCCTAAAACTACTCAGCTGGAGAAAATGGAGAGGGTCTGAAAAGGAGGAGGCAGAGCTCCGTTGTAAAGCCCTCTTTCTCCCGCCGCCAACGAGCCTGTGGAGGTCCCCAAGACAGAAGGAAGGATGGAAGGGCACCCCAGACCTCCTTGGCTTGCTGTCTGGCAGCTTTGCCTTCTCCTCCCCTATTGGAATTCTTCCTCTGTAAGCAAAAGGTTGCTTTGAAGCTGTGAGGGCCCCATTTTACCTGGGATGCCCCCCAAAATCCCTTGGCTCTAGTTTCCATGGCTTCTTTACCCACTCACAGGAAATGTAACTTGGCAATCGTGGCTATCTGCCATGAGGAGTTTCTTCCTCCAGACCAAAGCAGGGCCACATCAGTGGGCTGTATGGATTCTAGTCTGAGTTGGGGGTTATTAGAGATATTTGCATGGAGCTCTTGAACAGTAGTTTGGGAGTTCTTCAGTTATTCTTATTACTCCTCAGTGGAGCATTGTCCTGAATTCTTTCTTGATAGTGAAGCTTCATAGTTGGCCCTTTCTACAACATGTGGTGTGTCCCAGCCCCAGGCTCTGCCCTGAAGTGGACCTGTGGTGGTTTGTATGTGCGATAGAACATGTGTGATTGTACCTCTATTACAGAATGCATATGGGCAGTAGAACCATAGCAGTGAGCTATATGGAGTGTCGAAGCAGTGGCCAGACACAGTTCTCCGCTCTTTATACCTGTTACGCTCGTCAATACCTACAGCCACCTCAAATCCCCAGTTAACAGGTAAACAGTAGCACAGGGAGATTAATTTGTCCAATGCCCACAGCAACCACATAGCTGTGCTGGGATTTGAATCTAGGCAGTATCACTCCAGAGCTTATGCTCTTAGCTGTGGAGTCCGATAGATTTAGGTTGACTCTTGGATACAGCATTTACAGAATGTGTGAGTTAACCTGTATAAATCCTACATGGTATATTATACAATAATGAATATAAAATTCCTAGCACATAATTTATAAAGTTATTATTTTTTAGATGTATGTTGTAGTTGCAAGAGCACAGTGCCATAACCAGTTATAGATTTTTAAGCAGATGCTGTCTGCCCATATGTTCCACTCTCACTTAGGGGCTAAATGAACTTGGCAAAACATTCGTACCTCAACCTCTCTCACAAGCCTCAGTTTTCCATCTGTAATGCGGATTGTTCTGCAACCAAATTAGAAGGTGTACTTAAAACAGCACAGGGCCTGGCACACATAGTGCTCAAGAGATATTGCTGGTTTTTTTGTTTTATAAATTAGCATAGGCTTACTGTATTGAGTTTGTTTTGGTTTTGTAATATCTGGGTTAGTATGGTTCAACATTACTCCTTGGGCTGCAGTGTGTCGTAAACCCTCTACAAATCTTAGCTTGAAGAGTTTGCTTGTACACATGTACATCCACACTCATGTTCTTGTGCGTGTTTGCTTGTGTGTGTGCACTGCGCGCACACATGCATACACACACACACACACACACACACACACACACACACACACACACCCAGAACATCTACATTTGAAATTATAAGAACTTAGTGAATTCTGACTTGTTCAGTAAGAGCTCTGTTGTTCTTGGCAGCAATGACTCTGACTTTTCAGGGCTAGGGAAACTTCAAAGTTAATTTTAAAGCTGAAAACCAGCTGGAAGAATTAGCACCACACCTAACAGTTACAAGAAAAAAAATGGATTGACTGGCATTTACTTTCTTTCTAGGCTCTTAAAATCTATAACACATTCTGCTAAACTGTTAGAAATAATCAATTGGAATCTTAACTTAGTTAAGGAATTCTAAAATTAGTATCTTCTCAGATATGGTTTATAGATGTAGTAAGTGAAAAGAAGTCATTGAATGAAACAGTTTCAAAATACAATTTTGACAGATTAATGTGTTTTAAACAGCTTTTTAGAATTTGGCTAAGATAATTGTTTATAAATGAAGAGGATGCTGTAAGATCAGTGTTTATAAAAAATAATGTATTGACTGGAAAACAAATGCCCATCAATAAGAGACTGGTTAAAGAAATTGTCTCATATATTTACAACGAGGTGAGTGTACCCCAGTGATAAAATGAGGTGTTGTTTATATGATCATATGAAATGCACCATATGATCCATTCTTGAGGTCAAGAATTTTTGTCCATTTTCATCACCTCTTTAGGACCTGCTAGAACAGTGCTTGCTACCTATCAGTTCAATAAATAATTCAATGAGTGAGTATTACTCAGTGAAACAAAGCAAGGTATTAAACAGTGTCTGTAGGTCATTGCCAGGTATGTTTTTAAATGAGTGAATTTATGTGTGTGTGTGCATGTGTACAGAAAACAATGGTTGTGTCCAGGAATGGACTGGAGGGTTGAAGAAGGGAGGGAGTGTTTGTGTTGGTTGGTTGGTGGCTTGGCTTTTTGTAACATACATCACTATGTGCATGTACTAATTAAAACATTAATAGATTTTAAATATTAAAACATTCCAGAGGACATGATTTCCCTGAGTTTGGTCATAATTTTGTCTTATGTAATTCACCCTTCTTGTTACTCCTTTACTACAGGCTGTATAATTTCTTTGCCTTGTTAGAATACCTGCAACCCTTTGACGGGATGATGAGCATGGATTTTGGTGGGTGTGGGGAGTGTCCTATTACATAGGAATTCCACTTATGTAATAAGTGGTGTGTCATCCTGCCTGTGAGATTGCTTGTGAGGCACACCCTGCTGTTGTCCTTTGGAGCCGTCTTTGTAGACGTCATGCCTTACACAGAGCATGGTCTCTCGCAGGAACTTCACAGATATTTTCAAGTGAATGGATGACTAGAGTACGAGTCACCTAAGAATTTATAATTGTATAGCAATATGGGCAAGTCTCAAAATAAGCAATTGTTATTTCAAGATGAGTACTTCCTAGTCTTCAAGAAGCACCTTACACACACTTTTAGAATTCCAACCTCTGTATAGGTCCGTTAGGGAGATCATCTCCAAAGTGCAAGGTGACCTATGAGAATACAGGAAGAAACTATGGAGAGTTCTGCATAAATTTAAAAAAATGTTATCTTTTGAATATCATATACAGAGGGTGCCAAAAAATGTATACACATTTTAAGAAAGGAAAACTGTATTAATTGTAATACTCAATACTGATAACAAAAGATGAATACAAGTCATATTTGACTTCTGCAATTACAAGAGGTGCGCAAAGTGGTTCCCATCAGTGTCCAGGCACTTCTGATTACAGTGAATTACTGCTTGAGCAATGTTGACCAAAGTGGCCACTTGTATACATTTTTTGGCACCCCCGATATATATCCCAAGTGTTAATAGTGTTTGGTATTTACTTTCTCTCGTTTTGAGTTTTTTGGCTGAACCATTGAAAGTTAGTTTCCCACATTATGCCACGTCACCTTTGCCAATTTTTTTTTAATTTTTAAGTTACTGTATTTGGATTACTGTATTTTGGAAAATTACTACACTCTTTTCTTATGGATTTCTAGAGTAACGTTAGAGCCTGGAAGACATATGAATATATATATTTTAAGTTGTTATCCAAATTTTTAGTATGAGTCCATTTCTAAGATTTGGGTCTTAATTTCTATTAACCTTAACTGTCTTGATAAACTAAAACTAATGCACAAGTGTCTACTGCAGCCCTCCAAACAAAGATACTGATCCTTATGTCCGAAAAGAGTTTGATATAGGTGACAATGATAGTGAAGGTGTTTGCAACATATTAACATGTATGGCAGTTTCTATTTAAAAGTCACACTCAAAAGTATTACTTAATCCACAAAATAATCTCATCAGACTATTTTCCTCATGTTTCTTAATATCTGGAGCTGCCCTGTCACTCTCTGTTAGGCTTTGGTGATGGAACAGGACAAGACCACTCCTAATGGTGCCGTGACACAGACAGAAACATAAAAATTGTCTAGACCATAAAAATGATCAAACATCCTTCCTTCCTAACTAATATGGCTGACTTCTGCTTCTTTAATTTTGCAATTATAGTTGTAATGGTTCTTTCCTCCTGCATTCTAGGTAAGATTTATTAGGATACGCAAGCAGAGAGTTACCTCCCCTCCTTAATACTAACCAGTCCAAAACGGAGCCCTGTTTCCTTGAACCCTCCCTCACATCACCTGAAGTCACCTGACATGCCCAACTCCTGTAAAAGCCCTTGGCAATACCCTCTTACAGGCTCACCCCTCACTGCCCCATTATGTACATTCTTGTTGCGATGAATAATAAGCTGACTCGTTCAATTACCAGTATGTTCCTGATGGCCTTTGAAGCATTTGCTATTTAGTTGTCTAGAAACAGAAGAAATTTTCAGAAGTAGTTGAGTAATATTTTAAAGTGAAATACAGCATTTTGTCTCTAAAATAGTAATAATGCATTCTAGAGAATGTGAAAAGTACTGAAAGAATCCAAGAATAAAAGAAACATTTATATTCTATAATTCAGGAATAATCATTATGAACATTCAGTTATATTTCCTTTATATCTATATCTACATCTACTTCTGCATCTCTCTCTCCATGTATACATGCACACAGACATATACTACATATATACTGTACACACATACTCAAATTATTTTATCTAAAATGATCAATTTTTCCTTTTCAGCTACTGTAATAAAATCTTCATGATTTATTGCATTTAGATTACTGTTTATTTCTTTAGGATATCTTTCCTTAGAGAAGTAAATACTTTTTAGAAGTTCTTCATATGTATTGTCTGCTTTTCAAAAAAAAAAATATTGGTGCTTATGTCATCCAGAGATTTGGTAACAGTCAGGAATCGGGGCTTATGGCCCCCTGGGGAGCCCTGGAGCCTCAGCCTGGGATGCTCTGCACGCCCCCTCCTGCCTTCCTTCAGTCTCACGGCTGACTGGTTTTTACGTTTTACCAACATGGCTGTATTTGCTGTCACCATGTGGAAGGAGGGAGCGGGACAGTTCCTGTGAAGGGGGTGTTAATGTGCACTGATGCGCCCCAGTGTGTACGAACTGTATTCTTCTAATACCTCGTTAAGGCCAGAACCTCATTAATCATTACCTCGCCCTCAGCACCTAGCAGGCAGATTTGTAAAAGATGCTGTCTAGTACATATTTGTTGCCGAAGTAGATGATAATCCTGTTTCAGACTTAAAGTGACCTGCAATATTTAAAATCTTTTTAATAAAATACAGCTCCCTTCCCAAATCAAATATAAAAGTTTATAACCCCCTACATTTTTTTACTTATATTCCTTCTGTCATCCTGCAAATACTTCTTGAGGGGCCTCCTTTTTGCTAGTAAGGGAACTGGGGAACTGGCAGTGAGCTCAACCAAGCATCCTTTATGGAGCGTGGATATAGAAGATAAACCCCAAGTAACATAAAGTGCCAGCGAATGATACATGCTGTGATGTAAAATAATAAATCCAGGTGAGGAGCTTGAATCAAGAGTTGGTGCTTCTTGTGGATAGAGAGGTCCAGGAAGGCAAATGAGAATGCCGAAGCCTCTCCCCTATTTATTGGTTGTGCTTATTGATCCAGAATATTCACCAGCTTAGATGTTAATGTACATCTGACTACCAATTGTCACTGTGTGTGTGGTTGGTGACTCTCCTTTTGAGCCCGTCTCGGTGACAAGCACTTCCCATATATTACTTAATCTCATATCCCTACTGCTCTTATCAGATAGCTATTATGTCTCTTCCATGGAAGTAAGTGTATGGGAGTGAGTGAGACTAAGTTACTGACCTAAGTTCACACAGCTTCTAAACAGCAGAGTTGGTATTGAAATCCAGACTTTGTTTTAAAGCCCCTTAAAACGCAGCAGTGGCCAAGACTAAGAAGTGTGGAGTTAGTCCTTCCCTGGTTCCTGAGGCTAAGAAGGAAAAGGCACTTGTGGTCAAAACTACTGCTGATAGGTTAATTAGAAACCGTTGGTATGTAAACTATATTTATATTGATGACAGGCTGCTTTTGTTTCCAAAAAATGGATACTGGCACAGGCCTCTCTTCATATGCTAACTAGCTGAACAGAGTCTGCTAACTGCGGGCGGAGGAAGCCAGCTCCCTTTGTGTGTAGGAATAGCATGGAAAAGCTTGCTCTGCCTTTGATCCGAGTTGGACTGGAGTGAGTTATTTAACATATGTTTTCTTACACCCCCGTTATTGAGCACAGATGCCGTGGCCCGGGATCACGAATGTGGACGCAGGTTAGAAGGACACAAGCATCTTTTTTTGTTGTGCTTGTTCCCTAGACAGTGAGGATATCCACTTCCGATGGCCCTTGGCAACATGGTGGGGACGAGCATTTTCCGTGTGACAGGAGTTGGTATGTGAATCTTACTCATAAAAGAAAAATACTGAGGATCAAATCGAGAGAAAGTGGCTTCTCTGGGTCAGACTGCTGCCCTTCACGTCCGTCTGGTTCTGATGTGAATCTCTTACAAGAGTGAGATCTAGCGGACCTTACCAGTTCAAGAGAATTACAGAGTCTCTAATTAATTTTCAGCTCAGTTACATGCTGCTTTTGATAGTCCTAATATTTTATTTTCCAGATGTTAAAGAGCTTTGGTAATATTACAGTTAAACCCAGCTAACCTGGTAAGAATCTGTAGGGGATTTTTAGATATGGATATTTCTTTCAGAAAAATGCTTAGCGTAGGACAAACAGTTTTGGATGAGAGAGATTGGTGTTTCATCACTACACTGAAAAGTATCCTGTGTACCTTTTAGTCTGGCCAAGAAATTTCCCTTTGAGTCTATCCCAGTTAAAGCATTATTTGTAGCTGAGGCATTTTGGTGATTTTCTTACAATTTGGAGGTCTTGAGGCCATTGCTTTCCTGATTCCTGTAATTTTGCCCTCTAGTTTCATCTTTATGTTCCAGCCGGTAGGTTAGGGGATATGACAGAGGGAGAGAATTGTGATTCAATTGTGATTACATTTAAAAGATCAGTAACTTCATTCTCTGTCTCTTTAAATGTATACTTTTCAAAGGTTTTGGGGAGGGCATGGAATCCTAAATTGATTATTCGCTTAACAGTGATTGTTTCCTTTGTATTTACATAATAATCTAGTGTCAAGTAAAAGATGGGAAGGTTATTTTGGAAATATTTGAATCTAATACTGATCTCCTGATTTTTGCTTGTATGTCAAGGTATATTCAGGTCCTAGACACTCCTATGCAGAGAACATCCTTTTCTCTGCCCCTCTTTCATTCCTTTTCCTTCCCACAATTTTTTACTGTACATTAGATTATGAGAGACAAAAGTGAATATGTTGTAATTTTGGACTATTGAGCAGGGGAGAGACAAATGAACAAATAGCAAGAATTCAATGTGGCAAAAGTCATAGGATGCTATAAATGATGGGAAAAATGCTAAGGGAACACGGAGAAAGTGTGTTTTCTGCTTTGAGTGTTGGGAATGGCTACCACAGAAAAGTGAGCTTTGTAGCATCAATAGGAGTTTGCCAGGCAGAGAAAGGGGGCGGGATCTCATAGGAAAAGATAGCATAATAAACATGCATGTTGGCATGAATGTGCATAATCTGTTCATTGGCAGTGTATAGTGGAGTGCATCTAGTATTTAAGTGTATGGAATAGATAATGGATGATGTCCGGTGAGGTTAGAGTAGGGTGGGGTAACTGTGAAGGATCTGAGTGTTAAGAGCCTGTACTAACCCTCGGTAATACCCATTTGTCACTTAGAACCCTTTGACATACTTACCATAGTCAGCATCTGAACTCCAATGGACTCAAAACAGAAAAGAGAATTTATTGGCTTATATAATGAAAACCCCAAAGATATATAACTGCCCTCAGATTGGCTGGATCCAGGTATCCAAAGGTTGTTGTCATGACTCTGTCCCTATGACTCAGCTCTGCCCTCTGCTGTCTTGGTTTTATTCACATCTCTGGTAGGTGTTGGATTATCCCTGGTAGCTTTAGACTCTCATCCTTGCAGCTTAGGACCCTCTATGAAAAGGAGTTTCTTTTTCTTAAAGCTTATAATCAAAGTCCCGAGATTGAGTCCTGTAAGATTCACATGGGTCACATGACCACTGCTGAACACCTCTGCTGGAGAAAAGATCACGCTGATTAGCTAGGTTGGAGTCCTGTGCTGATCTCTGGAGCTGGGAGCTGGTTGCAGTAAAATGGGGATTGGAGACTATTTAGACCAATACAGTACATTTCCAATACTATAAATTCTACTCCACACAATCAAAAGGATCGACTTCTTTGAAAATACCCTGGAATCCTTTCTGATTTATTTTACCTTCATAACTGTTATAAGGGGGCCAGGCAGAGCCTCCTCATGTTTTTTTATTTTATTTTTTTTAGAAATCCCTAGAAAGGATAAGCTGTAACAGTATTTTCACAGCCTTTAAAAAAAAACCAAACAAGCTCATATTTCATTATAGATCACTTTTTTCCCCATTCTTATTATCCAATACAGGGTTCCTGAGAACCTCGTATATGGGGAGCGCTTGAAGCGAGTAACTTACAATGTGCTAGGAATTATTATAAAAAGATGAATCCTGCAGTCACAGAACTTACAGCTTGGTAGGGGAGATAAGATTAGAGCAAAAATAATAATAAAGAGTGAAATGTGAGTATATGTGAAAATCAACAATCTATGAGGAAAAAGATATAAATACTACAGTCTATCCCAGCTGTTTTTTAAAACAATGGGTAAAGACCTCAGATTGAGCATGATTTAGGCATGAATCGGCCTGTTTCATTTGTTTTCAATTTCCGTGTGCTCCTCATGGGTGAGCTTTTCACCAGGTGGCTGTGATTCTAGTGCTTGTTATGTATTTTTTTTTTAATTCAACATTGTCCTTGAATCCAGTCCAGCTTCTTCAGCTGCCATTTAACCAGAGAAGCAGCAATCAATGGTGATTTGGGCCATAAGCTGTCAAGACAAAAATACTGAGGTGTCATAATGACGATATGAAGATAATCTCTATTACTTCACTGATTTCTATTTTAAGAAATATTACTTTTCAGTTTGCCAGATTCGGGCCTTAGCTGTTTTTCTTTGAATCATTCCTTGTGGTCAAATGCATGAAATAGCTTTCAACTGAATGAATGATGGTATTTGAATGTCCTTGATAGTTTTATTCTATTACAAAATACAGAATCTGGATATTTGGGTTGCTTTCTGGGTTTAAAATATAGCCATTTTCATTGTGTTCCTGGTGCAAAACAAATCTGTTTGCTGATGGAAGTACAGTTAAGGTCTGAATACATACACATCCTATGGATGCTATTTCAGTGTTCCCTGCCCTTTGCCTTTGAACATAAACTTCACCCGGAGGGACTGGTCGTATGAGTCTATGCAGCTTCCTTCCTCCTCTCCCAGTTGCCAGCATGTTGACTGCTTTCAGAAGCTTATGTCAGAGCTGCGAGAGAGAAGGCATCTCATCTCGTTCTCTTACAGGAGAGGAGAGCGAGGATGCTAAGCTGCCTCAAAGTTCACAGTGATCTCCTCTTGAAGGAGATTTCCCCTTTGAAGAGTTGTTCATGCACCAGCTTTCAGGAAAGGGAAAAATTGTTTTAATGAACTGGCCCTAGAAATATCCACTATACTCAGACTTCCTTTTCATCTTTCAAATCCTTTTCAAATTCACGGTAAGGAGTGACAGTAACATCTCTTGGGGAACAAGAACGACACCAAGAAGGAGCCGACCTGGGCCGACATCTCCTACCAGCCGCACTGGGTTTTGCCAGGGCTATTTTTGCCTTTGGCAGTCTTCTTCCTCCCTAATTGCAGGGCCATATGGCGCCTTGTCCCCCACATGGAGAGTTGGCACTCTTTCTCCAGTCAATCTCTGTTCTTTCTGCTGCACAAATTATCTGCCATGGTGCTGGGATTGAATAAACTCCCTAGAGGCTTCGCAGCCTCTGTGCCTTAAAAATCAGAGCTGAAGCCCCCAGTAGATGCTCTAGATTGGCAACCAGCAATGAAAAAAATGAACAAGAAAGGATGAAATGAAATTGAGTTTTGGAGGCAATCAGACCTGGGTTCAAATCCTGACTCCCTCTTGCTGTGACTGTCATTTTACTCCCTGACAAACAGTGAGCATTTATGCCAGGCTCAGGCACTGTGACCCCATTCTGACCTTATTTATTTGTCACATCAGCTCTTATGGAACTGAGGTTGGGCATGTTTATTAAGGCACTTGCTTACCCAAGTCGCATGGCCCTGGGCAGTTTCAAACTGTGATCTTTCTCTTTCCAAATCCCATACTCTTTTTTTTTTCTTTTTTAAAGATTTTTATTGGGGAATTGGGGGAAGGGGAAGAGACAAGTTGCTGTTCTTTTGTTCTTCAGTCTAGTTGTGGAGGACGTTGCTTCACTGGCCCAAGTTGGCACCATCATTGCGCTCTTCCTGGGAGAGACAGATCAGTCGCCGGCTTCTGGACGGCCACTTACGGTGGCTGCTGGCCACTCACGCTGGCTGCTGGCTACACACAGTAGCCCATGGCAACCCACTGCAGCAGGGGCTGCAGCCTACGCCGTCGCCGGCGACTCACAGCAGCCCAGCTCCAGGTTGAGCTGTTGTTCAGCATCTTAGCTGTAGAGGGCAGTGTCACTGGCCCTCATATGTGGGATCCAAACCGGGGCCCTCTGGCGTCCCAAGCCAGCTCTTAACCATCGCGCCACTCGGCCGGCACCCAAATCCCATACTCCTAACCAGTAGTACCTTTTAACTCTAAAATATCATCTAATATTACATTGTGCTTTTATACTGTATTCCTTGTCATGACATAATCTGGAAATAGGACCATTAGTGATGGCACTTTTTATAAAACATCCCAAATTTACACAAGCCATCTCAGATAGTAGTGGGGAGTTTTGGACTGGATGGATATAATATGTGGGATTGTTTCACAAGATTTTTCATGTTTAATTTTCAAGGCTTCCACCAGGTAGAATTAGACCAACAAACCTTAACCACATGGATGATTCCTTATTCAAATGCACAGAAAATGTTTTGATGGAGGAGACCTATGCGAAGTTGCCTCTTGTGGGAATATTTGGTCTCATTACAAGGACTTGGTAGAATCCCATTGTTACTATTCTCAGGACATAGTCAAAGTGTTTGAAATCTGGAAAGTGATTTTGAAGGGAGGATGGTGCAATGACAGAATTTCTCAATAATTGGGTGTTTGGTGACATTTTGAAATTGTATTTTGGAAGATGTTCATACTTTGTGATAGTCAAAACACTAAAGCAGTGATAGCAGTGTGTTTCAAAACTAGATCCAAAAATAAAAATAATGGGTAAAGTCTAAGTATCTTTCTAAGTATACACAGAGCAAAAGTTACCATCAACTTTCTATTTACTCTTTGAATATTTAATGGTATGCTAAGAAATGTTGCATACATTATTGTCACATTATGATGTTCTTGGGACACAGTGATTGCTTCACTTATCTGTTTTTCCAGTATCTCCACCCAGTAGGTCCTCAATAAATGTTCAGCTGAATTAAATCCACTAATCTGAGACGAGAAAGTCACCCAGTATTTGGAGGAAACATATACCAGGCCATTCACACATACCATAAATTAGCCAGTTACAAAGAGAAGTATTTCACTCCTTTTGTGAACCAGGAGCTGTTCCAAATGCTGGGGGTACAGAGGATCCCCAAAATGCTTAGCTGTGATGAAAGCAGTAAATAAGTAATTCCTTGTGCTATCAAGTGCTACAAAGAAAAAACCATAGGACCTGTGGTGGAAACACTGGACAATAGAGAAGGGGCCTGCTGAACCAAGGTGGTTAGAAAGGCTCCCTAAGGTGGTAACATCTGAGATGAGAAAGAGGCCACCAGCCATGTAGGGATCTGCACGGAAAATTGTTCTGCAAAGAAATGGCAAGAGAACTCACTAAGGTGGCTTAAACAGGATAGGAATGCATTGTGTGTTTCTCTCTCACATTAGCAATATGGTGGTAAGTAATCTAGACCTGATAATGCAGCTTGATAATGCAGATGATCTACTGGACCGAGATTCCTTCTGTGTTCTTGCTTTGCCTTCCATAGAAAAAGCTTTGGGCTTCCAAACTCATGCTCCAAAATGGCTATCCAAGCCTGAGCTGCCATGTTTGTGCCACAGCCCTTCTGACCAAGGAAGCACTAAAGGGAGATGTGCTTTCTCGATTTCAGGTCTTTTCTTGAAAGTCACATGTAATATTTCGGCTTAGATTTCTTTGGCTAGAAGGTAGTCCCCTACCTGTATCTGCATCTAGTCTCTATTCTAGGGCACCATGTGGCCATGAGAAATTGAGAGTTCTTAGTTACTGAGGAAGAATGGGGAGAGAGGAAGTTGGAGGTCAAGTAGCAGTCCCTGCCACAAACAGCAAAAGCTTTCCCATGTTCAAAGCCATGTGGCTGGATATTAGTGAAAAGAGTGGAGACAGATGAGATCTGAGAGGAAAGGAGGAGTGAAATCATATAGGGCTTTTTAGTTTATTGTTAGGATTTAAAAAAAAATTGTTCTCAATGGAAAATCATTGGAGTACTAAATGGAAGCCAGTATTGTAGAAGATAAGATTATTTGATTCAGGGTTTAGAAAGTTTACTGTGACTACTATGGAAAATAAACTGTAGATGGGCGAGAGTGAGAACAAAGACACGTAATAGGAGGAGATGCAGATTTATAGGAATTGATGAGGATGGTGGGTTCTACTAGAGCTGTTGGCAGTTGAGAGTGCCAGAAGAGGTCAGGTTTAGAATACATGTTGAGTATGAGTGTAAGGCAAAAGGAAAATAGTAATAGCTAATTATTGACAACTTGCAGTGCACTGTGCACCATTTGAAGTACTTTGGTCTTCAAAGTACTTCAACAGAAGTATGGAAAGGTCAGGTAATTTGCTCAAGGTCACTTGGCTAGAAACTGGAGGAGCCATGATTCAAACCCAGCAATCTGATCCCAGGGCATCTGCTGTTAATACTGCTATCTGTCGACCTTGAGGATGATGCCAGGTGCTTCACCTGAGTGGTTGGGTGCTCTGTGGTTCCTTACTGAGATGGATGGGGAAATTGGGGCTGGAGAGCAAATCTGGAGTAGATCAGTTTAGGCCACGTGAATTTTAGTATTATTAATAACTTTTAATTTTGAAATAGTTTAAGACACACAAATTTGCAAACTTAATACAGAGACTTTTCTGTGCACGCTTCCCCAGTGATAATATCCTAGGCTGGTGCTATATTAATTCTAAGATGTCTCTTAGAGATCTAAATCTAAGGCGATTTCATGCAGGCAAGTCTGCAGCTCAGACAGCAGCTCTAGCCCTAAAGTTGAGGTATAATTTTGAGATTCATGAGTATGTAGATGTAGAACCATGGGTCTGAATTAGAGCAACTGGCATTGATTTTCCCAGCGATTTTGGCTTGCCCTAAGAGAAATTTAGTTCATGCTTGGAACCTACATAATTAATGGTAAGAGGTACCTTTAATTGCACTTCCTGTGTACCAGGTATTTCACATTATGTCATTCAATTCCCACAGCTACTCGAAGGCATGGGGATTATTGTCCTTATTTTTAAACAAGCAAATAGAAGCTTATGGAAGCTGCAAACAGTAACATGACCAGTTGAAATTCCAACACTGGGCTGTCTGTCCCCAAACACATTTTTTACCACTCTGGAGGAGTTTTGTGATGAAGAGAGAAATCAAAGTCAGTCCTAGCACTTGCCCAATTCAACAACATGGTGACACCGGTGACAAGCATTCAGTGACATTCATGGTAGCACACTGAACACTAAAGGATGCCCTTCTTTGTTTTAACTTTGGATAATTGTGGGGCTGATTTTCCCTCAGGTGCTCACTTTATCTTTGCTATATGCAAGGCCCTGCTTCATTCATTCATTGATTCAGCAAACACTTAGTGAACACTTAATATTAGCAGGCACTCTCCTGGATACATGGGGAACATAAGTAGGTGGGGACTGGAGAGGACATAAGGTAATGTCAGAGATTACAAATGTGAAGGTGGGAGGGAGTCAAAATCAGCTAACGATGGAGAAAGGAACAGGAAAGGCCTTTAACCAAACAAGTATAGGGAAGGTTTATTGCAGAAGTTACCTGCTATATGTATGTGTGTGTTTAGTTAAAAACCTATTAAGTCTATCTATGTGGAGTCGACCCATGAACAGTGCAGGAGTTAAGGACACCAACCCCTCAACCCCCATGCAGTCCAAAATCCATGTGTAACTTTTGACTCTCTGAAAGCTTAACTACTAATGGCCTTACCGATAACACAAAACAGCCAATTAACACGTATTTTGTATGTTATAGATATTAGACACTGTATTTTTACAGTAAAGTGAGCTAGAGAAAAGAAAATGTTAAGAAAATCATAAGGAAGAGAAATACATTTATAGTACTGTATTGTATTTAATACTGTAAATTTACATTATTTGAGTATAAAATGAATTGTCTCTCAGTTACATTATATTGATTTATATGATATAAAACACTAGATTTTATATGTATTACTAACACTAGACATAAAAAATGAAAAGATACTATGAAAAAGAAATTCATATTTATTTATAGGTATAAAGATTCATGCACTGATAACGGAGAAACAGCAAAATGATTGCTTTATGGTACCCTAGTGTAACAAATACAATAGTGTAATTGGTTCAAGATAGTAAGGAAATCTCTAAAAAATTTTTAACAAATCTACGTATAAGTGGACCTGCGCAGTTCAAACCCATGCTGTTCAAGGGTCAACTGTATATTATACCTATGCATATGTATATATCATATGTATGTGCATATGTGTTTTATGAATATGTGTGTGTGTGTGTGTGTGTATGTTTAAAGTATTTAAAACCTATTCCACTTCTAGGTATATACTAAAAATAAAAACAGATATTGAAAAGAAAACTTGCACATGCATATTCATGCAGCACACTATTCACAATAGCCAAAAGGTGGAAACAACCTACACATGTATCAGTTGATGACTGTATAAACCAAAATGGATAGTCACACAAGAGAATATTATTCAGCCATGAGAAGGAAGTTCTACATATTACAAGATGCATGCTACCACATGAATGCCACTTGGAAACATCATGCTGAGTGAAAGAAGCCAGACACAAAAGGCCACATATTGTGTGGTCTCATTTATGTGACATCTCCAGGGTTGGAAGATCCATAATAGTTGCCAGGAATTGTGGGGAGATGAGAATAGGGGTGAATGTTTAATGATTATGAGATTTCCTTTTGGGATGATGAAAGTGTTCTGGAACTAGATAGTGATGATGGTTACACAACACTGTGAATGTACTAAATACCACCAAATTGTACAGTTTAAAATCGTTGAAATGGTGAAATTTATGTTTTTATGTTTTACCAGTATAACAATAGGTATTCAAAACCTTCTACTTTTAAAGTGGGAAATACCTGAATTTCTTCTTTATTTTTAGAAAAGAGAGCATTCTAATGAGACATTAATTAATGGCAATATTTTGAATAGGTAAAAGTAAAGAATTGGCACGTTGAATTTTCACCTTGGGAGGAAGGAGAATAAATGTGAGTTGATGCCTGCTCTCTTCAGTGTGCAGTGCTTAACTAGGTCATCGTATTTATTTTTATTTTATTATTTTTTATTATTATTATTTTTTTAGCTGAGCCATCCTGCCACCTGTTGGTAGCTCAGCTCCGGGCATGACTCGAACCGCTGGTGCTCAGAGCTCGCACTCTTGGAGCGAGCTCTTAACCAACTGAGCCACTCTGCCAGCACTAGGTTATCCCATTTAAATAATCACAACAGCCTTTTGTTCTGGGAGGCACCTCCTCGATGTTAGAGATTCAGAAGTTGAGGTGCAGGTGGTCCTGGCCCATCCAGGGTCTCTCAGAGAGGGGTGCAGTCTCTGTGAGTACCAATTTCCTTGGTTGTTCACCCCGTGGGGGCAGGCACCCCCTTTTTGTTCATCCTGGTGACCTCAGGCCCTGGCCCCTGGCCCCACCATGGTGTCTGTGATGAACCTGGTCAGTGAGTGGACGGAGACCTTCAGCTATGTGAAGTAGCGTGGTGTGCGATGGCTTTGGGTCACTTAGAAAAAAATCAGTTCTGAGGAAACAGATGAACTTTGTGCCATTAGATGAATCTGCACCAACTGACAGAGTAAAAGGAAAGTGAGGAGAAAATATGTTATTTCTGTTAGTTTACGAAAGTCTTAAGTTTCAAGCCACCTTGTTCAAGGTGTTGACAGTTTTTCTGTGATGCAAATGATAGAAGGGGGACAAGGAGGAATTAATAAGCAGTTTTTGATTAACATAAGGTCCTCTTAAAATCTTTATATTCTTTCGGTCAACCAGAAAAGGCAATCTATAAAAATAACTTTATTTTATGTAAAGATCAATCCTCCCCACTTTTTGTAAAATTGCCAGATGCTGCTTATAATCTCTCTGAAATATAATTAACGTTGAAAACAATAGTGCAGATATCTAGGTGTGAGAGAGACTCTACGTGCCTTCCTAGTAACATCTGAGCGTGGGGAGCCGTGGGTGCCAGGTCTGCTGGCTAGGACTCCCGCTTCCTTGAACGAGGGTTACCCGTGTGACCAAACAGTGGTTACTCTTCCTCTGCCGGTCCAGCCTACAAGCAATGATTTAGGACAGCTGTTCGAAAAGTCGAGAAAATCACCAGGAAATGAACATATACATGACTATTAGCTTTTCTGAAATTTAATGATTATTCTAAACTGCAGGTTTAAAGCCTGCATTCTTAGCTTTATGCTTGTGTTTTAAGCCTGGAATTAAGAACCTGATATTCTTTTTTTCTTCTCTTACTCCTGCCTGCTGGTGGCCTTTGAAAGTCCCAGGACTTAATGTTAATGATTGATGGCAGAGCTGGGAGCTAACAGCTGTGAGTTTGATGGCCATTTAATTTTTTAACCTTTAGAGGATTGTGGGAATATTTAATCACCCAATTACCCCATATTGTCAATGAAGGGAGCACTCCCATTACAGCGTTGATAGAGTCAGGTCTGTAAAAGGCAGCCTAGAAAGTTCCCTCTTGGCTGTTCTTATATTTATTTAAAGCAGTGAGAAGGTGGGTCAGGGTCCTGCATGTGAGGAGGGAATTAGGCTCTTCAGTCGGTGAGCGACGGCAGGTATACGCAATGTGTTATTAGAGTAATTGAACTCTGTTTGCATAAAGAGGATAGTTTCATTATCAAAGTCTTGTTTTAATACTGTCATCATAGCAGCTGGAGCACATATGAACTAATTTGCATGCAGATAAGGAATCCTGGACAGCTTGGTAGCATAATCACTGCATAACGTACATGGCAGCAGAGCTGGAGCTTTTACCAGAGGTATGCTCGTGGGAACCATCTCCCTGACTTTGTTAAGTTTCAAATGATATACAAGCAAGAAGTAGCCGTTTCAGTGACACCCCATTTGTTTTGCTGGCAATAATGTCCCAAGTTACCTTAATTTGAGGATCCATTTTGGGAAAATATGGCAATGATGTCAACAGCACCTTCCCAGTGAACCGAACATCAAGGAGGGCAGGAAACAAAAGAAACAATCAGATATCCGTTCCTGTTGTTGGAGTGGAAAAGCACAATAGACACTATTAACTTGCAGGTCTAATTTAATTAGGATAATTAAAATTATGAAAATAGAGGATGTAAGATTAGTTCTTTGAAAATCTGATTATATGTAACAAAAGAGTCTTTGTTGCTTTTGCAAAGATTAGGAAGCCTTTTTGTATACACATTTTTTAAAAAGCTGTGATTTTTAAAAAAATGCTCCTTCCCCCAGCTGTGATTTGGTAAAGTCACTGAGGTCCCCAGAGAAATAAGGAGACTATGTCTGTCTGTGTCACTGTCATCAGGCACGGTGATTGAACATAGTAAGTGCTCAGTAAATATTTGTATGATGAAGACTAGGATTCTCATCATTGACCCTGAGGATATTAAGAATTAAGCACCTACTGTATTAGTGACAAGATAATTGTTTTGTCCTCCTTTGCTTTTTGATACATTTTTACAAATCACAGGTTCTTTGCATGTATGATTGGAATACTGCATGACATTATCTTAAAAGATAATACAGTGGAGCATATAGATTTATTCCAGACAGTAGTCCATGTTTTAAGTTGTCATTTTATTTTGCCTTCCTAGGACTACTTTAGTGGATTTGAAACCTCACTAATTTAAACTAGTTTTATGTTTCTCAGATTACAGTTGGTCCTTGAGTGACAAATCTTTGGGTATCATGAGTTTATCTTTTTAATGGATTTTTAAAATATTTTTTTTAATTTTTAAATTATAATTGATATGCAATATTATATTAGTTTCAGGTGTACAACATAGTGATTAGACATTTATATAACTTATGAGGTAATCACCCTTGTAAACCTAGTGGCCATCTGACACCATGCATAGTTATTACAATGTTATTGACTACATTCCTTATGCTGTACATTATATCCCCATGACTATTTTGTAACTACCAATTTGTACTTCTTAATTTCTTCCCCCTTTTCACCCATACCCCCAAACCCCCTACCATCTGGCTACCCATCAAAATGTTCCCTGTACCAATGAGTTTGTTTCTGTTTGTTTGCTTATTTTTTTTTTTTTAGATTCCACTTTTAAGTGAAATCATATGGTATCTGTCTTTCTCTCTCTGACTCATTTCTCTTAACACAATAACCTCTAGGTCCATCCATGTTGTTGCAGATGGCAAGATTTCATTCTTTGTTGTGGCTGAGTAATATTCCATTGTATATATGCACCATGTCTTCTTTATCCATTCATATATTGATGGACATTTAGGTTGCTTCCATATCTTGGACACTGTAAACAATGCTGCAGTGAACACATGGATGCATATGTCTTTTCTAATAGTGCTTTGGGTTTCTTTGGATAAGAACCCAGAAGTGGAATTACTGGGTCTTTCTTTGTTTCCTATTATATCTTTCATTTTAAAGTCTATATTGTCTGGTGTAAGTATTGCTACCCCAGCTTTTTTGTTTGTTTGTTTCATTTTCATATTCATGAAATATCTTTTTCCATCCCTTTCTTTCAATCTGTGTGTGTGTCTTTTGATATGAAGTGAGTCTCTCGTAGGCAGCATATGTAAGGGTCTTGTTTTCTTATCCATTCAGCTGTCCTGTCTTTTGATTGGAGCTTTTAATCCATTTACATGTAAATTAATTGTTGATAGATATGGGCCTCACAGGACACCTACTACATAGGCTACTGTACCAAAACTGGGAGACATAGTAGCTCTACCTAATACATAGAAACAAACACAGGGAGGCAACAAAAATAAGGAGACAAAACATGTCCCAAATGAAAAAACAGAACAGAGCTATAGAAACAGTACTAAACAAAATAGAGACAAGCAGTCTAGCGGAGTTCAAAACACTGGTTATAAGCATGCTCAGTGAAAATTTAAACAAAGAGATAGGAAACGTATAAAGAGAACCAGTCAGAAATGGTTCTTTTTATAGACTATAATAACTGAAATTTAAAATACCTTAAATGAAAATAACAGTAGATCAGATGAAGCAGAGGATCAAATCAGCAATTTGGAAGATGAGGTAGCAGAAAACATCCAATCAGAACAGCAAAAAGAGAAAAGAATCCAAAAAAATGAGGATAGTTTAAGGGGCCTCTGGGACGACATCAGGCGTACCAACATTCACGTCATAGGGGAACCAGAAGAAGAGGAGAGAGAGCAAGGAATTGAATACCTACTTCAAGAAATAAAGATGGAAAACGTCCCTAACCTGGTGAAGGAACTAGACATACAAGCCCGGGAAGCGTGGAGAATCCCAAACGAGATGAACCCAAAGAGGCCCACACCAAGACACATCATAGTTAAAATGCCAAAGCTTAAAGACAGACAGAATTTTAAAAGCAGCGAGAGAAAAGCAGTTAGTTACCTACAAGGGAGCTCCCATAAGACTGCAGGCCAGAAGGGAGTGGCAGGAAATATTCAAAGTGATGAAAAGCAAGGACCAACAACCAAGATTACTCTACCCAGCAAAGCTATCATTTAGAATCGAAGGCCCGATAAAGAGCATTCCAAACAAGAGAAAGCTAAAGGAATTTATTGCCACTACACCAGTATTCAAGAAACATTAAAGGGACTTCTTGAAGAAGAAGAAGAAGTAGAAATAAAGATAAAAAATATGAATAATAAAATGGCAATAGCTACAGTTCTGCAGATTTTCGAAGCATTCCCAAGGTTAACTGATAGTTCCCTGCAGATAACCCCAGTGGAGCAGGTAGTGTGCTTGGTCGTAAATCCTCTTAGGGAGAAGAGGGGACAAAAACGACTGAGAGTTGATGGAGTTTGTGAGGATATCGATTGGGTTGCCGATTTGAGGAAAATATTCTTTTCAGCACATGTGGAATTTTTCCGGAAAGGTTATTCACAATTGAGACATCTGTGATGTCAGGATAGAGGGATGGCTGCATCTGGGGAACTTGCTGATTGATAGTGGTGACCTGGAAAGCGACCATGGACTCATTATTGGGAGATGAGAATGTTTAAATTGGAGTCTACAGATGCAGCTCCAAGTAGATGTTTAAAATGATGACTGAGGGGTTTTGGAGCTGAGGGGAGAGGAGAACCATTTCTAGCACACAGCACAAATGAACCTGTATTTTAAAATAATTTTTTCTGGAAGACATATGTGAGGCTGCACCTCCAAGACCTGTGGTTTTGAGTGCTTGATCTAAAGGGCATAGTTTGCAGATTATTAATGGGGTGGGCTGGGAATATTGCCAGTTTTCCTATTACATTTTTCTGGATCACAGCCAAAACTTTGTGGATGAGCTCTGACCCCCAGAGAGAGCCCCATGGAGCTGAGAGAGTTAGAATGAGTGACCACAAGAAATTATGCATGGCCTGACTTTTCACATATTCACCTGTCACAATCTGTTGTTTGGCTCAGCTTGGTTCTACAATAAGGACAACACACTTCAATATTTTTCACTTGTTTTCACACTCACTTAACAGGCCAGAAAGCAGGGTGTGTTAACATTTTGTGGCATGGGCTGCAGTTGCTCAGTTTTTCTATGTCCCTGTTTTACCTGATCCCATTATATCCTAGCATGGCCAACTGTGGACTTTAATGATGCTCTTAAATGTGTCAGCATTTGCCCTGGAAATTTGACAGAACACAGCTACATGCCTTTCACTTTTCTATAAGCAAAAACAGAGTAGTAGAGCTAGAGGCGAACATTCATTAAGTCCCATGAAGTCTCAAGCCCTTTGCCAAAGAAACTTTCTATGCAGTATCTCTTAGACTTCTCAGAACAATTATATGAGCTGCGGATTAGAAATGAGCACATCTGCCTTACCTGTGGTGCCAAGCAAAGTGGTTTTTTCTTATGGAATCTGTAACAGACTCCATTGTTTCCAAATAGAACACATCAGATATTTTCCACTGGGTAGTATTTTCTATTTCCATTGTATACCATGCTTTTTGGTTTGAGAGTATAGATTAAAATCTAAATTATAAACGTTTGCTATGGAATAACAAAACTTTCCCAAAGACCAAAACCATGTTCCTTTCGTTACCTTTCTTTTTTCTTTTCTTCCTCTGTTTCCCTTCTTCCCTTTTTCTTTGTTCCTTATTCTTTGCCTTCCCTTCCTTTCTCATGTCCTTCCTTTTTGTCTCAAAGTTTCATTGAGCATTTGCTACAGCCACTGTAGTAACTAGAGGGTTGTATTGTGTGTGATCTTTAAATTTGAATTTCTGTTGGTGTCAGGAGTAAGAAGATATCATGGACTCTTCTGTAATGAGAGTTCTCGACTGGCACTCTAGAAATGTTTTTGCTTGTTATCTTGAGTGACACAGAGTTATGAAATGAATAGTTTAGCCCCTATGGCTTATTTATATTTGCATTTTAGTTCTAACCACTATTTCCAGTTTTTGACAGCACTGAAAGAATTCTTTCTTAGAATGCTTATGCAGTTGAGTCCTACCTTGCAAATGAGTCCATTTTTCTAGCATATAAGACAAACAAAATTGCATATGGTCAAGGTTTCCCTTGCAGTTCTCTTAAGTTGTGCAGTGACTGACACTCCATGGGGCAAAATGCTCACTTGGAGGTGCACATGGAACAGAGGCCAGTGGGAGAGCAACCTTTTATCTCCTCATCACTCAGGACAGAAGTCCAATTAAATGTAGAAACAACTGCACTCTTTAGCTTGCTTTCCTCCCTCCCTCCCCATTTTTTCCTCCCTCCCTTTTTTCCTGACTTCACTCACTAAGTTTGCACACATTACATGGCGTTTATAGTGATTCCACCTTTGCAATGGTAGAACTAGAGTGTCATCTCATTAAATATCCTGAGCACCTGAAGTAGAACTTTCTACTCTTGAGATAAAACGGCGGGCATGCTTTGGGTCATCAACAATCTGGTTAGTGACTGTTATGGGCTATCACACATTCTGAGTGACTACACATACATTAGTGATAGTTTGTGGTGTAAAGGACTATTTATTAGAAATGATATATGTGCCCAGACCCCATAGTTAGCCCCCCAAAATATGCATGCTGGTTGAAGCAAGTAAACAGGCCATTTCAGCAGAGAGTGGTAGTTCTGTGATGTGGGGAAGGAGTGGGTGCTATGAGAACCCACAGTGATTATACCCAGCTCAGGCGAGGTTCCTGGAAGAAGTAATGTCTAAGCTGAGCCTAATGCCACCGGAACAAATAGGAGTCCAGCAGGAATTAGTGGTATGTTTTCTGATAACAGAATAGCAGGTGTAATGTCTCCAAGTGTAGACAATCATGGTAGGTGCCACATTCAGCTAAATTAGCCAAGACATCTCAGCCTTTGGAGCTTTTACTTGGAAGGGGGTTCAGGGAGCCAGGAATGCCAGAACTGGGGTCCTAATTGCTGACAGATAGGACTGGGGAAGCAGCAGTTCATGAAAAAACTTTCAAGAACTACAGAATTTGGGTTTTCTCTCGCAAATTTTAGAAAGCCTTTGGAGGACTTCAAATGGGAATGATGTAATTGGATTTGTGTTTGCCATTGTCTCCTGGGTCTAGAAAGTATGCCCTATCTCATAAATCATTGTGAGATTTCATCCTAATCTTGGCTTCATGTGGGAGAGAAAATAAGAACAGGAATCTTTTCTTGATACTGAGTCCCTCTAAAAGCATGAATAAGCTGCCTATGGGATTAAGGAAAGTGGTATTAAACTTCCCAGCCTGTGTGGGTGTTTCCCAAAGTGTACACCAGGGAACACTAGTCCTTGAAATGCCCCATGAAGAAAGAGTTGGGTAAATGCAGCCCAGTTTATCCTTTTTGGAAACTCAATGAGTATCTGCACACTAAAGACGTTGAAGTAGTCTTGCAGTAAACAATTGTGTTTAATTGGACTAAATTATGTTAACATTTGCAGCCCATGCTGTAGGAGAAAGCAGAACTTTTGGTGAAGACCATTTGAGAGTGAAGGAGGAATGGAATCCCCCCTCCCTCTGTTATAGTACATTCTCTTTATTATTACCTCTCTAGCAATAGAGTTTGAGGAACTCATTGCGATCTTAAGCTTATGTCAGCTATAAAGGAGACTAATGGAAATGATAGAAAAATACATCCCAGATACATTAAATTCTGTTGAAATGAACAGTAAGTAAGTTTCATAGCCAATGCGAGTTTTTAAAACTAACAAAATGTTGGTCTATGCTTCAGCAGATGAATGGTGGCTTCTTTGTAAAAAATGAGAAATTTTATGACTGTTAGTTTGTAATGACTTTGTAATGCATTTCAATATTTTGTAGTTTAAAATGAAAACTTGATTCTTCATACAGCTCTTGTGCTTTAAATTACTCATTAACATGTGGTTAAGGGATATAACATTTGTAATAATCTAACAACCGCCAAGTAGGAAGCTAAATCACTCAGGAACTCAGGTATGCATATTTACATTAAAATAGTGAATTTTCATTGTTCATGAATATTCATTGTACTTTGTATTTACTCAGTAAGTAATGCAGGCCTCAAGTCAATATTTTCTGAAATCTATATTTCACAAACTAATGGCATGACGGCATACATATTTAAATATTTATTAAACCAATTTTGAACATGTGTTGTACTTGCTCCTAAATTGTAGGCTATTGATATAGCCTACAATTGATAAGCAACATTCCTTTCTGATGTCCTCCCAACAATGTATCTTGAAGACTGGTTGTTTATTTATTTATTTTTTTTTAAAGATTTTTATTGGGGAATTGGGGGATGGGAACAGCGTTGGGGAATTGGGGGAAGGGGAACAGACAAGTTGCTGTCGTATTGTTCTTCAATCTAGTTGTGGAGGACGTTGCTTCACTGGCCCAAGTTGGCACAATCATTGCGCTCTTCCCGGGCGAGGCAGATCAGTCGCCGGCTTCTGGAAGGCCGCTCACTGCAGCTGCTGGCCGCTCACACTGGCTGCTGGTTGGCTACATACGGTAGCCCATGGCAACCCACTGCCACAGGGACTGCAGCCTACCCTGTCGCCTGCGACTCACGGCAGCCCAGCTCCAGGTTGAGCTGTTGTTCAGCATCTTAGCTGTGGAGGGCAGTGTCCACTGGCCTCATATGTGGGATCCGAACCGGGGCCCTCTCGCGTCACAAGCCAGCTCTTAACCAACGCGCCACTCAGCCGGCCTGAAGACTGGTTGTTTAATATAGAGGTATATGACAGTACGTTTTTCTGTTTTGTTATAGCTATTAGGTCAAAATTTTACTGCTTTTGGCTAAATGCCCGAGAAAGACTTCCTGTTAACATCAGCTCTCTTTTCAGTGTAATCTGTGTGATAAAGTGGAAATGGATGTGTGTATCTCTCAAACAGTAATCTGTTATCAAGCCCAGGTTAATAAAGTGGTAAAGTGATCCTTCGGTTTGAATCTCTTCCACTCTCTGTGGTAGATGTTATGTCTCATGTCTAGGACTTTAGAATGGAATTTGCACTAATTTTCTGCAGCAAGATTTTGATGGAATGATAAAACTATGCTCTTTTATGAATTTACAAAGTCTCATAAATTGGTGTCGTTATAGTTGGCTTTCTACTGAGTTGGCTAAAATCTTTGCCAGAATAGATGTGATGGTCTTTAACTTTGGAGCTTATTATCTTGCTGGTTGAGACTGTTTAGTTAGCTTCTTTCATTACAACCATGCTTCACGAGTCACAGGAGGCTTCTGAAAGGGAGTTTGGCAGATAATCATACAGCATCTCAAACACCGTTCTTACTTAGAAGGTGGGTGGTCAGCTGTGGTTGTTGATGCCCCTGGGATTCATTCTTTTTTAGTCTGGGCTCTTAATGTAATGGAAATCGAAGTGATGCTATAGAAGTTTCCATTTTGAAAATATTCAGTGGCATATGCCATTTTTCAAAAGGTGAAAAATCAATCCTTTTGCTAGCTCACGTTTTAAAGAGTACTTACTATGTGTCAGGCACTTGCAAAGCATTCGACACATATTGTCTCAGGTAACCATAAATGGCTCAAGGAACCAGGCCCTGTTATTAATCCCATTTATAGTTGAGGGAACTAAAGTTCAGAAAAATGGGTTAATTTGCACAAGGTCACCTGTTAAGTGGCATAACTGAGTTCAAAGACAAGTCTGTCTGCCTCCAAAGCCCAAGTTCCTAACCGTATTCATATAATCTCTCCCAAATCAGTGCTTAGAAGCTTTTCCCTTATGGCTGGTCCAGGCTCCTGTGAACTCTGCTTTGGTTTTCTTTTGCTGTGTCACAAACCACTCCAGCACTTCATGAGGTAAAACAGTAACAAGCATTTGTTTTGTTCATGACTCTGCACTTAAGCTAGGGCTCGTGGGGTGTGGCGGGGGGGGGTAGCTTGTGTCTGTTCATCAAGAGTAGACTGGGTGGTTCAGGTGGAGTTAGAGGGTCCGCTTTTACTGCCCAGCTCCTGTGTCTGCAGAATTGAAGCTCGGCTGGGCCTGCTGGGTGGGACGTCAGCTCCTGTGCCCATGCGCCTCTTGTGCTTCTTCCTAGCGCGGCAGTTATATTCCAAGAGCAATGTTCTAAGAGGCAAATCAGAAGCCACGTGAGTTCTTCTGACCAGCCTTGGAACTAACACAGCGCCACTTGTCTCACCTTCTCTTGGTCGAGCAAGTCACTAAGCAGATTCAGATGCAAGAGGAGAGCTGGACACTGTTTTCATGGGAGGCATTGGTTGCTCGTTTACCCTCCCTCAATCCATTGCTTCCCTTCTCGTAATACTGTCTTAACCACTGTTCCCCTTTCTCTGATACATTAAGGAGTTTATCTTCAATCCAGTGATTGGAGTGACCTCTTTAAAATCAGTCTGTAAAAACTCATGACACTCCTGGTAAAAATCCTCCAATGTCTTTCCATCTTGTTCAGAGAAAACTGAAGTCCTTATGGTGGCCTATAGCTCCCTTTTTTTTTGTCAAGTCTCCGTTAGCTCTGATCTAAAATCTTACTCTTCTCCCACCCAGTCTGCTTTTTGCTGTGCCTTACACACCAAGCCTGTTCCTGCCGCAGGGCATTTGCATCTGGCTCTCCGTGCCGTGCCTGGAACACGCGTCTAGGTTTTCTGTGTGGCTCCCACTTTCACTTCTCTTAGATCTCTCTGCATATTTTACCGTCTCAGCGAGACATTCCTGACCAGAGAAAATTGTAATTCCACTTCCATCACCCAAGTGATTCCAGGTCACTCTTACTCTGCTTGTTCTCCTTCACACTAAATGAAACGTTACATATTTATTAGCTTATTTATTGTGTATTTCCACTCACTAGAATATAATGTCCATGAGGAGAGAAACCTTGGGTTTCTTTGTTTGTTCTTTATTTTGTTGCTGTTTCCCAGCACCTTGAGCACTGCCTGGCACATAGTAGGTGTTTAGTAAATATTTATTGAATGTGCGGAGGAACTTGATTTCAACACAGGTTTTAATGTCTCATGGTATTTATGTTCAGGAAATACTTTAATTTGTGATACTTAATGTCTCATTAGACCATGGGACAGCATATGTGGCTTACCAAACAGCCATTTGGGATTCCAAGTCACACAGAGGAACTCCAGGGTGAGAGCACTGCTATCTCCCAACTCCTCCAGCTTTCGCTTTCTGGAAACATTAAAAGGGAGTATTGCTTTGTGAGTTATCTAAACTCCAACGTGCCTTCCTTTCTTTTTTTTTCTTTTTTTTTTTAGTGTTTTTCATTTTTTATTGTTAGTTTCAGGTGTACAGAACAACGCAATAGTTATCCTTTTTACCCTTCTCACAGAAACAACCCCCCTCCCCCATCTACTGCCCTCCTACCCTTGATATCATGCTTATCTATTACAATTCCATTGACTCCATTCCCACTCTCTACTCCATGTCCCGAGACTATATGTATATATAATTATATAGTTGACATACAATATTATTCAATATCAGCTTCAGAAATACAGCGCGGTGGTCAGGCCTCTACACTGACTATGAAGTGGTCTCCCTAACAAGACATGAGTCCATCTGGCCCCCTAAGAAATATTTACAACATTATTGATTATATTCCCCAGACTGTCTTTTCTATCCCTGAGGCCATATTGTTACCAATTTGTATTGTCTCGTCCCTTCCCCTTCTCCTTCATCCCTACCCCCAATGTGCCTTCCTTTCAACAAATAGTTGTGCAGCTGCTGCATAGCTGGGCCGTGCTTGTCACTGAGGACACAGTGGGACAGACATAACCTAAGTCCATATGGTGTTAGTCTCATGGCGAAAGAGAAAGATGACAAATAAGTGTGTAGGTACATAAAGTCCTTACAGATTGTGAAAATGCCATAAAAGAAACCTACAGTGTTCTGCAAAGGAGAAGCGAGGGCGACAACTTTAGATAGGGTCAAGGGACGGTGTCAGGTGCGAGGTGGTCTTTAGGCTGAAACCAGACAGTGGCTTCTGGTTAGTGTTAAACTACTAACTAGAGGGACACATTCATTCAGCTGATGGTTATTCAGCCCCTGACATGTGCCAGGTACTGCTATTCCAGGTTCTAGGGATTCTGCAGCAAGTAACAAGACAGACAAAACCCCTGTTCTCATGGAGCTTACAGTCAAGCATGAGAAGATATTTTCTAAATGTAGTTTATAGTCTAAAATTAAAATATAGTGTAATATTTTATAATATACTAGTCAGGGCTCCGTCAGGAAAACAAAACACTAGGTATATCAACAGAGGGGCTCTGTGATGTTACAGGAAATTGGCATTGGAGGTCTGAAGAAGCCACGGGGAGCTGAGGTTATACCAAGGAAAGAACGCCATGAAGCAGCTTTCGCTCTTAGGGTGGGAGGACCAAAATAAAGCGGTGGGAGCTGTTTAACTCTGGGGGCTCAGAGGAGGGGCCCCGGGGGGCGGCGAGCTCAGACCTCTGAGGAGCTGGCACCCCTCCGTGCTGGGACCTCTCAGATGGGACGAGGCTGGCTCTGGGAAGCAGTGGCCTGGAACCATCTGCTTACCGCAGGTGAAGGGCCTCTGCTGGGCTCACCCTGACAGAAGCAGCAAACAAGCAGGGAGAAGCAGCTCCCTTCTCCTCTCCGAGTCCTGCCTTCTGATCTTCCTCAGTTGGCCTTGATTGCACAAGAATCCTGGGAAATACGGTTTGCAGACTCCTAACACTAGCTCCACAGAGCAGGCTACAGAAAGATAGATTTGGAGATAAGAGACTATGTTAATAACCAGCAAAAATGGTGCTACGTGCTATGGAGAAAGATAAAGCAAGGTAGGCAGTACAGGGATGGAGGGGAGTGGGAGAAGGCTTGCAATTTAAAATAAGGCATCAGGGAGCTCCATATTGAGAAGATGATTAGTCGGCTTGGGCCGCCATAACAAAACACCATAAACTAGTGGCTGAAACAGCAGAAATGGCCTTTCTCATCGTCTGAGAGGCTAGAAGCCCAAGATCAATGTGCCAACACGATGGGGTCGTGGTGAGGGCCCTCTTCCTGGCTTGCAGATGGCTTGCTTTCTTGCTGCGTCCTCACAAGGCAGCTGGGGGGAGGGGAAGGAGAGAGAAAGGCAGAGAGCTTACAAGGGAGGGAGGCAGGAGCTCTCTGGTATCTCTTCTCATAAGGACACTAATCTCATCATAGGGACCCCACCCTCTAAACCTAATTACCTCTCAAAGTCTCCACCTACAAATACCATTACATTGGGAGTTGGGGCTTCAACATGGGAATTTGGGGCGGGGGACACAGTTCAGTGAACAGGAGTGATGTTTGAGCAAATACCTGAAGGAGGTTTGGAAGCAGCCTTGAGGCTATCTGGTGAAAGAGGGGGCCCCCTGGCCACAGTGTGGTAGGGATGAGTTGTGGCAAGTGCAAAGGCCCTGAGGCAGGCACCTGCCTAGAGTGTCCTAGGAACAAGGACACCAACGTGGCTGATAGAATGAAACATGAATCCATGTGTTATCAAACTTTAGAGTTTAGGCTCCAGTCAGGAAATACTGGGTTTTAACCCAGTTCATGCCCCTGTTTAACTATATGATGGCCTTAGGCAAGTTAATATGTCTTTTCAAATCCTCAGTTTCCTCATTTGAGAAGGGAGGATATTAAAACTGTGCTCATGGTTGTGCTGAGGTTTCGGGGGACAAAGAATGTTAAAATACCTACACAGTGTCTGACATACAGTGAGTGCTTAATATTTGGTTGTTGTGGTGATAATAATAGACCTGTATTATTCATTCAACACCTGCTGTTACTGCTACTTCCCCTCTCCTCCTCATTATCATTATTATTATTATTATTATTATTACTACTGCTGCTGCTGTCGCTGATACTAATACACTTATTTAATGCCCCAGGGCAAGAAATTACTTTTGATAAATCCTAGGGCAAGAAATTACTTTTGATAAATCCTGGAGTGTTTATAATTCCAGTCCCTCAACCCCATGTAAAGGTTTCTGAATTGTGCGCCAGTCAGCACTACTCTTTCCAATACATTTTGTTATGTGCCCTCACTCTCATTTTCAGTATGTGTGTAACGTGAAGCGCGTGATGTGCTTCACGTGCTTATGAAAAACAGCAATGCTTTTTCTTTGCAAAGTACTGGTTCACGGTTGTTGAGTGCTGATTGTAACGAAGCCTGCATTGGTTGGTCACAATCCTGAGGTCTGAGAATTTACCTGAAGGCTGCACACTTTGCCTCTGGGACTGGAGTGGGGCCAGGGGACTTAGATAGGGTGCATTTCTGGGTGTCGCGGGTGCGTGTCGTCTTTGTGTTCTTTTGTGGGCTCTACATTTTCCACAGTATGCACTGTTTATATCTGAACAGAAAATTGAGAAATTTAGTGTTATTAGTTTTAAAGTTAGCCACTTCTCCAGTAGGCTCCATAACTCAGGGGTTAGAGCACTGGTCTTGTAAAGTTAGCCACTTCTACCCAAAATTTGATCACGCCCTATTTTGTGAATTTTTTATTTTCCATTGTCATTTAACTTGTTATATTTTTAATTAAACAAAAATAAATAGACATTAGTTGATCCTCCTTTAAAGGCTTAGAAAACCAGTTTTCTCTTAGGTAAATTACCTGCGTAAAACCAAAAATTTCTACAAAATTTTGTGAAGTCACTAACTTTAAAAGTGAATAGCTTTAATCTCTTATTACTTTTTAAAAATTGTGAAATACACATTTTTTAGAATTAGTTTCAGCTGTACAACACAGTGCAATAGTTCTATACTTTTTACCCCTCGAAGTGACAACCCTCCTCCCCCAATCTGCCGCCCCACTCCCCCCCTTATTACTTCTTTCAGATGAAACATGTATTATTACACAGTGAGATTGGAAGAAACTTTCTGGATTTCTAAGCTGGCTCATTTAAATACCCTTTTGGTTTTGTAGTTGTTTCTGTTTTATTTTGTTTTGTTTTGAGAAGCCACACCTATGGAAGGCCTTGGTGGTAGTTCTTAGTTTATGAAAGACTTTGATTCTGTGTTCCCCTCTGGGAAAAAGTGTGGGTTTGCAGAAGATGAGAGTGTTAACTGCGAGGTAAATAGGTTAAGAGGCAGGTGCCTGGTGAAAACTCCTTGCAGGCACTCCAGGATCATCTATCACCTCACCAGGTCTTCACCTGCTGACAGGAAGCTAATGGCAGTCACAGCCTGCTGCCATATCAGGAAATAAAGATTGCCTCTACCCTCCCTTTGCCCTTGATCAGCAGGTGCTGTTGACAGGCATGACGAATTAGATGAAACAAGAGAACCAGTAAGCATCGTGTGATAGGATAGGACGTTTAATTAATCTATATATAAAATAAAGCAAAACAAAAACAAAGTCACTCAATGTTTTCCTTTAAGAATAGATTGTTCATATGTCACAACTAAGATGCCATTATCTTTTGATTTCTGTTTCTAATACAGACTCATTGATTTGATCCTTGATTCGATTTTATCTGGACTCACGTTAGGTCCAGTTTGTATAGCTGACAGGGCATAATTTGCATTGTTGGATGAACAAGGACCCT
This sequence comes from Hipposideros armiger, assembly GCF_001890085.2. Classification (NCBI taxonomy): domain Eukaryota; kingdom Metazoa; phylum Chordata; class Mammalia; order Chiroptera; family Hipposideridae; genus Hipposideros; species Hipposideros armiger. The sequence goes on along the minus strand of NW_017731522.1, from coordinate 790,184 downwards.
GCAGGCTTAAAATGGTGTGGACACCTTAGAAGGCAATGCACTCACTCACTTGCTCCCTGACGTCTCTGAAGTAAGGCGTGTTTGAAAGGGCTAATTTCTATTAGAAGGCATAGAATAATTCATGTTTTTATGTAATAATTATTCCTAGTAACTTCTAATAATAACGATTTCCACTTGATTTTGCTTTTTAAAAACTGGCCACTTGTTTTCTAATAATACCTTTGATACCTCATGTAGTATTCTAATGAAATAATGTTTTAAAAAGTGAGCGTAGGTGAAGGCCAGATTTTTAATTTATCACATCAGTGCGGGCTTATTCATTGCTGCTTACATTTTCCAAGTAAATGTTCTTCAAGCATTAGCAATTTTTTTTTAATTTCACCACTAAAAGCTACTTAATTTGGCTTAACAGAGTGAATAATAATAATTTATAGGATTCATCTATCAGGAAAGTGTAGTCTATAACAAAATGAACCAGACTTGTAGCAAGAGAAATACAACATAATGTGAGCGTATCATTGCTCATTGGGAAATGAACTAATTGAAATGAGGGCAATAACTGTAAATCAATGAGTCCAGATGATTCTGCAGTTGCTACAAGTCCATGATCCTTTGGATCCTGACTTATAGATACAGAGATAATTGGCAAGCATTAGACAAGGTAATGGATGGTTCAGGGTCAGGGAAAGTCAAGGAGGTAATTCAGTTTTCTGGGAATCTGGTGATGTCACCATTTATGGGGGAAAAGCATAAGTGGCTTATGAACAATAGTCTCAAGAATGAATTCAGCTGCCTGGGAACCAACCCACCCTTAAGTGATGTTCAAATACTCTGTCTTCACTCATAAGACACTTTTTGAATGTTAGAGTTTTTGGTGCCAGTAAAGCTTTTTCAGGATGAATGCTGGTATTAAAGGGGGGGAAAAAAAAGGAGAAAAGCACATAGTTAAAAAAGGAATGAAATATCCAGTTTTTAATACTCTTCACTCAGTAACCCTTCAACACTGTGCTGAAATATAATCCCAGAAATTTTACTGTTTCCACTGCCTTTTCTTTTATACTGTAAAGGCAGTACCCAGTAAGGGAACACATGAGTAGTACAGTACTGTATCTTTCTTTCATTGGTATAGGCTTAGTATACCACATTACACAATATTTCCTTTTGTTTACTTTGACATGGTAGTATACATACTTGATGGGAACCAAAATGAAATCTAAACAGTGATGAATATTTGGCTATATGCTTGAGAAGGCTTCAAGAACGATCATGCCTAAGTCCACTGAGAACCAGTGCATTAAATCAACACAAACTCCTTTTTTCCTCTATTCATCTTGAATTGCTCTTGTAATTGCATTGTCTTGGTACTCAATATAAATTAATTTCTGTCTTTATATCCAGTCACATAGTATTTGTTGAATAAGCACATGTCACATCCATTCACTTTGAAGTTAATCATATGAGCAATAACATGATAACATGGAATTAGGGGACTTGAGGTCTTCAAATTGAGATATTGTATTCCAACAAATAAACATTTTCTTGTAGATAGATGCTAATGCTTAATAACAAATGGTCAACTAAAATTATGGCATATACAGGACTGTATTGACTTTGTGATTTCTCATCAAAAGAGAATCTAAAGAGTTGTGGTTGGGAGTTGTGTACATTTGTGTGAGAAGCTTTGAAAAATAGTGGTTAAGGATAGAAAATGTTGTGGAGGCAGGGGGGAAAATGCCCCTCTTGGGAGCATTGAATTAGGCATTACTTACAGAAAACCTATGTTCCATGTTAACAGTGTAATAACTGAGCATTAGCCAGCTTCTTTTCTTTCTTTCACAACTGTTTCCCTTTAGAAGCAGTGCGTGTGGTGGTGGCAATGGTGATGGTGATGGTGGTGGTGGCGGCGGCGGTGGTGGCGGTGGTGCTGGTGGTGCTGGTGATGGTGCTTTGTTGTTATGGCCCGTGTTTACTGAATGTACACTCTGACCAGGCTAAGCATTTTATATGTGTTCCCCTTTGGTAATCCTTACACAACCTTATGAAGCAGGTATTACTATTATTATTCCCATTTTAGAGATGAGGAACCGGTTCCCCAAATGTTTAACTTGGCTATGGTTGCACAGTTTGTAAATGTCAGAGCTGGAATTTGAACTCACCAAGTCTGATTTTAGATTTCATAGCAATATCTCTACACTGTCATTCTGGGAAAACTCCAGAGCCCTGCAATTTTTAGGAAAATGACATAACATGGTCAGTAATTTCTGATCTCACACTTGTTCTTGGTTCATACATTGGAAGAGCTAATGGAGGCAGATAATAAACTGTTGAAGAATGAATTATAGCAGGCACATATTGTTCATGGAAATGTAATAATTCTTCTACTAAATTATGATATCCTTGAGGACAGACTATTTTCTATTTATCGCTGTAGTTTAATATTATTTTAAGCAGCTTCATTGACATACAACGCACATTCTATAAAATTTACCCCTTTAAAATGTGCAATTCATGTAATAGATAAGTACGATATTGGGGATGGGAGGGCAGTAGATGGGGGATGAGGGTTGCTTCTGTCTGAAGGGTGAAAAGGATAACTATTGCATTGTTCTGTACACCTGAAACTAACAAAAAAATTTTTTAAAAATGTGCAATTCAATATTTTTATTATATTTCTACAACTGTGCAACCATTGCAACTATCTAGTTTTAAAACATACTCATAACCCCAAAAGAAACTAATATACCCATTTTCAGTCTTGATTTTTTTTTTAAGCTAAAGAAAGAAGCTGCCAAATATTAGAAACATTCAACATTGCGTTTACAAAGTCACCTACTTTGTGGAAGTTTCTTAAGTTTCTTGATTTCTTAATTGATTATAGCTTTTCACCAAAATAATCATTTTCTTTCCCATGCTTTTGAAATTACCTGGTTGAAATTGTTGGAATTAGTTCATTACATTTTATGTAAACAATTACTGTCATTAATTCAGACAAAGTAAAAAGTGTTATTTAGTGCAGAAATTCTATGTGATCTAATCCCGTTTGTCATAGGTAGCCTTCAGTACTAGGATGTGGCATTACGGATTTCTGAAATTCCTTCCTGCACAAGAATGCCTCAAGATAATCCTCAGAGACTAATTTTGGATAAGCATGTATCTAGTGCTAGAGATTCTTATTCTTTATTTCTTGAATGCTGAATGTTTGAAATGAATCAATGACAGCTTGAGATTTTTCACTTTCCTGTTTTTAATGAATGCAGGGTTCCCACGAGTTTATGGGTACCAAAGTTTCCTCCTCCGCATGAAAGAGGAAGAATGGTTAATATTCAGGTTCAAGTCATTACTTGACTTTCCTATTAAATGGATTCTGGCCTAATTTACCTCATCATTCTGGTTAAGAGATAGTAAGACATAGTTCCCGAGTGCTTGGGTTTCAGATCAAGAAGTCGTTGGAGGGGGTGCGGGGGGGAAGGGGGCGGGGATGGACATTTCTCCCATAAGCCAGCTCCATCGGAGCCCCTTTCCTTTCTTTGATGAGGACAGGTGAAGATTTTCACCCTCAGGTGAAGAGTTGTGGAGACTCAGCTGTCCCCTCTAGCCACCAGTTTGTTCCCCTATTCAAATGTCTTCTTTGTGTACAGGAGCTTTAAGTGCTATGTGACAATAAAGTCCTGGGTTCAAATCCTAGCTGTGCCACTTACCAGCTGGGTAATTTTGGGCAAGTCACCTAATCTTATGCACATTTTCTCATCTGTGAAGTGGGGGTGATAATGGTACCTACTGTGTTGGTACCATTTAAATGCCTTAAACTTGCCAAGGACTTTGTGTCATTGCACAGGAGCCGATTTGTTACCTCATAATAATTCTGTGATGTCATCAGGGCAATGGTGACCCTTCCTGTTTCACAAATAAGGACACTGAGTGCCTAGAAAAGAACTGTCCTGGTCAGCAACATCATACATTGAGTGGCAGAGCTGAAACTAGAACCTGATTCTTCTTATACCAGTTTCTTCCTCTTGAGTTGCTGCCTTTGTTTATTTTGAGGAGCCATTTGCTTGCCAAAGTCTTGCATAGGCAAACATATACCCTCTTTTTGTTTCATAATGTTATTCACTCAGCCGTCATTGGGTGGATCTCCTTGAATGATAACATGTTCAAACTTCTAATAACAGAGGACACCTGGCATCTAAGAAAAGGATGTAGGGACAATTTGAACAGTTCCTGTTGTGCTTGGTAGTTCACTTGGATCTGGCACTCAAAACTTCTTTCTCTCTATCCTAAGTCACAGTCGTAGAGAGAAAAGCTAGAAGTAGGATCATGAAAACCAGATCAGACGCTTTCCATCTCTGGTATCAAGGGCATGTTTTGAATACAGTGGAATAAATGCCAAGTCCTTACTGATTTCACGTGTTTTAGGTGTGATCCATTAATGAGTTTCCTGTGCCTCCATTATGCAGTTCCTACGTGCACAATGGAGCCCTAAAGGGTCTTCGGATCCCAAGCATGCACGTTGTAGCTGGCATGAAATAATGATCTTTACATACTTGCTGTTTAGCAACCTGGCAGTATTCCATTCAAGACATAATTACTGAGTATTCTGTGTTACAGTCCAGGAAAGAAAGATAAGGGTACTGTTTCTGACCTTTGTTATGATGTTTGGAGAGAGCCAATGCCCAATTAATCAAAATGGTATTTCTTGAAAGGATCAATTATGTTGCCATGTTGTCATGGTTCTCCAGAGAAACAGGACCAATAGGGTATGTGTGTGTGCGCATGTGTGTGGAGAGAGAGAGATTGATTGAAACTGACTGATTATAGGATTGGCTCACATAGTTATGGAGGCCTGGGGATTGTACAATCTGCCCTCTGCCTGTTGGAGAACCAGGAAAGCTGGTGGTGTAATTCAGTTTGAGTCCAAGGTCTAAGAACCAGGGGAGCTAATGATGTAAGTCCTGGTCTGAGTCTGAAAACCCGAGAACCAGGAGCCCTGTCGTCTGAGGGCAGGAGAAGATGGATGTCTGAGCTCTGACAGAGCACATTTGCCCTTCCTCTGCCCCTTGTTCTGTTTAGGCCCCACTGGATTGGTGGAGGCTCACCGTCCCTAGTGAGGGCATTCTTTACTCCATCTACTTCATGCTGATCTCGCAGGAAACTCTCTCATAGACACACCCAGAAACAATGTTTGACCACATAACTGGGGATCTTTTAACCCAGTCATGTTGACACATGAAATTAATTGTCATACCCTGTGTGACCTTCCCTCCTCACGGGACTGCCTTGTGAAGTGAAGGAGTGAGTGGTGATGTGTAGATCACTGTGTTTGGAGCATTAAAGAACACATCAACAGCTTCACAGCTTTGGCTGTGGCGCCCCTAGGATTAGGTTGCCCTTCTTTATTTTATTTATTTTTTATTTTAATCAGTCAAGTGTCTTTTAGGTGCTTTCCCATTTATAATGAGGCATCAATTTTGATTGGACACAGGCCCAATCACATTCTGAGCTCTTGGAACACAAGAGCCTTACCTTCTCAGCTTTGCTCTGCTGGGAACACAGCGGACCTGGGGAGCGGGGTTTTGTGTGTGTGTGTGTGTGTGTGTGTGTGTGTG
>NW_017731522.1:780089-782846 GCF_001890085.2 Hipposideros armiger | reverse complement strand
CAATGATAATACCAACATGGGCCAGTGAAGCGACATCCTCCACAACTAGACTGAAGAACAAAAAGACAGCAACTTGTCTGTTCCCCCTCCCCGATTCCCCAATAAAATCTTAATATAATAATATGTAATGTATCTAAGTCATAAGCATAGAGGTTTTTCTTCATGAGCCTGTCTCCAAGAGTGTTGTTGAAATTCACATCTCAATTTCCAAGCCAGCCAAAGCAGCCAGCTGAATATCAACCACTTGTTTTTTTCGGATGCTGACAGTATGCTGGACACTGTGATAAGATCTGCATAGGCAGTACCTGATAAGATGCTCACACAGAGCCCTGGGGTGTAGATATTTTTATTGTTTTCATTAAAGCATTTTTACTTTAAATTTGTATTTATTTTTTCCATCTTCACCTGTAGGTGAGGAAAATGAGACCTAGAACAAGTTAGCAACCTACGTTCTTTAGAGAGTAAAGTGATGGAATTGGACTTTGAAACCAGGTTTTTTCAACACCTCACTCTGCCCTGGTGTCCTACCAAATGTCAGAGGCTCAGCTCTAGTGGGTCTCAAAACAGCTTCAGGATGATGTGAGATGATTTTAGGCAGTGTTTTAGATGCTACTTGAACATTTAATCCAATAGTGAGCAGCTGATTTTCTTTATAATTTTTAAAAATCCTTATAATTATGTTAAGGAGAAAGTCTCAATTTGGTACTGAGAGGTGAGTAATACCTTTCTGATGTTTGTCAATTTCTCTTTGTAATAACAGAATGCAGACCTCAGGCTCAGATTTTAGGCTCTAGATAAAATGAAATAGCTTTATTTTATTTTTATTGTATTTGCTTTTAGTTGATATTTATGGCAGGGTGAAACTGATTCTTCATTTGAGGTAATGCGAAATGTTTTCTTTTAAAAAATTATAAGCAGTAAAATTCACCCTTTGAGGTGTACAGTTCTGTAGGTTTTGAGAAATGCATGGTCCTCCAACCGCCACTGTAATCAGGATACAGAACAGCTCTGCCACTCTTAATCCTTTGCAATCAACTCCAACCCCGCACCTGGCAACCACTGGCCTGTCCTCCATCCCTGTTGTAAGGTTATCTTTTATAAGATGCCATTTGAATGGACCCACACAGTATGTAAATAGCCTTTTCTTTCACTTAGCACAATGTATTTGAGAGTCATCCATGTTGTTGTACACATCCGTAGTTTCGCTGAGTGGTGTTCGTTGTACGAATGTACTACCGTTTATCACTAATTGAAGGCCATTTGTGCGTAGGTATCTCTGTAGAAAATATGTTTATACCTAGTTCTCTGGGATAAGTATCTAGGAATGTAGTTGTTGGGTCATATAGTAAATTTATGTTTAACGTTTTAGCAAACTGCCCAATTCTTTTCCCAGCGCTGTACCATTTTGCGTCTTGCCAACAATGTGCGTAGGGAGTTCCAGGTACCCCATATTTTTGCCAGCATTTGGTGTTGTAAGACTTTAAAAAAAGAATTCTAATAGGCCTGTAACAATTAAGTATTTCCTTTTTACATGAATATGTTTTTTTAAGCAGTTTGTTTTGAAGGGAAAATATTGAGTAAATACTGGTGCTGGTCCTGAGATACTTCGAAAATTGTGTGAGTGGCAGGTAACAGTGAATTTTGGGGAACCAACACGTTCTCCTATGCCCCATCTCCATCAGCTAAGGAATGAGCAACATGAGGCTCTCCTGGGTATCGAACCAATTTCAAGCAATGCAAACAATTGTTTTATTATAGAGAGTGATGGTCTTTTTCTAACATGGAGGCAGTTGAAGTAACTATAATTTTTTATTTTGTTGGAGTTTGATAAGCAGGGCCTGGATTAATTTAACATCAGGTGATATGACTGAGTATTAGTAATTTAATCTTAGTAGGCTCTATTAGCAGTCTGGCCTTGAGACTGTTTGGGCAGGTGCTTGCCTGGAAAACTGATGGTGTTGGGAACGCGTAGCAGTCAGAATGGTGTATCAGTGTCTCACCTCTAGGGTTTTTTTTTTTTTTTTTGCTGCCTCAACTTGATATTTCAAGAGAATTTCTAGGATAAGAAGAGAGAGTGAGTGAGCTCCGAATGTGGTTTCCTTTCTGTAGCCATGGCTTGCGGAGTTTGAGGATAAGGAGGGTCACTTTCTGAATTTTCCAGCAAGGGTCACTCAAGCCAGGTATGCTGAAAGCTGATGAACCGTAAAACGTGTAGAAGAAGCAAGCAGCCACTCAAGCTTCTTTGGGGGCATTGCTAATTCATACTGAGATACTCATTAGGGCATAGCTCAAATTAATTTATGATCTGGTGGGGGAAAGGGTTGAGAATGTTCACTACTCTGGTGCAAATCCTGTGGGTATTTTAACATTTAAAAAGGATTCTGTTTAAGTGAGTTTGAGTTTTAAAAAACAAAATCAGGCAGAAAAGCAGTACCACCTTCTCTCAACTTTCTCTGTAGTATGTTCCTATTAATAGCTATAAGCAAGTTGTTCACAGAGATGCTGGCTCTTAGGAGATGGGAAAATTGGAACTTACTGTTTGTTTGACTCAGCTGGAGCCTATATTCTTTGGCACCCTTGAGGCACTATCCAAGGACTAAGTTAATATTGAAGATATTGGAGAAGGGTGCCCAAGATTCAAGTCTTTCAAGATTCCTTAAATTATTATTTTATCCAATTTGTAAAATGCTAAAACAATTATTACATATACATTGGTACAATTCAGAGTGTGAGAGGAATTTAAACAAACATCATTTC
>NW_017731522.1:773251-779851 GCF_001890085.2 Hipposideros armiger | reverse complement strand
AATAAGATAAACTAACCATTTTTTTCCCTTTTTTACACACTAACTGTTTTTTTTACTTCTGTATCCAACTTCAGCTATAAAACCCTTACCCACCAAGACTTAGCTGCTGGTCTCCCCCTTTGAGAGAGACAGCCCCAGGTCTGGTCATAGACTCTTTGGAACGAAAATTCTTTTATACAAGTTTTGTTTAGGAGCCTTAAACTTAACATACCCTCCTGAGGTTACCACTGTAAAGGTTTACTATTATTCCACCCTTTCTCTTATTTAACTCATAAGACATGTAGCATCTTAAAATGTGCAGCATTTGTATTTTTTAATAAAATGCAGTGATATTTTGCATTTTATTTTATAAGTTGTTTTATTACTTAGCTGTATATCATAGACATTCCTTCTGGTAACTGTGTGTAGACCTGTTTTTTACATAGTAAAAGAAAAACAATTAAGGATGAATATACTATATTTCATTCAATCACTCCTGTATTCATGGGCACTCAGGTTTTTTTTGTTTTGGAGGGCAGCTTTTGTTTTGATTTTGTTGTTTTTGTTTTGCTACAAACCATGCTACCATAAATGTCTACGGAGGTTTTTTCTAAGAGACCATAGCCAATAAGAACCAAACAGAATTTTTAGTGTGAAACAAAGCTAGACTTGATCACTTTTCAGAGCATGTGAGTTTTTAAAAGGAAGGTTTTCCTGGGTGAGTACAGGGTGTCTGCAGTTTGGTTTAAGGATGTTTCTTGTTATTATTTTGAGAGCAGAGGTGCTTTGGGGACAGTGTGTGGACACAGTGCAGTGCGGGCAAGCCACCAAATACCAACATGGCTGAGAGCTGTGCTGGCTAATCCAGTTGCTCCCAGCCACATGTGGTTATTTAAAGTTCTTAAAATTGAAAATTCAGCTCCTTGGTCATTCTACCCACTTATCAATAGCCACAGGTGACTCGTGGCTACCACGTTCACGCAGATATAGAACATTTCCTCCATGGCAGAAAGTTCTGTTGGACAGCAGTGGTTTAGAATGAGGGGTGCTGAAGCTGGAATGTCTGCGCTCAAATCATAGCGCTTCCCAGCTTCCTTGTTATGTGACCTTAGAATCTCAGCTTCCTCGTCCATAAAATGAATAGAAGAGCCATCCTTCTCCATTTCTTGTGAAGGTGAAATCCAATAGACTTGATTAAGTGCTTAACACCTTGATATATAAGCAAGCATCCTATAAATGGAAGTTATTATTATTCTTTTCCTAGTGTTTCATAATCCCTTTTTGTTTCCTTTTTGAAAGTAGGAGGTGGGCACCGTGTTTATTCATTTAAAGCTAATAACAAGAAGATATTGTTGGCTCGATTTGCAGCTAGACAAGCAGAAGGCAGTGTTGTAGGCTGTAGAAAACCCCAATTTGTAAGCCTGGTGATTTTTTTTTTTTTAATAAATATAACACGCTGTCCCTGAGAAACATGATAGAATTTGTTTTACTTCTCTTCTACCAGGAAGTAACCCTTCTGGCTTTGTTAGAAGCGTGGTTTGTAATAATTGTACCCACCCCAGATGGCTCCTGAAAACCCTTTGAAATGCCATCTGCCAGGCGTGTGTCCAGCCGGCAGCCTGTCATTCTGCTAGAAGAAAAGAGGAGGCGGAGGCCCCTCCCAGCCCAGCTCTGCCCCACACCACTGAATGGAGCCTGGTGGCTGGCCCAGACCCAGGGCGGGCTGCTCAGAGGATAACTGGGAGTAAACCTCCTGCTAGACTGCAGAGTGGAAAGGTTTTGTCTGGGTAATAAACCCTGAAGGTTTTGTGGGTGGAGACTCACCGCCCCCACTCCTTTCCCCTGCAGCTCAAAGGCTATCTAAGCATATTGATTTACATGGGAAAATGGTGTCTGCTGGTTTCATTTTTCCTCTAAAATGTAGCATTTTTTAAGTTCCTCATTATTTTGAATCCTTTCAGGAAATTAAGACCCAGGGGTGATTGTTGTCTTTAGAGTAAATCTGACTAATTGGTTCTGAAAACATGGTTGAAAGAAATGGCAAAGATAAGATGGCTACCAGGGAAGAAAAAAAAACACATTGTCTGGTTTGGGAAGACTTAAAAAACCCAACAGGTCTTTTGTTTGGTTTTATTTATCCTCATTTTGTGTGGGGATGAAATGGGCAGGGGTGGGGGGGAATGGATTAAGTTCATGGAATTTTGGTGTGGAGGCTTAGTATGTGAGTTGCCATATAGAACATGTTTGGGACAGATCTTTTAACAGCAAGTTTCAAAGAGATTCTATTCTTAACACTGCCCTGGAATTTCCCCATATGATGTTGACTGTGTTTTCCAAGTAGCTGGCTGAACAGCTTTTTCGCTTGGCTCCAAGATGTCACACCCTCATCCTTTGCCCCTGCCATGTGACTGCTGCCTCTCAGTCTCAGTAGAGGCTCTGCCTCCATCCCCAGCTTCTGCGTATTACAGGGTTTCAGTGTTCAGCCCAAGCTTCTTGGCTTCTGTTTCTCTACACTCTCTCCCTAGATGATCTTTCTGTCTCTCGCCTTTAAGTACCAGGCGCTTACTAATTGCTCCCAAGTTTGTCCCAACCTTCACTCTCATCTTCAAATGTGATATAGTCAGCTGTCCACAGCTCTCCACACCTAGGTGTCTGAGAGGCACCTCACACTTTACATGAATGCTCCATTTTGTTTCCCTAAAAATCATTTCCCCTTCTTGGTCTCTATAAATAGCACCACCCATTTGCCCAGGACAAAAATTAGATGTCAGTCTTTATTCTTCTGTTTTTCTTACACACTACATCCACTCTATCGGCAAGTTCTATCTTTAAAATGTAGATCTAGCATGGCCCGATGAGGTGACACACTTTTAATACGTCTATCTTGTGTACGTATATTACAGCTATTTAAGGTACTTACGATTCGTGATAGGAATCTGACTGCTCTTACCACCTGCTTCCCACTCTTCCTGTCCATGCCCTGAATTCCTCTCCCCTGGACACTGCCATAGCCGTCCACTTGGTCTTCTTGCTTCTTCGTTTCTTGCCTCCCTCCCCCTACTACGCTGCCCATAGCCAATTCTCTGTAAGGCCGAGCGATCTTTTAAAATGGAACCATGGCATCACCCTGCTCAAAACCCTATAGTGGTTTCCCATCATTCTTAGAATAAAATATGAAGTTTTTCTGTGGCCTCCATAACCTGGCCCCTTGCTTCCACTTCTAACCTCGTTTCCATTGCTTGCTGTAATTTTTCTGACCTTTTTGCCCTGGCCCCAACCTGCCAAGCCTATTCCCACATCAGAGCCCTAGCACCTAACCCCTTCCTGGAATGCTTTTCCCATCACCTTTGCAGGGCTCCCAATTTAGATGGCACCTCCTTAGCCAGGCTTTTCCAAATCACCTATCTAAAATAGCTCCCCTACTCTCCACTTTCTTCCTTCCTTCCTTCCTCCAAAACACTTTTAAGCCTTTTAACCTACGTTGCTCTGAGACACTTTCTGGCCCTGTAACCTGTTTCCTCCTACAGAAGAATTATTTGTACCTGAAATTAAATGCTATATCTATTTACATACACGTTTATTTTCTTTCATAGTAAATATAAATTCCATTAGGGTAGGGGCTTTGTCTTATTCAGCAGTATTTCCCCAGTGCCTAAATCACTGCCTGGCATATATTGAGACCTCAGTAAATATTTATTAAATAAACAGAGAACATAGGATCTATGCAATGATGAATATATAAATTATATGAACTCTAAGATTCTATCAACTCATTTCATTCTAACAGTAACACAAACTATAATATCTGCTAGTGATTATTGAGTTAAGTCCTCTAAAAGGATTATTTCATGTAACACACACAGCAAACCTATGATGTAGGTGCTGTGATGATCCCTGTTTTGCAGATGAGGGAACTGAGAAAAAAAGGAACATACCCAAGGCCACAAGGTGCAGAATCAGACTATGAGCCCATCATTCCCACTCCAGATCCCTGCTCGTCGACAGTGTATTATGCTCTTCATGTTTCTGGAGTACCTCCTGTGTGCCTGACACTGGAGATGTACATTTGAAAGTTGTGAGTTACCTCAAGGGACTAGTCATTGTCTGCCTGGGGAGCCAGGAATGGCAACAAATTAGAAAACAGCACAAGGAGCAGACATCTAGCTACAACACAGACAGGCTGCTTTACAGAAAGCCCTAGCGTGCTGGGCATGATAAACAGACATTTGTGATGAAACCAATGTATGGACAATTTGCAACTATTTCAAACCCCCAGATTTCAGATATTAATTCTGGATATCCACTGTAGGTAGGTGGATATGATCAGTCACACAGGCAAGTGATCAGAGACTGCACTGAACTAGGAACATCGGAGCCAGTAGGTACATACCGGTGGTTATTTCATTGCTTTAAAGTTCCTAGGAATAGGGGGAAATCCCTGCTCACTATGTAAGAAAACATTGGCCTTAAAGCACTATATATAGGTGATGGTGCCTTTCAAAATAAATCATGTCAATTGTATCCCCTAAGTTGCACATAGGAGTAGAAATCACGGGTTTTGCTTTTTTGTTTTTTGGTCTTTTATAATATGCAATCTAGGTTCCTAGTATGCACTACATAGTTGCTTCTTGGTTTGTTTTCTTTTCCGAGTTTGTATGTTAAACCACACTCCTTCCACATTGCTTCCACACTTTGGTTGAGATTGAGCTAAAATGATGGGTCTATAGCCCAGCACCTGAACTGGGGGATGCAAATACTCTAGAGCAGNTAACTGACAGTTGGAGGCACAGTCATTCCTATGACCATTCTGAGTACCACAGCTGTCACATCCGAGACCGTGGGTATTATGGGTTCTCACCGCTCTCCACTGTTGGCGTTGTCTGCTCCTGCTCCCCACACACACCAACTAGGAGCCACAGAACGTTTTCAGCCCTTTCCGTGGCTCTATGACCACCTTGTCTAACTCTCTCAACATTGGAATTTTTTTTTACACTCTTTAACACACCCTTTTTTGCCTTACCTCTGGGTCTTCTCACATTTAGATTCCTCTGATAGAGCCCCCGGAACCTTCTCCAGCTTCTCCTTCATATCACTTATTATTCGTTAATGTGAATACTTGCTTTTATCCTCCCCACAAACGTTAAGCTTTCTCAGGGTACTGCCTGCATCTGACTTGCTGGCCCCTATTAATTGACACAGAATCTTGCACATACATAGAAGGCAGTTTAGAAATAATTGTTGGAAGAATAAGAGAGAACAAGCTTGCGTTAGAAAGTGGTAACTAGAGGAGTAATTCTAAGGACTTTTACTCTTGCCAAGCATGGGATCCTCTCATCTGTGAATTACATAGCAATTTCCAGGCACATAATAAGTGCTCAATAAATAGTAGCTATTCATAATATTGTTCTGTATCCTTAATGAGGAGATACTTTCAACAGTCATGTATTGTGTCCTAGCCTTGTTTTTTGGTCTTTAGCTCTTCTTAACCTTTCTTTTAATGCTTTCTAGTTGATTATTTTATGTCCCCCATTTACAGAAACTCCATTTCAATCACCTTCTCCAGGGGATGTAGATTTGAACAGACACAGCAGTTGGACTTGTACTAAACATGGGCACGTTCTCTTAGGCGAGAAGGTCTGTTGGTCTTCTGTCCTCAGGTCTCGGTGGATACTGCACGTTAACTAGCAGTATTAGTGATACAAAAGCTTCAGTGAAAGTCAGCGGTTTTTATTAAAAAACCAGGAAGGTAATATGCAGTGGAATTCTAGTGGCTCCACTTTCGGATGCCTGCTGTCGCGTTTAAGGGACCATAGAAAAGCTGCTAGTGTTTTGAGTCCATAAAATGCAGACGGCTGTGGTCGGCATTCGAGGATATTGTGTTTCAAAATCTCTGTTTTGGGAATAAGGACATTTATATCCTTCCTTGTGACTGATCAGGCTCCATACAAAAAAGGCATCCATTCATAGAAAAAAGTTTGCAATGGCAGGTGCGGTGAGATTTGCATTTCGGGGATGGTGAAAAGAGGACAAAATCACTTGTGAATAAGAGCCAACAACTCAGGAGTTTTCCCTTCAGGGTGAAACCATAAAGATGGCTTAGCTGTAGGATGTATGTTTCCCCCATTTTTCTTTTGAAACAGAGAGGATTGAAGTAGTACGTAGGCAGGTCAAGTACTAGCCAGAATAAAGAAGGTTGCATTAACGGAGGGCCAGAATCCAAAGAATGATGCCGGTTTGGCTTTGAGAATATTTTGCATAAATAAAAATAATATGTGGGTCGACCAAGTGGTGAGTTGGTTAGGAGTTGGCTTGGGACGCCACTCTGGGCAGCAGGGCCCCGGTTTGGATCCCACATATGAGGGCCAGTGATGCTGCGCCCTCACAGCTAAGATGGTGAACAACAGCTCCACCTGGAGCTGGGCTGCCGTGAGTCACCGGCGACGGCGGCGTAGGCTGCAGTAGGGCTGACCGGCAGCGAGCATGAGCTTTCGTGAGCCTCCGAGAGCCACTGTGAGCGGCCGGCCGGCCAATGGCCGGTGAGCGACTTCCTCACCCGGGAAAAGCGCAATGATAATACCAACATGGGCCAGTGAAGCGACATCCTCCACAACTAGACTGAAG
>NW_017731522.1:757538-763831 GCF_001890085.2 Hipposideros armiger | reverse complement strand
TAGAGGTACTGTTGTTTTAATCTGGAAGGAATGGGATGTCATTTTTACCACTAGTTGATTTTTAATGTGCTTTTGAGTAGATAATATATTTATGTGGTTCATAAAGCAAACATTTAAAAAATATTCAGTAAGTACTCTCATGTACCTATTGTCCACCTGCCTAATTTCCAGTTCTTCCCCCCCCAATATTACAACCAGTGTTATTAGTTTCTAGTTACTGTTCTGAAATTTCTTTATGTAAATACAAATGTGTGTGTGTGTGTGTGTTCTTATTTCTTTCCTGTTTACACAATAGGTAGAATACAATACGTGCGATTTGGTACCTGGTCTTTTATTCAACAGTATATTTTACAGATCTTTGCAATTTTATAAGTGGCTATGTATGTCATCCTTTTGTATAGGCAAACCATAATTGACTTAACTAGTTCCCTTTGGATAAATATTTTTTATACTTAAAAATACTACAACACTGAATAACATGGACATAAATAATTCCATACAGGTGAAAATTTATAAGATGAGCTCCCACAAATGAGATTGTAAGGTCAGCAAAATGTGGGAAAAACATTAAACTTCCATTTTCTGTAAACAATATTATTTGTTTGCTCTTTTGAGTGTTATTATTTGAAACAAAAGGGAGTAATATGATACTGTTATTAAGTAGGTCAGTTATTATGGTATCTCTTTATAAACTCTGAAAATGGGGATTTATTGGACGATAACAAGGGCATTTTCAAGATTAGGCTTAAAAACAAAGGGTAAATACAAAGTTAACTATTATTGTATTAGGGCTGTTATCGCTTTGATGTGAGAAGAGCCCTGTTCCAGGCACTGGGTAACAGTTAAGTCATTGGCCATGACTCTTTTTGTGCTGATTCTGATTTAAGGGGTACCATTCTTTGGAGGGGTAAGGGGAAGAGAATTAGCTTTGTACCTACTGTTTGTTTCCAATATGTGAGTATACGTTTGACAGTGTTTCGATGTTAATCAAAATTCTGATTGGGAACTCATGAATATTTCTTTTGAGTGTTGCTAATTATCACTTGTCTTAGTTTTCTGGTTGTTGGGAGCCTGGATGGGGATCGGAGAATGCCTGAAGGAAGAATGGTTCATTAAGGCCTAGGAGTGAGGGACAGGAAAGGAGGAGTACCAAGAGCTTCTTTAACGTGTTGTCTTATCGCTGTGAATCCAGTTAAAAATTCAAGCGGCTGAGAAGAGAGCAAATATGAACCTTCTTTGGTTAGAGAAAGTGAATAGTCCTTATCTGAAATCGCTTATTATGCCCATCTGGGGAGCTTGAATCTCCTAATATAAAAAACAAATAAACCTCCATTTGCATTTTTGGAGAGGTTAAGGGTAAGAGTGGTTGTGCAAAGCCAAAGAATGTTGGGTTGAAAAGGAAAAGCTTGTGGCTTAGATAACAACTGGTCTGGGTAAAAAGGAAAATAGCTCATTTTATTGAGGTGTTTATGTTACAAGTGATGTATAGCTAGAATCACTTTGTTTTCCCATTTAATTGTATTGCTTTGACAGAGGTAGCGATTACCACAGATTTCATGATGGGGATGCAGAGGCCAAGTAGCACTTAGGAACTTTTTCAAGGTGGTACAGCTGGTTCTAGCATGCTACAGCCAAGAACCAAACTGAGCTCAGTTTGCCTTTCAGATCGCAGTTTCCCGAAAACCCAAGAGGAATATCCTAGATGTAACTAAAAAGTTGTAGAACTAACCCATTAGTACCTTAACCTAACTTCCTGGTATGTAGCAACAGGGAAACGTTTTTCAGAAAATGTCTGAGCATCTTATATAACACTGATTTCTGTGAATGTTACTGAGTTATTTTGGAGTTGAAATTTCCTTATGCCCAGGATTAATCCATTCCATTTTTTAAGGCATTTGACTGCAGTGTTCTTCAGTCCTTGACCTTTTAGCTGTATAATTTCCCTGCCATATGAGATGGCTCATCACTTTTTGGAACAGACTGGAGTGTATTATGTTGACTCTTATAAGCTGAAAGCAAAGTGGAATTTTTATTAAATGCCAGATACAGTGACAAGAACAGGGCTGGAGAGATAGTCAGGGAGCTTCCTCCGTCTTTGCCTCCCCTGGACTAGCCCCTCAAGGGCAGCTGCCGTCTCTTGGACACTGACCAGCATGCAGGCTGGGCTATGGCACCGCCTGAGTGTGACTCTCAGCCCCTCTGCTGTGGAGCTGTGTGCCCTCCGGCAAGCTGCTGAATGCTCCCTGTCTCCATTTCCCCTTCGGTAAGATGAGGATAATAATAGTGCTTCCTCATTGTTAGGATTAAATGAGACAATAATTGGAAAGGGCTGAGCACACTGTCTGACACCTGTAAGCTCTCAATCAGCATTAGCTCTTATATTTACACGCAGGGCCAGTCCACAATGGCCACCTGAGTGGATTCCCTCCCCCTTCTAGTCAGTAACCCTGCAGATTTGCCAGTAAAATACCTTATTTACTTCCTAGGTCCTCGCCATCATTTTCCCTGCTCAAATTCTTTTTCTCTCGGCTTGTCCTGCTTCCGGAGAGGAAAAGTATGGCACACAACAAAAAACTCTCTCTAAAAGCAAGGCGTTTTAAACATTTGTAAGTAAGAAATGGGCGTGATGGAATATTCCCGATAGTAAAAACTTGAAAATATATAAGTCCAAGTTGCTGTTCCCCCTCCCTGTAGGCAACCACTGTTAAAGGATCTAGTGCAAAGATTCAGAAAACTTCCACATAAATGGCATGTGCATATGTATTCTTGTTTATTTCACTTGGTTCTTGCCTTTCACGTATATCTTTGAGATCTTTCCACATTACCCCACATACTTCCACCTCATTCTTTATAAATGTCGTAGTATCCCATTACCTGTAGGAATGTACGTCATTTATTTAACCAACCGCCCTGTAGTAGATGGACTCTTAGGATAGACCCCATCCCACCCCCTCTATTTTTGGTGTTTGGTAAACGATGCTGCAGTGAGAATCCCTGTACAAATACCTCATGATACTGTTTTGAATCTAACTATAGACTAAGTGGCTGGCAGTGCAGTTTTAAAGCAGGTTGTTTCAACAGGTATCTATTGAGAATTTACTTTGGGTCAGACATTGTTCAAGCCGCAGGGTGTGATGTCCAGGGCAGAAGACCAAAGCAGCTCTGCCTGTAAAGGTGTTTATGCTTTTTAGTTATTCATTTTTACAAACATATGTCCAGTGTGTATTAGGTGCTGGGTGCTCTTCAAAGTGCATTATATTCACTAAGTCAATTACCCAACAACCCCATGAGGTAGTTCTAATTTATTCCCATTTTACAGAAAAGGAGTATGAAGCCAAAGATGCCAGTTATCTTTTTTTTAAGTTCCCATGGTGAGCCAGAGCCAAACCTGGGATGTAAACCCAGGCCTCCTGGCTCCAGGGTCTGCACTCTACAGCCTGACAGCCTTGGGAGGCAATTAAATGTAAACAATTTCCAGACAAGCAATGCGTGTTCTGCAAAGGAAACTGCAGCGAGCTCCAGAAGCATATAGAAGGAGCACTGCATCTAATCCTGCAGCACAGTAAGGTCCCTTGAGAAAGTGACATTTGAACTGAAGTGTGTCAGAGGATTTCATGAGTTTAAGTGAGAGGTTCATGACTGCTTTTTGTTCAGAAGTCAGCACCGGCATAATGACTGTATCCAGAGAGAGCAAGATAATGAACAAAGAGACAGGTAGGATGATGGGTCCTCGAAAAGAGGGGGCAGGGAACCACAGCCTTTAGGTTCCATTAGCACCAGTGCTATCCAACAGAACTTTCTTCAGTGATAGAAATGAATGTTCAGTGTTCTGAGCTGTCCAGCGTGGCAGCCACTCAACATGTAGCTATTGCAACTGAGAAACTGAATTTTAAATTTAGTTTAATTTCGACAAATTTAACCTTAAATAGTCACGTGTGCCTGGTGGCTGCCATAATTTACAATGTAATTCAAGAATAAACCTTCTGCAAGGAAGGGTGAGGACCTCTTCAAAACATCTTTCCCTTCTCACTCATCTGACTTCAGAGAGCTAAAGAACCTCTCTAAGTGTTAAACTCCTTTTAAAAAAGTATAATTTTAAATCCTCCCAAGAAGGATGTCACTGCAGAGGAGTGGTGATTGTTTTTTTGTGGATGCTTTCAGTGACATGTGACATGGCAGGCAAGTAGAGTGAACCAGTAAAATCTCAAGGCCTGACAATCTTCAGAACATATTTTCAGGCCCAATATTTGTTTGAGGATTAGAATTACAAAGTTGTAGGATTTTAAAGATGGAAATGCAGTAGAGCTCATTTCTTCAGGTTATGAAACTGAGATCCAGAGAGACTGATCAAGACATTAAAGGGAATTGGGGACAAAGCCTGGCTGAACGCCAGTCACCCAGGTCATGTCACAGGCGGGACGAGAATGCCAGTATTTCCTGTGTCTGCTGCCTGGAAATTGACACTGCTTTTGTAGGCTCTATTACTAGTTTGCTCATTCATTAAAGATGAAATACTGAGCAAAACCAGATTGTATCATTGTTCTTGTGGGTCTCACAGTCTAGTGCACGAGACACATTATTCAAATAATCACAGAAATAAATATACAATTGTAAGTGTGTTAGGATCTATAAAGGAGACCATAGAATAGGGAGATATGATCTCTGTGGAGTAGGGAAGAGCTTCCCCTACAGAAGCTGTAATTGCGGTGAGCTCTGACTGTTGACCTGGAGTTAGGTTGCTAGATTTGGCAAATAAAAGTACAGAATACCCAATCTTGCATTTTATCTGGCAGTCCTAATTGGAGTTAGTTTTGGATTACATTGGTGGTGGTGATGAATCTAGAGATATGTATGTGATTGATTGTAAAAAGCTGGACTTGGTAATATATTTGTTATAATGAGGTAAAGAAGCAGGCAATGATAATCCTCCTAGGATGACTCCTGGTTTCTGTCTTACATAACTAGATAGATGCTGCTACCATTTGCTGAAATAAGAAACTCTGGAAAGGGCCAGGTTTCGGGATGGTGGGGGCGGGGGGCACGCCTCCTTGCTGGAACTTTCCACCCACCAGCTCTAATGCTGAGGGTTGTATGCACCCCAACAGAGCAGAGGCCCTTTCTGGCTGTAGAAGGAACCCAGCTATCACCCCTCAGAAGACATCAAAGTTATTCGTTGAGTTTGTAATTGATGTCCACTTTGCAATTTGAACCAACTTCTCTTTCTGTCACTAGACAGAATCAATATCAAGGCAAGTCAAGCCAAGAAGACAGGGAGAAATGTGTCTTTTCTCCTTGGCCCAACTTCCTGATTGTGGCACTGAGCTAATTTATTTGATATGGTACCTGAAATCAATCAGNCTATTGAGAGAATAACCAGCTTAATTCCGGGGGAGAATTTTCTAGCAAATGCAGTGCCCTTTCTCTCCAGTCAGAGCTTACGGGTGGCCTCTTTTCACCCAACATACTAATTACATGGAGAGCAGTGGAGTTGTTTAGTCCCTGGGAGCTATCCAGCCACAGATCCCGAGCAATCACATTTCTCTAGTGACGTGTTTACGCAGTGGGTGTCATTTTCTCCAAAAGGCTTATTATACTGGCGCTTGCCGGATGTTCTGAGGAACACAAGACTCTCAAAGCCTGTGATAAAAATATAAACCCCTTAGGCTCCGAGCTTACGGTGGATAATGTTGTAGTATTTACCCGAGTCCTCAAAGCTGCTGATTATGAATGTTTTCTGTATCAAATCTCGTTCATCTTTCTCATTCAGTGCATTTTTAAAAGGATGAAACTCTCCCAGGGTTTCTTCTCTGTGCATGGTTTTCTCTTTCTCCTCTTTGCGAGTCCCAGGTAGAGGGAGGAAGTGAGGATGCCGGTCTGTTGGAAAGAAGTTGCCTTTACCAGGTCCCTGTCCAGGCAGATCGGTCTCACTGTCTTCATGCGCCAGCTTACTGAACAGGTTATTTTAATTACACCTTGATTGGCGCTTCCTGTTTTAGTTGACTGATGGTGTCTTGTGCCTTTGTCTGTCTGCTGCAGGCACAACCCGATCTCCGCGAGAAGGAGAAGCACCTGGCGTGGACTATAACTTTCTGAGTGTGAAGGAGTTCTTGGACCTCGAGCGGAGCGGGACTCTCCTGGAAGTCGGCACCTATGAAGGTGAGCTGACCCGGGTAGCCGCGCGGAGGACACCTCTCTCCTGGGTGCTTCAGAGGCTCCAGGGCCATCTAGGCAGAAGTGCTCTGTGGGCTAGTGAGGTCTCAACAACCATGGGAGACTGCAGTTCACCTCAATAT
>NW_017731522.1:746901-752433 GCF_001890085.2 Hipposideros armiger | reverse complement strand
CCTCTCCCTCTCCCTCTCCCTCCTCTTCCTCTCCCTCCTCTCCCTCTCCTTCCCCCTTCCCTTATCCCCTTCCCCTTCCTCTTCCTCTTCCTGTTGACATTTTCACTCAGCAAGACAGGTTGTTGCTGTCTCAGCCAGCTCTTGGTCTTCTCTTGAAGACAGTTTACAAGGGATGACTGTTCAGTGAGGGTGGTTCCAAACATGCCTGTTTTACAAATGCCTCTAGGTAGGAGAGGCTGAGTATTCACTTTGAGCCTTGCAGAGGTTTTTCCTCAGCATGGGAGCGCAGTGCCAGTGTGACATTTCAAATTGGAGTTGAGGGTTGCATATTTCTGCATCTTAATTAGGAAGGGGGATGTCAGCGCTCAATAATATTATTATTTTGCTTCCTAGAAGGTCTGCAAAAAAGCAGCTGCCATGCTTATATTTGGGGGGACACAGAGGTGAAGCAAGGGTGCAGGGAGTTCTCGTTTGTCATTGACGAAAATGAGACCGGCTGGAGTCCTGTTCTTTGGCAGGGCTTGGAAGCCTTCTGTGTGATAAGCTCTGCTGGCAAACCCCACCATGGAATGTTCTCTGTCGATAATGACAGTCACCAAAGGGAGCCTGTGCTGCTGCTATTGACTGTTCCTCTGCATCTGAGGACAGGAGGCTGGGGGCCAGGGAAGTTCCTTTTAGTTCCCTGCTCAGAGATTCCCCGAGACTCCTGGGGTTGAGAGCATAGGTGCTGGAGACAGAGAAACCTGGGTGTAAATGCCAGTCATCACTTAGGCATTGTGGGAATCTCAGTTTCTTTATATGAAAGTGGAAATATTGATGCCCTTTTTTCTGTAGGATTATTAATAAAGATTAGAATAAGTTATTCCATGGGTAGTGACATATGGGAGACACACAATAAAGGTAACTTTTGTTAATGTTCTCTGAATATGTATTTTGATAACAATACCCTGTGCTACATTTTGAAGCTTTTATCTGCCCACAACATCTGGCACAATGTAAGACTGCTAGGGTTTATTATGTGCTAACATTGTGCCAAGCACAATGCTGAGTACTTTATATACGTTATCTAAGTTAATCTTCACAAAAGGCCTATAAGGTGGGTACTATTCCTATCTTAGTTTATGCTGTGGGAACTGAGACTAGAAAGAGAGATCACCCTTACCTGTTCTGGGTAACAAAACTATTAACTTATGTTGCCCTGTTTGGTCTTACATTTAAAGCCAAATGGCACTGACAAGAGCAAACATCTAATTATAGGATGTTGGCTTATTGTCCTTCTGCGCATACAAATCATAGTTCTATAGGGTGGGGCAGGTAAGAAGAGGCAGAGTAAAAAGAAAGTGATGGGAGTGTTATGAATGATACCATGGGGCGTTGAGCAAGGGAGTGGCAAAGTGAAGTGACGCGCAGATTTGAGGTAATTTACATCTTAATTGATGGACTGGAGTAAAACTGCCCTGAGTCATGCTATTAAAAAGCAGACCCACCTATAGCTATTCATGGCTGCAGTTCATGGCTACTGTCTCCACCTGTTCATTTACTCATTCTGCAAAGAATTACTGAGTGCTCCACCTGTTCATTTACCCATTCTGCAAAGAATTACTGAGTGACAGTATATGGCTGGCACTGTGTGAGGTGTGGAGTACGGTGGTACAGGAAAACAGTGTGGTCCCTGCCTTGTGAAGCTTTCAGTCTGGAGGTAAAGACAGACGTTGATTAAGCAGCCTGATAAATACAGCAAAAGGAGCTGGGAAGGAAAGGCCCATGGTTCCCTGCAAACGTGTAAGAACCTCTCAGGGCAGCTTTGATCTAGTTTGTGGGGTCAGCTACCGTCCCGTAGGATGAATGGGTGACCATGGGGCAGGAAGCAGAGGGACGAGTGTTAATACAGAGAAAAGAGTGGGCTCAAGAGCTGTGAGTTAAGGGCAGCACCGTGTGCGTGTGGAGGCGGAAAGAAAGTGTGACTAGAGTGGAAAGAGCAGAGGGGAGCGACTGCAATGTGCCTGCAGAGCTGCCAGGGGCTGGTCCTGCACGGCCTTGGGGCTAAGGTGAAAACAAATACCCTGGCCTGGATGGTTATGTCTTCATGCACTGAACGTGCATCTCTGCTTTACACATCAGAAGCATGAGGGTTTTTTAACACCCTCCCCCTCAAAAAAAATGTCTATTTTGCCCCTTTGAGTCTGACATTGTCCCAATGAAAATGTGTGCTCAGATTTCCAGCTATTGGTGGTCACTACCATCCGTTTTTCTTATTTTGAGAAGCTTCTCCTATAGGATGAAGACAAACAAGTCTCTCCCCAGTCCCACACAAACCTTGGGACCAGGGGGCAGACGTCCCGAGTGTTGCTTCCCCTGGACCAGCCAAGTGGACCCTAAGAAAGGCATTTCTGCTGCTTTGGGCCTCGCTGTTTCTCATCTACCGAAGAGAAATCGTTTTCCTCTGTCCTGCTGACCTTTGCTACACAAAGGGTAGTCCGCGGACCAATCACATCAGCATCCCCTGAGTACTTGTTAGAAATGCGGACTTCAGAGACACACACACACACACACACACACACACACACACACACACTGAATTCGATTCTGCATTTAGTGTGTAACTTTATTGTTTGCACAAAGTTTAAGAAAACTGAGGTATGCCATATAGAGCAACTGTGACGGTCGTGTTTTAGTCCCATTTTTACATATTATTTCAAGTGCCTAGCATGGGGCCTGGCATAAAAAGGTTCTCTGTAAGGAAATAAAGGAGTGCATACTAAATTCATACAAAGTGAGAGGCGCTATAGATTTTATTCATTCTGGCTTAAAACTCAGGGTTATGGTCCTCCTTAAATATTTTATCAAGCTCTAAAAATTGATTTGCAGTCCCCATTAATTTTTAAATGCGTGTCAGAAAATATTTTCTTTGGCTTAATGGTGGCCAAAGATCGTGCCTGTTAATTAAGGGCAGCAGTGGCTGCTTCTTCCATCTTCCCCTGCCCGCCCCTCTCTCCCCAGCCGCCATCCCCGTTGAGTTTTATTGTAGATCTGAAAATAGCAACTTGGTCTCTCTCTCTCTCTCTCTCTCTCTCTCTCTCTCTTCCACTTGGGAGGGAGCCCAGCCACCACGGGAAGAGCGTGTTCGTTAATGTGGAGACTGGGGGACAGTCAGCCTCATGTCTCCTAGAAACTGTGCAGCCTGCCCAATGATAACCCAAATTAATTTTCTAATCATTTCTAATTCTTCACATGATTTTATCTGATACCATGAAGGGACCCATATATTCCTCACACACAGTCTGTTGCACATATGCTCTGTAAGGTTTGTGTTTCTGCTGTGGCCAGGCTTGGCCTTATTATTTACGACCAGAGTGCAAACTATTGATAAGGTGGAGAGCTTCCCGGAAGGGAGGAGTTGTGAGCTCAAATGCCTGGGAGGACAGGCAGGTAGAGTGAGAGTGAATGGGGTGGGGTCAGGCAGTAGAGACCCCCCGGTAACTGGACGGTGGGGGCAGTGAGTGCATAATCTGACAGCTTGTAAATGTTGGTCACTAATTCAAATTATTTTTTAAAATATGTAAAAATAAAACATATCTGCAAAGTTGAACCCTCTGTAAATAAGAAACCACTACATAGAAGCTTTTCTGTAAAGGTTGTAGGCGATATGGAAAATGAGAAATGCTAGAGTGATTTGAATAATAACTCCATCTCATATTTATAACACCTTGTAGTTTACAGGGTACCTTCCACAAAAGTGCATTATTTGATCTTCAAAATAATGCGGTGAGGACACTAGTGCTGTTGCTGTTTCAGAGAGAAATTTCCCATTTCATAGAGAAAGTATTAGAGTGAGTGTAAAAAAAAAAAAACTTGCCCAAGGTTATTTGGTCATTGGCAGGTCAGCTTGCTTCTTCCTTTACATCAAGGAACAATATTCAGTTACCAAGTGGCAAGCACTTCAGACGCATTGTCTTGTTAATCCTCCCAACAAGGTGTAATGAGCCTCATTTTAAAGATTAGAAACATACACTGTCGACATTAATAAGCTTTTATCAAACCTCACTCTAGTGGCAGACTTTAGCTACAGGCTTTCAATAGACCATCTCATTTTATCCTCTTAACAGGCATTCTAGATAGAAACTAGGTACTCTTAGAATCCCACTTTTGCAGAAGAGGACAAGACTTTTACAGAAGGGTGAAATAACTTGCCCAGGGTCACGTAGCCAATTAGTGGGTGGTGAAGCTGGGATTTGAACCATGGGCTGTCTCTTCTAAGTTCTTTACCACCACGGTGTGCTAAGTGCTAATGCCTGTAGATTAGATTAACCCAAATGAAACTGCTGTTGTTTGACCATTTGTCTTCTATAACAGCAGTTTCATGTGTTTCAACCTAATAATAGGTACTTTATCTGTCTCCAATCAATCTTAAACTAATTTCCAGAAACAGGAAACAACTATAAATAAGTGGATTGTTTAGGAGAGTTTTCAGTTGTATTTAGAAATCTGCTAATCACTTATTAACTTAAGAAAGACCCTGAGCTTGAAAACTTGAGGAAAATACATACATATTTGTGAAATTTAGTTAGAACTTTTATTTTCCAAATATTTATTTCTGTCATAAACAAAAGGATGTCTAAGTTTTCATTGATTCTTAATTGACAGTAGTTTTAAGAGTGTTTAAAGGCACTGAAAAAGAGTGATATGATTGTAAAATTATAATTATAAAATTAGGAATTAAGGGTCCCATTCTTTAGTCACACCTTTCAGTGGAAGATTCTTATTTGTAGACATTGACCTTAGTTTAACCTGTAACTCGAACATATACATGATGTTTTGGAGTAGTAGTGATCGAAAGGAATTACAATTAAATTCAGTAGACCTTTGTCTCTATTTTGTGTTCACTGTAAAGACTTTTTTTAACTGTTAGCTGCATTACTTTCCTAAACCTTATAGTCTTTGGTTCATGAAAAAAGTCAACGCTGTGGCCAAGTTTGAACTTCAAGAAGGCATGAGACAGCCTTGTAGACGTGCAAGATAAGGCTGGTTTCATACGTGCTCACATGCTCGCACTTCCTTGTGCGTGTCGTAGCCCCTAAAAGCAAGCGTGGGCTGCCTTTATTCAGGCTGATTCCACTCAGTCCCTGCACCTTTAGTTTGCAAACCTGAAAGAACCTTTTTGAAGAGTTAATATACGTATCACCTCCTGTGAAATAACTAGAAAGATTGAGGACAAGTCACCGTAATGTGCTTATCGGGTTTCTGTCCGGCATCCTTCAAATTCAAACACGGTACCCTTTAGTCTACTATACTTTTTAATGTGTGTGCTCAGAGTTCCCCTGCTGACACGCCAACACACCACTCTCAAAGAAAGTAGGTGTGTATATTCATACATTTGGTGATTTAAAAAATATTTTAAAGAAATAATATTAATAAAAAAGAAAACTTAATTATAAAGCTTAATGGAGGGGCCGGTCGAGTGGCGCGATGGTTAAGAACTGGCTTGGGACGCCAGAGGGCCCCGGTTCGGATCCCACATATGAGGCCAGTGAC
>NW_017731522.1:702597-738786 GCF_001890085.2 Hipposideros armiger | reverse complement strand
ATGAATGTCTGCTTTCGATGTCGTTTGAGGCGAATCATCACGTCAGGACCAAGACCGTTTGCGCACCACATTGTTGTAAACAATCCACTTCTCATCACCAGTTATCAGTTGCTTCAAAAAAGGATCATTTCCTCATGTTTAATGAGCATATTGTAGATGTTTATACACACCGCCAAATGAACTTCTTAGAGTTCATGCGGAACCCAAATATCCAGCTTCCTTACATATTCCAGCTTCTTCAGGTGGTCGTGAATGCTTGAATGATGGATGGTCAATGTTTCTGCAATTTCTCGTGTTGTGTAACATGGGTTTGACTCAGTCAATGCCTTTATTTTGTCATCATCAACCTCGGTGGGCCTCCCTGACCGAGGAGCGTCATTGAGCTCAAAATCACCAGCATGGAATTTTAGTACATGTGAACCATCGTTGGCACCGACATTCTTATAGAGCATTGTCACCATAAACTTTATGCAACTTTTCACAAGCTTGACGTGCATTCTTCCCTTTAGGGAAGTAAAACAGTAAAATATGGCAAAAATTCACAGTTTGGTCTTTCATCTTCAACTTGTTGTAAAATCTCCAAAACCCAACCAAATTGCTCAATTTGTTTTTAGAATGAAGCTAGAACTGTCAGCTGTCAAATAACATAGATGTGAATGATTCTAGTACTTCCAAAAATGAACTAGTGCCATCTGTCGCAAACATGCATCATGACTTTTCCGACAACCCAATACTACCCCTCTGACATCGTATATAGCTGTTACAGTTCCATTGACTCTATTCCCTATGCTGTATTCCACATCCCGTGACCGTGTGTGTGTATAAAATTATAGTTGACATTCATTATTATTCAGCTTCAGCTTTAGGTGTGCACTGCAGCGGTGAGGCATCTACACTATCCATGAAGTAGTCTCCCTAATAAGACAAGTGTCTATCTGATCCCCTACAAAATCTTTACAACATTATTGATTATATTCCCCAAACTGTCTTTCATATCCCCGTGGCAATGTTGTGGTTACTGATCATGTTTCTTTTTTTTTTTTTTTTTTNAAGATGCTGAACAACAGCTCAACCTGGAGTTGGGCTGCCATGAGTCGCCGGCGACGGCATAGGCTGCAGCCCCTGTGGCAGTGAGTTGCCATGGGCTACCGTGTGTAGCCAGCAGCCGGCGTGAGCGGCCAGCAGCCGCAGTGAGCGGCCGTCCAGAAGCCGGCGACTGATCTGCCTCACCCAGGAAGAGCGTAATGATGGTGCCAACTTGGGCCAGTGAGGCAACGTCCTCCACAACTAGACTGAAGAACAAAAGGACAGCAACTTGTCTGTTCCCCTTCCCCCGGTTCCCCAGCACTGTTCCCATCCTCCCAATTCCCCAATAAAAATTAAAAAAAAAAAAGCTTACTGGAAGCAAATTCTTCATCACCTGTGTCTCATACAGAGCCATATATTACTGTCTCATTTTGCCTTTGTGCTTGTATAATAAAAATGTATATTTTATGTAATTATGTTCTGAGGTTGGACAGTGGGATGAGATCCTTGGAAAGAAACAGCGTGTACAGGCTTCCTTGTGATTTACAAATTCTACTTAACTCAGCACAGAATTACAAATCTTGCTTACGATTTATTGAAGGACTCAAAATAATTTGTCTTCCTGGGCTTACTCTAAAAGATGTGAGATGGCGAATGGATCGATAGCATTCTAATGCTGATGTTTTTTTATCATGTAGTCACGGAGCATTATTGATTATAAGCTATATTTTTCAAACTTGGGCCATTTATGAATTACCTTCATGATTTTGACCATATCTGAACATAATGTCTATTATTTACTTAAAATTTTCTTTAAAAAGCTTACTTTTCTAACACAAAATTTTAAAAGGAGCTCATTACTCCCACTGCTATTCTTTATTCAGTTGAATAATTTCTTATTCTACATACTTACCTTTTTAAACTTCAAATTTAAAAAATCCACTTAAAAATATGTTTTTTTCACTGAATTTTTTTAAAGTCAACTTTATATTATTGCCATAATTTGCTAGTTAGACTTTTTTCTAGTGCACATTAAAAATATGCATACTTGTTAAAATGCAAAAATCTGTGTACCTAAGAATCACTAAGCACATTATGGTTGGACCTGAACCAAACTTTGGAGAAAAGTGGCTGAAAGAATATGGGCAGTTAGTTACTAAGAGTGACCCCTAAGGGGTCCCACTGTTGACAGAGTTTCCTATTAGAACTTGGCAAGGTTGTTCCCACCCCGAATGACCCTGAAAGTGAAGCCTGCCATTCAGTGACAGAGGCGCCACGTGGGGCTCGCTGTCCTCCTTTTTCAGTATTGCCCTGGGTCCCTCTTGAGGAGTTCCCTTATTAAGGGGACGTGACCTCCACTTGGTAGGCATGGAAGGGTGCCTGCGGTAATGAATTTTTCATTTTCTGTGAGGCTCACTCTAAATCGGGTGCAGCATTATGCTAGTGCGCTATATAAAAAGGTGCCCAATTGAAATTCCAGTGTAATGAGGATGAAGTTCTGCTATTCAGCAAGGCCGCCTTTGTTTTTAGCCCTCCTTGTAAGTGCTTTGCACCAAAACAAAGCAGCTTTCCTCCTTGCTTCTGAAATCATCTTTTCCAGCTGGATAGGAGCAACATTTTTCCTCACCAATTTCAGAAATGAAATGCAGTTTGTTCCTTTTTTTTTTCCCCAGCTTAAATACATATTTTTAAGTGTGCTGAGAGATTTGGATGTGAAGTCTTGAAAAAAACAAAGTATTCTTTCTGAAACATGCAAATATGTGTCTCTCCATCACCTAGGAAACTATTATGGGACACCCAAACCTCCTAGCCAGCCAGTCAGTGGGAAAGTGAGCACAACGGATGCCTTGCAAAGCCTTCAGTCTGGCTCCAAGCAGTCAACCCCGAAGAGAAGCAAGTCCTACAATGATATGCAAAATGCTGGCATAGTCCATGCGGAGAATGAGGACGACGATGACGTTCCTGAAATGAACAGTAGCTTTACAGGTAAAGAGCTGACCGTGTTCCGCTCGGTGGACTTGGACAAAGGGGGCCGTGGGAGGCTTTTGCAAAGGATTATGAGAAGGTTCTGTTCTCCAGGGGTCTTCAGAAAGGTCACCAAAATTCAACTCTCACCACACAATGCTTGGAAGAGGGGGTCTTTTCCCTGGTCTGTTATTCATGCTTCTTCACAAGACTTTTAACTTCAACCAAATAGCTTCAAGGGGCTGGAGGGACATGCCTATAGGAGGGAGTCAAGAATCATCAGCATTGTTTCTTTCTCTTCAAAGTTATATATATATACATGTATGTGTATATACTTGTGTGTGTGTGTTTATATATATATATGTGTGTGTGTGTGTGTATATATATATATATATATATATATATGAATATTTACTTTTTGTTCATTTTTTTTGGCCTTAACACTGCTCTATAATTATGGCTGATTGTTTATAAAGAGAAATATGAGAATTTGTTTAACAGTTTAATAGCAAATGATGCTGTATGGAAGACTAGCACATCCTTTTCTATCATACCTTTGCAAGTAGAGATACAGTGGAAATATATTACTCATTCAGTTAACATAGGCAAATTTTACTATATGCTCTATAATGAGAGAAAGATGGAAAAATAGCAAACACTCTAAGAGTATATCTTGTATATGCATTCTGTATTATACAGCATATATTACTCATTATGCATTTATGTATATACATTATGCATTTATATATATCGAGGGCTATCTACCCCCATGCTTAGGTGTGTTCCCTGGGTTAATGAAATGACCTAAAACTGTTCAAAATATTTTTCACTGTAAGGGGGTTTAACCTTATGTAGTCACTCAAAATGTAACAACTGCGTGAGTCATGAATTACTCCAGCCTACAATGTTTTGACTTTGAAGAATATCTTGTCTTCTATTTTTCTTTAATACTTTAGGGTTATAGTTATTGTGGAGTTATCCATTTGCAACGTATGAGATCGTCCTCTCTAATAGTGGCTTTTCTGACTTCAACACACTTCACTCATTACTTAGTTATACCTAACTCCAATAAAGGGGAAATTAGTTAAATTCTGTATTTTCCTCCTTATGCTACCAAGCCTAATAGAATATTTAGGGAAAAGTTTGTATTATTTGAGTGCTTTCTAAAGACTGTGTGGGCCTTTCTGAGGTTTTCTTATTCATTAAGCTCAAAAACCTAAAATTCTCCACAATGGCTATTAAAATCATGTTTTGATGACTTTTGTCATAACAGGAGCCCAGGCCTTCTGCAAGAAGCATTAGGTAAAGGAGGAAGAGGGCTGATTTGGTTTCCTACTTTGTTTATTGGTGGTTGTCTTCTTATGAACGTAATATCTAACCTCTCTCATCCATAACAAGACTGGTCAGGATTAAATCATGTCTGAGTTCCTCCTTCCAGCTCTAAGAATTTGATTCCATGAAAATTTCTGTTTTCTCATTTAGAATGGATTTGGCCAATGGATAACCTATAGTTGGAATGGCTAGGGGATATTTGCTATCTTTTACATGTGCCGGTATTGAAATCAGCTGATTTCACCCACTTAGAAATAAATACTTTATCCATTTATATTAGTGCTCATTGATCCAAAAGCATATTATCTAAAAAGTCAGTATTTCTTTTAAAAAATAGTTAATATTTTAGTGTCTTAGTGTTTCAACAAGTTAAGAAAAGCAAATCATGATACAGCCCAAAACATAGATGTAGGCACAGAAGCAGAAGACCCTAGCAGTCACCTACAGTGAAACAGTTCTGCCAGGCCGGCTGGATGGTCTCTAAGAAGCATATGTGCCTTTGATTGTCCTGTGTTTATTAAGTAGATTTCTTGAGAGAAAGCAAGTAGGCGTAGTTCACTCTAGGCCTTGATGCTTTTCCTATTTCTGACTACTGTAATCTCTGTCTGTAGAAGCCGTGCCTCAGAAAACCTGTCCCCATAAAATCCTCACTTGAAATCTTAGCATCAAAGGAAAGCTTTTGGGCCCAGGTCATCATTGCTAAAGTCAGTCCAGTCACTAGTTTCTGCACAGAAAAGAAAGCCAGGTGGCCCCTGATTATCTTATTCAGGTGCCTATCTTAACACCAACAAAGCCGATAGGATACACAAAGAGAACTGGCCTCAAGATATACATGAGATGGGACACCCTCAGTATATATGCAATATGTTGAATAAATGCCCCCTCACTTACCAAATACAACTGTGACAACTGACAACCTGTCATATGCTAACTCACATCAATTCTTTCAAATAATTGACACTACCCAGTCTATGTTATGTGTATCAAACTAGCTGTATCAAAGCATTTTGCACTCTGAACCACTTTATGGAACAATCCACCAGCCACTTTGAGTATAGAGTGACAGCAGCGTAATGAAGTCTAGCATTTTAACAATCTCTAGTGATTATTGTGTACACGTAAGTGAGAAAAGTGGACCTTCCGAAGATATACCAGAAATGAATATGTGTTGGCTTCCAGAGAATTAAGGGTAAATCTTTAAGTTCTTGCCAAGTTTTGAATTTATTACTTGTTGATTAATAATTTCAAAATGTTTCTTCTCTGTTGTCCTAATTTCCCTTTTTCCTTCAAACTTACAGTTATTTTATTAATCTGCACTCCTGGATGCAAATTATAAAACCAACTCAAATTGGCTTAAGCAGGAAAGGGAATTTAGGGGACTAAGCAGTTAAAGAGGCCAGGGGTAGCCTTGATTTCAGGCATGAAATCAGAGGCTCAATCGGGGTACTAGGTGACTTCCTGTATCTTTCATCTCTGTTCCTCTATGTAGGCTTAGTTTCAAGCTGTGTCAGGATGGCCACCAGCACCTACAGTATGAGAACATACTACTAGCTTAATAACTTCAGCATCAAGAGGCCACCTCTTGCTTGATAGAACAAAATTTCCATGTTTGACATTCATTGGTTTGCTTTGGATCATGTACTAATAAGTGTGACTTGGGCTTACCACCTGAGCTAGGAGTGGATTAGTCAGTCCTCACCTGGACCTGGAATACAGGGGGTGATTTTTTTTTTTCAATTTTGTTTTTATTAATTTCAGGTGTACAAAACAATGTAATAGACATTTTACACCCCTCACAAAGTGATAACCTATTGGGTTGTCGGAAAAGTCATGACACATTTTGTCAATGTTTTTCAAAGGTCATTTATTTATATAAAACAAATAGTGCCCATTTTGTTCGATAACCTTTTGCCACCTTTCAGTGAGCTACATGATTCCTCGTTCATAGAAGGAACTGTCTTTGTTTGTGAAAAACTGAACAAGGTGCGGATTTACAGCCTCATCTGAATTGAACATTATACCACACAAGTAGTTTTGAAGAGAGCGAAACAACTGGAAGTCTGACAGTGCAAGGTCAGGCGAGTATGGTGGGTGTGCCAACACATCCCACCCAAACTCCAATAATTTTTGAAGGGTGATCAAACGTGTGTGGTCTCGCATTGTCACAATGGAACACAACTCCTTTACAATTAACGAGCTCTGGACGTTTCTGGATGATGGATTCGTTCAAACTGTCCAATTGTCGACAGTACACATTCGAATGGATTGTTTGGTTCCTTGGTAGGAGCTCGAAAAACACAACACCTGTAAAATCCCACCACACTGAGAGCATAACCTTCCTCTGATGAATGTCTGCTTTCGATGTCGTTTGAGGCGAATCATCACGTCAGGACCAAGACCGTTTGCGCACCACATTGTTGTAAACAATCCACTTCTCATCACCAGTTATCAGTTGCTTCAAAAAAGGATCATTTCCTCATGTTTAATGAGCATATTGTAGATGTTTATACACACCGCCAAATGAACTTCTTAGAGTTCATGCGGAACCCAAATATCCAGCTTCCTTACATATTCCAGCTTCTTCAGGTGGTCGTGAATGCTTGAATGATGGATGGTCAATGTTTCTGCAATTTCTCGTGTTGTGTAACATGGGTTTGACTCAGTCAATGCCTTTATTTTGTCATCATCAACCTCGGTGGGCCTCCCTGACCGAGGAGCATCATTGAGCTCAAAATCACCAGCACAGAATTTTGTGAACCATCGTTGGCACCGACATTCTTATAGAGCATTGTCACCATAAACTTTATGCAACTTTTCACAAGCTTGACGTGCATTCTTCCCTTTAGGGAAGTAAAACAGTAAAATATGGCAAAAATTCACAGTTTGGTCTTCCATCTTCAACTTGTTGTAAAATCTCCAAAACCCAACCAAATTGCTCAATTTGTTTTTAGAATGAAGCTAGAACTGTCAGCTGTCAAATAACATAGATGTGAATGATTCTAGTACTTCCAAAAATGAACTAGTGCCATCTGTCGCAAACATGCATCATGACTTTTCCGACAACCCAATACTACCCCTCTGACATCGTATATAGCTGTTACAGTTCCATTGACTCTATTCCCTATGCTGTATTCCACATCCCGTGACCGTGTGTGTGTATAAAATTATAGTTGACATTCATTATTATTCAGCTTCAGCTTTAGGTGTGCACTGCAGCGGTGAGGCATCTACACTATCCATGAAGTAGTCTCCCTAATAAGACAAGTGTCTATCTGATCCCCTACAAAATCTTTACAACATTATTGATTATATTCCCCAAACTGTCTTTCATATCCCCGTGGCAATGTTGTGGTTACTGATCATGTTTTTTTTTTTTTTTTTTTTTAGCTGAGCCATCCTGCCGCCTGTTGGCAGCTCAGCTCAGGCTGTGAATCGAACCGGCGACCCTGTTGCTCAGAGCTCGCACTCTTGAGCAAGCTCTTAACCAACTGAGCCACTCGGCCGGCCTTTGATCATGCTTTCTAATCCCCTCCCCTTCTCCCTCATCTCCACTCCCCTCCCATCTAGCAACCCTCCATTTTTTCTCTATGTCTCTGAGATTATTTCTGACTAGTTTGCAAAAATATGAAACGCTTCATGAATTTGCATGTCATCCTTGCATAGGGGCCATGCTAATCTCTGTATCATTTCAATTTTAGTACATGTGCTGCCGAAGTGAGCTCTAGAGGGGGTGATTTTTAAAGGGAGATCTAAGTGGTGGTACCAGAAGAAGAGAGGATAGATGCAGAGTAAGGAAAGAAGACCACAGGCACCTTGCTCAATGGTAGTGCAATTTTGGTGGAAGTGATTGTTTAATAGGCTCAACATATCCTCTATCCAACTGTTGGATTACCTTGATTCTCATGTGTGTCATTGGGAGCTACTCATCTGAGAAAGATTTGAATTACAGCCTTTTATTATTCTTCAATCTGCTTTCAGTAAATCAGAAATGTCTACAGGAAAATTACTGTGGGAGATAGAAAATAACTCCACCCCCTGATTATTATGTTTTAAAACCTCATAGAGAGTGCCATTTAATATCATCGGCCTCTATAAAAATTCAACCACAATATCAACATTGCCCTTTGTGGAACTTTGATGACATCACCTCTTAATGTTTCTAGTTAATAAGAAGGAGGAGACTCATGTACTTAGAGCCTTCTTTTAAGGCCCAAGTCAAATCAGTCCACCCACATGATGCCATTCTGGGGATAACCCTCTTGGTTTTCACGGGAACATTTTCTTCACTTTGGCAAAAGAGACTCCAATCTGACTCAGTGGTATAGCTGTCTCTATATACTAAACTTTTGTAGACTTTCCAGCTTTATTTGTGTCTTTGATCTCTGCCAAAATGTTTTCAATAATTTATACAAAATGAACAATAGTGCCACTATATATCTGTTTTTAGCATGGACTTTTTCTTGCCTTCTAAAGTCCTCTCAATCATGAAACCGAATGATACTTCTGGAATGAGAGTGCAGCTCAGTCTGTGTTTTGATGGTTTACTTAGTTTAAGAGACTTTAAGGTTTGAGTCAAGAATTTGTTTCTTCTTTGACATTTCCAAGATTATGAGCAATGAATGATTTGAGCATTTTCTCTTTAGGTAAAATAAATTTGGTTCATCATTGTGACGTTTTTCATTAAGAGAACTTTTATCTAAATAAAACAGAATATAGCCAATGGTCAGAAACTAGGAAAGGATGAGGGCTTTTTTTTTTTAAATTGGGGAATTGGGGGAGGGGAACAGTTGTAGGTAGGTGTAGCCACCATCCCATGTGGGAGTCAAACCAGCAGCCTTGTTGTTAAGAGCGCGCGCTGAATCCACTGAGCCATCCATGCAGCAGCTCAGCTTAAGGTGCCAAGTTCAGTCTTAGTTGCGGGCGGGCATAGCTCACCATCGAACAGGCAGTCGTGTTATTAGGAGCACATGCTCTCACCAGCTGAAGTTAGCAGCTCAGTGGCAGCTCAGCTCGGCGAACAGGCAGTCGTGTTATTAGGAGCACGTGCTCTCACCAGCTGAAGTTGGCAGCTCAGTGGCAGCTCAGCTTGGCGAACAGGTAGTCGTGTTATTAGGAGTACGTGCTCTCACCAGCTGAAGTTGGCAGCTCAGTGGCAGCTCAGCTCCGGCACAGCATCACTGGCCCATGTGGGAATCGAACCAGCAGTCCTGTTGCTCAGAGCTCATGCTCTTAAGCTAACTCTTAACCACCCGAGCCACTCATCTGGCCCAAATGAGGGCTTTTAAGAGTATAGATGCATATTGTGCTTGGGCTGGTACCCCAGTTTGGGATATGATTGATGATTTTTTTT
Source organism: Hipposideros armiger (assembly GCF_001890085.2). Classification (NCBI taxonomy): domain Eukaryota; kingdom Metazoa; phylum Chordata; class Mammalia; order Chiroptera; family Hipposideridae; genus Hipposideros; species Hipposideros armiger. The sequence continues at coordinate 729,113 of NW_017731522.1, read as the reverse complement.
TCTCTCTCTCCCCGCCCGTGATTAAACAGCCGATTCTGGTGACCAAGAAGAGCACACTCTCCAAGAAACAACGCTACCACCTGTGAATAGTAGCATCATCGCTGCTCCCATCACGGACCCTTCTCAGAAGTTCCCCCAATACCTACCTCTTTCTGCAGAGGATAATTTAGGTCCTCTACCTGAGAACTGGGAGATGGCCTATACTGAAAATGGAGAAGTCTATTTTATAGAGTAATGTATACCATTATTTCTACCTGAACCTCTCCCTTTCTTTTATTCCCCTTCCTTTCCTCTCTCTTGCAGCTATAGATGTAGATCAAATCTAAAAGGATTGATCACACATTTATAATATTCGCCTATACAGTTTAACAAACTTTGTACAAAAAAGCAATTTAGTATATCATCCCAATCATTGAGCCTGAATAGCTTGAGGAAACATAAGGTTAATAATTTCCTAAAGAGTTAGACAACTAAATTATGGTGTATATACAAATTATGGTATAATATATAAAGAATACATTTAGCCATTAAAAATAGGTAAATCCTTTGTTTATTTTTTCTTAATTGGGTTTTCCTTTTTGTTGAGCTTTAAGAGTTGTTCATATAGTCTAGATACAATTCTCTTATCATATTTATGATTAGCAAAAATTTTCTCCAAGTCAGGGTTTTCTATTCGTTGTCTTAATTTTGTCTTGTGAAGAGCCGGAATTCTTAATTTTGATGCAGTCTAATTTACCAATTTTTTTCTATTGTGGATTGTGCTTTTAGTGTAGTAGCTAAGAAATCTTTGTTTAACTCAAAGTCATAAAGCAGTGTGCTATATTTCTTCCAGAAGTTTTATAGTTTCCATATTACATTTAGATATATGATTCATTTTAAGTTAATTTTTTACATGGTGCAAGGTACATGGATTGAAGTTTGAGAATACACAGATATGAAAAGTCTTTCAAAATTATAACACATGATATTATATAGTTAAACATTTAATAAATAACCTTTACTGAAGAGGAAAAAATTCATACAATTGAAACCATACTTAAAAATCTAAGACAGTGTAATTTCCTAACCAACAATAGTAAATTTTTAAAATTCTGTTCTTTGGCTTTATTATTAAGATTATCTGTTAAGAACCACCATAGTTTTATCTACCACTAAAAAGGAAAAACAAAATGGCCAATTAAACTACAAAATAAATAAAAGCATAGATAAATCTGTTATATTCGAACAGATTGAAGTTGAAATTCTTCTGTTCAGTGAACAATTACAAAGGGGGCAATTGCAGAACAATATATGAAGTATCTTACTTTTGTAAACTATGTGGATATTATGCTAGGTGTATTATATGTGTACATTTGTTTCTGTGAATATGTAGATATAGCTGTATGTATAGAAAAACTCTAGAGCTATCGTAACACTTGAATAAGGAATTTAAGTAACTTATTTTATAACCCCATTATACATTTCCATGTGGCCTGAATATGTATTCCCATTCAAAGGTATTTTTGAGCATATATTTTATACTTGAAAAATCACTGAGGATAAGAAAGTATAATTTTCCTAAAGAGGTGGGAGTGACGGAAAAGTCTTAGCTCTCAGAGGTGTACACCCTCTTCCAGAACCGACCTAGGAAATCTGAGATTTCTAGTGAACTAGAGCTCCTGTGTTATTTTTCCATCCAGAATGAGGGGGCAGTCCATGTTTCTGGCTTCGTGTTAACGACAAATGCTTATTAAAGACAGGCATGGAAGATGTAGGTTTTTTTTCACCCCTGCGAGTCAGGGAAGTATAGCGATTAAGAGCTCACCTAAAAAGTCATATTTTCACCACTTACTAGCTATGTATCTTTGGAAACTTGAGTTTACTTCTTTGACTGTCAATTTTCCATATCTGTAAAAGGACATGAATGTTATGAATCATACCTACCGTGTCACTGTCGTGAGAATCAGATGAGATCATGGATGTAAAGTACTTGGGCTAGTACTAATTAGTGAGCATTATTGTTACTGTTACCATTTTTTCATCAAAATTTGGTTATTACAGAGGAGTTTAAACATTTTAAAGATGGATGTCAACTATAAGTTTAGGATCTTGTACTTCACATTTATAATAAATTGCCTTCGATATTATGTCCATTAGTAATGAAACATTGTATTGAGCAAAAAAAAAGTATAACAGAGGAATTTCTGATACATAGTAATATATGAAACTCAAATTCTTGGAAAAGAATGTGCCAATAATTTTGCTAAATACCAACTTGATAAATTTGAAAAAAGAAAGTTGGTTATTTTGATGGTTAGTGAAGACCCAAGACTCTGGTTTACTTATAGGAGAGTGCAGTGACTTGCTTACTTTTCATAACCTAATTTACCTTTTAACTGATGCTGATGTTTTCTATTAAACATTGGTCTAATGTTTATTAGAAAAATTATGCAAAAGTATGGCTTATGACAACTATGGCATTTGGTCCGCTGCTATCAAATTCTATACATATTAAGTTATTAGATACACATCATTTATATTTGAGCTTAAATTATGTTTTCAGGTTAATTAGTTTTCAGGTGTCCTTCATTCTGAAGAACTTCATCTTAAGGGCTGGCCGAGTGACTCAGTTGGTTAAGAGCTCGCTCAAGAGTATGAGCTCTGAGCAACAGGTTCACCAGTTCGATTCCTGGCCTGAGCTGAGCTGCCGCTGAACTGCCTACAGGTAGCAGGATGGCTCAGCTTAAAAAAAAAAAAAAAGAAAAGAAAAAGAACTTCATCTTAGAGTATCTTACACTGAATAGCAAAATTAAATTTCTGTGAAATCAGATGTACCTTGTTTTATGTATTTGTGTGAATATTTACTTTATGAGAAATCTAATAAATGCTGGAATTTAAAAAGAACATTAAAAATCAAGCATGGACTGACAAACCCTGAACATTATATAGAAAATGAACGTAAGACTTTGAAAGGAAGGAATATAAGGCAGGCTGGCTACGAAGTTTGGGATCAAAGGAATGCAGGTGCTGAGTTCCCTGAGTTTTCTTTTTACCCATATACCCCAGACTTGGAGCTGAAGAAACCAGTAACCGGGAAACACCAACAGGTGGAGACACACACACAGACAAACAAAAAAAAAAAGGCCCTAATAGAAGCTTGCTCTCTCTAGCCAAAGGACCAGGAAAAGGGCATCCCACAGACAGAAAGCTTGTATTCAATAACTGCTGGGCTCCCGCTAACAGCACAGAAAACCCTGTGTTCCCCCACCCCTTCCAGCAAAGGTCAGGTGGAGAGCCTAATCCTCTACCCGCTATAGGCTGTAAGTAGGAACCAACCCTCTGTGCTGTGGTACTCTTAAAAGAGGCTCAGAAAGAGCCAGGATTTTGATTGTGGCCAGGCAGTGATGAGCACTTCTTTCCCCACATGGACTCAATGGAGGCCATGTTGGATAAAGCTTAGACTCTTGCCCTGACCTGGCTGGGATGAGGCAGCCTCCCCCAACCCACTAGGGTGGTACCAGAGGAAGTTTGATGAAATGTCAGGACTTTTACCATCATCCAGTGGTAAAGCGCCCCAACCATGGAGTCAGTAAAACCAAGTGGGGAGCAGTAATGAGACACCCCTTCCCCTCCCTGCAAAGGTGGTATCAGTGGAGATCTACGGGGAAGCTGGAAATCCCATCTCCACCCAGCAGTAACCAGAAACTCCTCACTCACTTGAGTGTCAATAAAGGCCAAATTGGGACCCTGGACTTTAACCCCCATTGAGAAGTAAGAGGTGGCACCACCCCTCCCCCTGCTTGAGGAGTGTCAGGGAAAGACAACTAAAATAGAAGGTTTAAATAAGCTCTAGAATGCTATACATAAATGTCCAGTTTTAAACCCCCTTGTTATATCAAAAATCAGAGAATATCTCAAATTGAGTGAATAAAGATAACCAGTAGATGCCAACACCAAGATGACAGGTGCTATAATAATCTGACAAAGATATCAAAGCAGCCATCATGAAAGTCTTTAATGAGCAATTATAAATATGCTTGAAACAAATGGAAAAATTGAAAGTTTCAGCAAAAAATAAGTCTCAGGAAAGCAACAGAAGACAATTTTTAAAAATGGAAATTTTAAGACGGAAAAATACAATAACCAAAATAAAAGACTCAGTAGATGGAGCCAACAACAGAATGGAGGGGAGAGAGGAAAAAAACAGTAAACTTGAAGACAGAAAATAGAAATTACTTAATATGAACAACAGAGAGAATAAACTGCATAAAAATTGAACAGAGCTTCAGGGGGCTTTGAAACAATAACAGAAACAATAACAGAGTATCTAATATTTCTGTCATCAGAGTTCCAGGAGAATTGAAAGTGGGTGGAGCTGCAAAAGTACTTGAAAAACAAAATTCCCCAAATTTGGCCAAAGAAATAAACCTACAGAGAAGCTAAGTGGACTCAAACAGGATAACCCCTGTCCTCCTCAAAAACTGTACCAAGACACATCTTTGTCAAACTTATGAAAACAAAGAAAAATCTTGAAAATGGTGAGAGAAATGACACATTCTTTATGTTAGTGAAGCAATTCAAATGACAGCATATATCTCATCAAAAGCCACAAGTCAAAAGGAAGCTGCACAGCATTTTCTAGGTGCTGAAGGAAAAGAAGCAACCCACAGTGCTATATCCAATGAAAATAATATCCAGTGAAAAGGGGAAACCAAGATATTAGATGAAGGAAAACTAAAAGAATCTGTCACCAGCAAGCTTGTCTTAAATGAATGGCTAAATGATAGTCTATAAACTAAAAATTATAAAAGAATAATCTTGGAACATCAGAAAGGAAGAACAAACAATAGAGAGAGTTAAAATATAGGTAAATAAAATACACTTCTCTTAAGTTTTCTAAATAGGTTCAGGGTTGAAGCAAAAATTATAACACCATCTAATACGTTTCTAAATGTATGTAGAGAAAATATTTAAGATAATTTTATTATAAATGAGAGAGGGTTACAGGATATATATGTGTGTGTGTTATATATACTTATGATTATCTATGTGACAATATGTAGTGAGAAATGATATAGTTAGTGTGTTTGGGCTGCTATAACAAAAATTGATTGGCTTTTAAACATAAACATTTATTTCTCACAGTTCTAGAGGTTGGGAAGTTCAAGATCAAGGCAATGGCAGATTCTGTGTCTGGTGAGAGTTCACTTCCTGGTTCATAGACAGCTGTCTTCTCGCTGTGTTCTCACATGGTGGGAAAAAAAGAACAAATAGAAAACAAAAAAAGAAATATAGAAGACTTATGTTTTAACATATCAATAATTATATTAAATAAATTTAAATTCAGCAGTTAAAAGATAGAGAATGACAAAGAAATTAACAAATATGACCAAACAATATACCGTTTACCAAAACTTATTTCAAATAAAACAATACTGTTAAGTTGAAAGTAAAAGTCTGGAAAAATATATCTTGAAACATTAACCAGAAGAAATAAAGAGTTCTGTATTAATATCAGATAAAGTAGGAAAATCTATAAACACTTAAGAAACTAAGCAATACACTTCTAAATAATCTATGGGCCAAACAGGAAGTCTCAAGGGAAATTAAAAAAAAAATACATTGACCTGAATAAAAATGAAAATACAGCATCTCAAAATAGGCGGGGCACAGCCAAAGCAGTGATAAAAGGTAAATTTATAGCATTAAACAAAAAGAAAAGTCTCTAATAAACAATCTAAGCACTCAACACAAGATCCTAGAAAAACAATAGCAAATTAAACATTAAATAAGTAAATAGAAGGAAATAATAAAGAGCAGAACTCAGTGAAATCAAAAACAAAAACAATGGAGAAAATCAATGAAACAAATAGTTGATTGTTGAAAAAGATTAATGAAATTGAAGAACCTCTAGCAAAACTGACGAAGAAAAAAAATTAGAGAAGACACAAGTTGCCGATATTAGGAACTAAATAAGGAATCACCTCAGACCTTGAAGTCATCAAAAATGTAATAAGAGGATGCTGCCAACAAATCTGCACACTTAAGTTTGACAACTTACATGAAATGGACCATTTCTTCAGGAAGTGTGAACTACCACAATTCATCCAATAAGGAACAGATAATATAAATAACCTTGTAACTATCAAGGAAAATGAATTTGTAATTTAAATACTCATGAAAAACAAATCTCTAGGCCAAGATGGTTTCACTGGAGAAACATTCAAAGAATTCGATTTTTACACAATCTCTTCCTGAAAACAGAAGAGGAAGGACACTTTCCAAATATATTCATGAAGCTAGTATTACCTTGTTACCAAAAACAAACAAGGACAGTGCAAGAAAAAAGAAAACTGCCAAGCAATATTCTCATGAATATAGATGCAAAATTGTGTAACAAAATATTAGCAAATAGTATTCAGTAATTTAGAAAAAGAATTATACACCATAACCAAGTGGGAATTATTCCAGGGATGCAAGACTGGTTCAATATTTGAAAATTATTATCAATATAATCCACCATATTAAGAGACTAAAGAAAATTGCATGAGGTCTAGCTGAGTGGCTCAGTTGGTTAAGAGTTGGCTTAAGAGCGCGAGCTCTGAGCCACAGGGCCACTGGTTCTCTTCCCACAAGGGCCAGTGACGCTGCACCCAAGCTGAGCTGTCGCTGAGCTGCCAACAGGTGACAGGATGGCTCAGCTGGTGTAACAGCAAGACTGCCTGTTCGATGGTGGGCTATGCCCACCCACAACTAAGACTGAATTCGGCACCTTGAGCTGAGCTGCCACCCAGATGGCTCAGTGGATAGAGTGTACGTGCTTAACAACATGGCTGCTGGTTCAACTCTTGCATGGGATGGTGGCTGCGCCCACCAGCAACTAAGATTGAACACACCACCTTGAGCTTACAGGCCACGAGCTGCCAAGAGGCAGCCAGTTGGTGACTGGTGCTCTCCACAACGAAGATTGAAGAACAACTTGGCTGGTCCCCTTCCCCAATTCCCCAACTGTTCCCCTCCCCCAAGTCTCCAATAAAATCATAAAAAAAATAAGAAAAGAAAATCACATGATCATAATCATCAATGCAGTAAAAGCTTTTCACAAAATTCAGCACTCATTCATGAAAAAAATTATTAGAAAAATAAAACTGGGAGTGAGTTTCTTGACTTGATAAAGAGCATCTACAAAAAACCTACAGCTAACATTATACTTAATTATGAAAGACAAAATATTTTTTCTGCAACATTGAGAATAAGTCAAGGATATTAGCTCTCACCACTCTTATTCAACATCATACTGTAAGTTTTAGCCAGGATAATCAATAAAAGGAAATAAAAGACATAAATATTGGAAAAGTAGGAATAGAACTATCCCTCTTTGAAGATTATATGACTATGTAGAAAATTTCAAGAAATATACAGAAAATTCTAGAATACAAGGTGTGATAAAAAAATACGGTGAATGCTTAAATTAAAAAAAAAAATATTACAGGGCCAGCCGAGTGGCGCGATGGTTAAGAACTCGTTCGGGACACCAGAGAGCCCCGGTTCGGATCCCACATATGAGGGCCAGTGACGCTGCCCTCCACAGCTAACATGCTGAACAACAGCTCAACCTGGAGCTGGGCTGCCGTGAGTCGCCGGCGATGGCGTGGGCTGCAGCCCCTGTGGCAGGTGGGTTGCCATGGGCTACCGTGTATAGCCAGCAGCCAGCGTGAGTGGCCGTCCAGAAGCCGGCGACTGATCTGCCTCACCCAGGAAGATTGCAATGATGGTGCCAACTTGGGCCAATGAAGCAACGTCCTCCACAACTAGACTGAAGAACAAAAGGACAGCAACTTGTCTGTTTCCCTTCCCCCAATTCCCCAGCGCTGTTCTCATCCCCCCAACTCCCCAATTAAAAAAAAAAATTATTACAGTAGAAGACACATTGCCATTAATTCCCCTCAAAATACTCCCTCCTTGCTTCGAACACACTTATCCATTGTACTTGCCACTTTCTGAAGCAGTTCTGGAAGTCCTCTTTCGTGAGGGTCTATAGTTGTGCTGTCATGGCTGCCTCAGTGTCCTGAATCACTTGGACTTTGGGGAAGAGCCAGAAGTCAGTCGCTCAGGGCCAGATCTGGTGAATAAGGTGGATGAGGACACTGTAATGGTTTTATTTGACAGAAATTGCCGTACCAGGAATGATGTGTGACACGGAGCCTTTCCGTTGTGATCACAAAATATGATGAATGCTGCTGCCAAGCACCATCCAATGGAAAGGCAGGGATCTTCAATACAGGAAGCGACGCACCAAACCTTAGTAACAATGTGTGACAAGTTTCAACTTGTTCTGTGCAGTCAGTCAGGTGGAGCTACGTTTGAGAGAAGGTGTGTTTTGAAGTCTGCCTTAAATTATCCTCCACCATGACAATGCTCTGTATCACACTTCGCTTCTGGTACGGCAATTTCTGTCAAATAAAAACATTATAGTCTGTTTTCACCTTATTCACCCGGTATGGCACTGAGCAACTTCTGGCTCTTCCCCAAAGTCCAAGTGATTCAGGACATCGAGGCAGCCATGACAGTGCAACTAAAGACACTCATAAAATAGGACTTCCAGAACTGCTTCAGAAAGTAGCAAGAACGATGGGATAAGTGTGTTAGAAGCGAGGGGGATTGACGGCAACATGTCTTTTATTGTAATAATTTTTTTTAATTTAAATATTCACCATATTGGTTTGATCACATCTCGTAAGTGAACAAATAAGTAGTATCGATGATGCTAGTTGTTACTATATAACCTTTCTGTTTTTTCTTTTAACTCAATATTTTTTTAATTCAATGTATAAATTTGCACAAAAATAATATGGCATATTATTTTTCAACATCTAATAAGATTTGAATCTAAGATAAAGAACTGGCAATTTTTCAACATGTTTACAACCTAAACTTCAGATTTCTAACAAAATTTCGGTTACTACCTAAACTTCAGAAAATTAGTTTTTAATTTCTTGCTTTCATTTCTGATTCACGGTGTAAACTACTGGAGTTGCAGTGCTTTGCCCCTCCTGTTTAGCTTGCGTGCAGTGGGCGGGGAGCTCAGGCAGAATGTTGTTCCAGTGTATTGCTCTGCTTCAGATCAATTGTTTCCATCATTCTCGTGACATTTCTAATATGATGAAGGGCAGTATTCTTGGGAATGTTCCTGCACTTTCACCTTCAAGGCCTCATCAGTGTCGGTTGAAACACTTCATCTAGAGTTGGGCTGTATCCTCCAGAAGGCGGTTGGGTGACATTTTTAACTTCTCCAAGGTTTTTCTTGGTCAATAAATAGAAATTTATGATAGATAATTTGGGGTTGCCTTCACTATGTATGAAGCATGATTCAGGAGGCTGTGATTAATGATATGTGTTAGCAGCTGTGGGCCACTTGCATGAATTGAGGTAGTTTCACAGTGTCATGAGAATCCTTATGTAAAAGAATGAGTGAAAGAGCAGCATTCTTTGTGAATTCCAGCATTCAAGATTTAGGTCATAGCAAATTGAAAATAAATTGAAGTTTGCTCTAAAGCAAATGTGAAGACTAAACTAGGTAGACAACGGTAGGCAGTATAGACAAGAAGTGTCATTTGGAACTCATTTTTCAAAAATAAAAATGGTGTTACAATTTCAGCTTTCAATAATGGAATGATTATTTTTTAGATAAGTAAAAAGTCTGCCTAAGATATTTCCTAAGCCATTTTGTAATTCCAAACTCAGGCTCTCTTCTGGTCTGGGTGTGCTGTTGGAAAGTATCTTGGATTGGTTGAAGAGCAAATGTTCCAGAGCGTATAATTCTTTTGTCACTGAGCTTTTTCCTTTTCCTTTTCAAACATCCTTCTTGTTTTTGTTTCTGGATTTCAGCCATAACACAAAAACAACATCCTGGTTAGACCCTCGGTGCCTGAGCAAGCAGCAAAAGCCTCTGGAAGAGTGTGAAGATGATGGTAAGGGGCTCGGAAGGCCTTGGTTTAAGTCAGTTGGGTGTTTGTTCACTAGTGCAAATTTTAACGAGTAAGGTCAACCAGGTTTCAACAATGAGTTTTTAAAAGGTAATCCAATTTCTAGTAAATGAACCCTGGTTTCCAAAAGAAGAAGGTAAATCAGTAGAATTGTTAATAAAAGAATGATTTGTTTATACATAAAGGCGGATGCATAGTTGTCTCCATTGGCAACGGTACTATACACAGTCAGAAGTTATTCAAGTGAAGATACAACCTCTGCCTTCAGGAACTTGGAAAAAGATGTTGACTTGTTTGAGAATCTCTGTGTAACTTAGAGTATGTCTTAAATACCTGGAAAGTGTGTTCTTCAAGACAGAGCCTCAGGTGTTACCCTAGCCCCACTCTCCTTATCAATCTTGAAAAAGAATCAACTGGTTATAAAAGTTACTATTTTAAAAAGTTTATTTCAAGGCTTTAGGATTTCTAATTACTTTTCCAAAATGGAAAAAGAAAAATTGAGACAGAACAAATGTGTTCCTTTTCAGTACAATGAAATCTATCCCATGTTCTACCAAAATTACTTTTTGGTATGGAAGAATTGAAAGAGAAATGGTTTGCTTTGCTACTCATTATTCATTTCTGGCCTTTGAATTAGTATAATTATAGAATACATATTTTACTGTAAGATACTGGATCTTTATTCATTTATCCTAAGGCAGAATTTTATGTATGTGTGTGTGTGTGTGTGTGTGTGTGCGTGTGTGTAAGTATATATGTACATATATGTGTGTATTATGTATGTATGTATATATGTATAATTTGAAATTTATTTGAAAATGTGAGCCAGTAAAGTACAATACTGTCAAAACCTTGTATCTAAGATCCAGGGATTGCAGATTACATGAAATGAACTAGAATTTCACGTTTATATATATATGTGACTGACTTCGAGGGGAAATACAAATCCTTTTGACTGAGGGGGCGTGACTGAGATACTCATTGTATTTTGGCTGCTTAGTCCTGGTCCTGAAGAAGGAATGGAACAGGTGTTGTCACCTGCATTATTTTGCGTGCTTATGGGATGGATAATGGACTGTACTGATTATTGAAATGTTTTGTTTGATATATAGTACATAGGTCACCAATTTTCAAAGATTAGAATGTAAAATACGTTCAACTGTAAAACTTCACGGAACAAAATTTAAACTTTCCTTGATGACCTGATGATTTTGAAGGCACTTCAGGCATTCTTATTGCCATAAGATCTTCATTGTCAGTATCCATTAAAATTATACTGGAAATGTATGGACATGCCTGTTAATATAATTTTATAGGTTGTAGAAAACTCTGATAACTTTTACTGAGAAAAACTGTTAATGCAGTAAAAGAATTACTGAATGCTTTTGTTACCAAATCTAGTAATTTATAATTCTTAGGATTCTTATCATTGATGTTAATGTTATTTCCTTTGGAACAAATATGTACTAATACCAAATGCACTTAGTTTAGTAATTATCCCTTCAATATTAGGATTCATATATTCTTTTCATAGTAGAAATTATATATATGTCTGTGTGCCTGTATACACAGACAGTATAAATATAATAACCAGATTTCCAGATTGTTCTACACTGGCAAACACAGGTTCCCATACTTGCATCTTCTGTTGCCAGTTAGCACAAAGCTGCCTTGTGTTGTTGTTTATATCATGTCACAAAGAAAAATAATATTGTTGGTTGCAAAATTGTTCCTGTATTTCTTTCTACTTTCTGTAGGTAATATGCACATGGAAGGCAACAGTATAGCTTCATACTTACTGTAAAAAATTTTTATTTTCCATTTCCTACCTCAAAAATTGAGAAACTAGTTTGGGATTTTGATTTTCAGTGTATAACTCCTTTTGTGATTTCTATGTATTTAATTCAATTAAGAAGCCTTTGAACTTGGCTTTGAGCTCCAGGCCAATATTTTAATCTGCCTGATTGATCACACCAACTGTTTGTCCCAAAGAGATTTTAAACTCAATTTGATTGAAACCCAACTAATGATTTTTCCCTCCGAAATCTGGTCCTCTGTGTTTCGTATCTCAGTTGAGGGTTAAGTCATGCGTACTTAAAAGTTCCCCTTAACCTGTTACTTTACTTCACATCCATTTTTAACCCATCCACTAGCTGAGTTCACTTTGCCTCCCAGATCTCTGCAGTCCATTCTCTTATTTCCTTCACCACCTCCACCATCCTAGTCCAGGTCACGCTCACCTTCTCCTGGACTCTTGCCCACTTTCCTCCTTACACTGTATTCAGAGCAGTCTTTTAGATTGTGTCATCACTGACCACCCCTCAAGCCCTATGCAGTGGCTGTCTAGTCTGCTCAGTAAATGCCAGCTCGTTAGCTTGCCTCTGCAAGCTTCCTGTGGGAACGCCTCTATAGCTTATCTCACTCTTGCTGCTGGCCACTCTCTGCTCTTCATCCCCGCTAGTCCTCATCGGGTTCCTGCTCCATGCCAGTTAGATGTGCAGTATTCTCTTAGAATACTTTTAAAACCACACCTGTTGATTGAGTGCCTTCTATATGTCAAGTGTGTTCTAGGAACTTCAGATTATCAATGAACGCAATAAAAAGCCCTGCTCTTGGAGAGCTTAAATTCTAGTCATTTTGTACTCTTAATGCTTTTTGTGAAATTTTTCATATCCTTCAGATTATAGCTCAGGAACTATTTCTGTGACCTTGCCCCCAGATATTATTAGGTCACTATTATGTGTTTTACTCTAGAAAACATCACAGTTTTAGTTTAATTTTTATTTATGTGACTTTGGATTTATCTCCTCCTCCAAAAGGACGGAGATAAGTCTGTGCTCATTTTGATATCTCTGTCACCTACCATAGTGATTGGCACATAGTAGGTCTCATTAAATAATTATTGAAGACATGAATGAATGCTCCTAGCGACATTATTAAATAATATCCGAATGGGCATTTTCATGGAAGATTTTATGTAAATCATATTCCCTTTTTAAGAAACAGTACCTTTGTCAAAACTTATTGTTACCAATTGTAAAGTTTTTAAATCAAGGGTGTACAAGGTGTGTAGGACCATGCTAGTTAGTAAAGTCAATAATCGATTCATTCGTTCGTGTATTCATTCATCGATTTGAGAAACGTTTAGTCCCTATCATGTACCAAAGCTACACTGGGCACTGAGCAAATTGCAGTAGTAAAAACAGTCTCGGCCCCTCACTTTGTGGTGCTTCCAGTGGAGGGGACAGCCACCTGCTCTGCAGCTGGAGAGACTTCGTACATGAAATGATTTGTTGTGTGCTGTCCTATGTTCTCTCCTCAGCAATAGCAAAATGGTTTGTTGACAGCAGAAAGGGGTTAGGAATGGAGAGGATCTTGACTTCTTTTGCTCACTGAAATTATTGAGAACATTTTCATTCTAATATTCCTGAGCTGTTTGGGGCAGCCTTCAAGCTTTGCTTCCCTAATGCACATCATCATGAAATAATTCATCTTTCTAACCACTTTTTAAAGAGATTGAGGTGTAGCTCATTTTACAATCTGCATTCTCAATTTGACCTCACCTCCCATCTTTCAGGCAGCAGTATTACTTATAAGCTAAGTAATGCTTTAATTGTGAGTATAATTGTCTCCCTGATTAGAGGATTATTGAAGGATTAAAAGAACTAATATTGAAAGGTCTAACAGCTTTGTTTGCTCGAAGTAAGGTCCGTAATAAGTGACTCTTCACTTAAGAACATTGAAACCGCAAAGGTATTTATCATCTTTTACAACCAATCAAACCCGATTTTGACATGCAAGGAAATGAGCCCTATACTTACGTTGCCAATATCAGCTCTTACTGTTTTGTGATTTACACTGAGGTCTCAAGTTTATTAGCCAAACCAGTGAAATAAGCCACAATGCAGGTAAGGACAAAATCAAGTGATGTGTTTGCTGCTATTTTTCTGAGGGGAATTCCTTTCCTGGTGCTGATGTCTGAATTTTTCTTTCTCTCTTTTCTGTCTCATTCCTGCTATTCCTTTGGAGAAGAAGGGGTCCACACCGAGGAGCTGGACAGTGAACTAGGTAATGCCTCCCAGCCTGCTGCTGTTGCTGCTGCTGCATGATTCGCCCTGAATGCTTTTGTCTCCAGTGAATTGCTTAATCTCTCCGTTTCTTTAGTTTGCACTTCTCCAATGATGATTTTCTTTCCGGCTTATCCATGAAAGGTCGCTGTTACCACCCATGTGTCTGACTGCAGGCATCACACAGAGTTGTAATAAATTGTGTCTACAGAGAAAAAGTCCGAGCGAATTGAGACTAGAACGAGAATTAGCCAATCAGTGTGAGGTATTCTTGTAATTTGAAGATTAAGAAGAAACTGAGGGGATAGATGTTTGTCATGTCCCTCAAACTTTCTCATATAATCGATCTCAGCCTCATATTTTTATTTGTTTGGTGTGGGTAGTTATCTACGTAGGTAATACAAAAAAGCACAGCAACACAAACAAAAATCTCCCAGACTGATTTAAGGATCTTTATGGGAGTGGCAGCAATACAGTAATTTCAGTGATTAACTGAATAGTTAACGTCTTTAGTGGTGTGTTGTGATTAAGTCGCTTATAACTGTAGTGAATGGCTTGAAAACCAGATGCTGGGTTTATATGTGCCATTTTCCTTAGAGTGTGTATATCAATATAAATCAAGTCTTGACTACCCTAGCTATAGTAGTTTAGAAATAATTTACATTAGCAGATAAAGTCAGCTCTTTTATCTGTGCTGTTGGAATATATTGAATTATGTTCCCTGCTAAGTTAAAAGTTTTATGTTCAGCTTTGAACAGTGTTAATAATAGTTTGCATTCCATCTGATGCCTCTGCAGATGGGAAAGCACAGGATTTGGCTGAATTGCACAAGAAAGCCTGAATGATTGAAAATTGACCATAGTGTATTTTTAAAATAGAAAATTGTTTAACATCAATATGAATGGAACTACACTGAGATTATTGAATCAACCTAGCATTTTTAAGATTGCCTTAAGAACTGAAAATATAAATATTTAATACAGATCATTGTTTTCATTCGATTTTGGTTTTGTTATATAGATAAAGATAATCATATAACAAAAGAGTTACAATATAATAGAATTTACCTCTGTTTTTCTTAATGTTTGGAACATATCTTGTAATTGATGGATATACCAGTGATGTCAATAACTATAGATAGATCTATTTTTAAACATGTTTACTAAGTTGTCTCTTTGTGGTTGTTGTGATAGGGATGTCGTGAGATTCAGCTTGTGTAATAGAACAATTGGAAAGTAATTTATTTTTTTTAAATGTATCAATCTAGTGATATTAGATGAAGTAATTGAAAAAGACAGAACTAGGTTTTCCAGACATAAAGTGAGTGCCTTAATCATTTGCTGAACCAATTTAAACCACTCTTGCTAGCTGCCTAACAGGCGTGAGTGACCAGTGCTGTCTGTGGGCAGCTGGGGGAAACAGTGCGGCTGTGTATGGGGGCAGTCATTTATTTGCTTCTATGGAAGTTTGAATGTTATAATTTTTAGGAAAGAGTATCTGTTTTGTTTTTCCCCATGCAACTGTGATATCGTGGGAAATTAGTGGTGCATAGCGTCCCTTCTCATGGTCATAGCCACATCCTGGGAGGTGGTTTGGTGAAGTGGAGGAGCTGTCTGTCTCTGAGGTCAGATCTGGCAGCCTGGCCTCATACTCAGGCTCCCCTTCTTAGTAGCTTCATGACCTTGGGTGAGTCGTTCACCTTCTCTCAGCTTCCCTTTCCTGATCTGTAAAAGGGGCTGAAAGAGGACCTCCCATGGGGCTTGTCAAGGAAACTTCATGTTTGTGCCTTGATATTTGTCCTTGTGATCAGCTCATATTGTTGTTTTTACCAGTTTTATTATTTATTTACTAATTCCTTCTTGTTAGACTTTTCAATACTTCCTTGTGGTACTTTTACCTTTAATATGGAATAGGAAAGAAACACATATACTGTAGAAATGGCCTAAATGTGTCCCTGTAGGTAGAGTAGAAATAGACTCTTGGTTTTTGCTTGCACATGTCCACTGTGTGAAGAGCGGTGTACATGCATATAAACACATACACACGCATACACACTTTTCTTTTGCATTCACTCCAGATTCTATTGACCAGCGCATTGCCCATTTTCTTCATAAGAGGGTCCTAATTTCAAACAATAGCAACTGTCAGGTTTTCAGAAAACAATAATACAATTCCAGATGTGATAAGGAAACCCTCTCTATAATCCGCCTGTGAGAGGCGGGTGCTGCTGGCAGGGGTGTTGGACACAGATCATTTGATTACAGAGTTGCCGTTTCTGAACTCTGTTGTTTGAGCCGGGTCAGTAGCTCCATTATGCACTTTTGGTTTGCAGAGTTCCTCGCATCCTCCATAGATGTCTCCCCAGAATTGAAAAGCACTTGCAGAACTTTCTTTTGGAATTACAGGGCGTTCATGTGCTGAAACCAACTAGGAGAGGTAGAGATGAGGAAATGAGGTCTGTCCCAACCACAACTAAGTCACAGTTTTGAAATTTATCTCTGATTATGAACACGACTTTCAATCTGTGTGCTGACGAATCCCTTTTGAAAAGAGCTTAGAACATCTGACTGCTCCATATTTGCTTCTGGGGTGATGATTAGTACAGCATGAAATTTTCAGAGGCAGGGCTAGCAAGCAAGCAGACCATACAAATCTGTCCCATTCCTTTGGTGCTTTCCTAGAAGAGTTGCCATTTTTGAGCCTATGTGCCAGCCAGGGGCAGTGCAAAATACAAGCACCCTCATTTAATCTGCAGTCGACCTTTGAGGTAAATCCAAGAGAAAGATGTGGTTCCAAGATGTTAAGGAACTCATTCAACTCCACACTTATGAGGTGGCAGAGCTAAGGTTCGATCTCATATCTGGGCCACCCCAAAAGGGTCTTCTTAGCTGTCTGAAGTCTCCGACAGGTTGTACAGTCTGGTTTGCTGTCCGGCAGTTGTTAAACAAGGGGGGGAGGGGAGGAGTGTGGTTCTTCAGGCATCTTCAGGGTGTTTAGTTTTTTTAAAAAAAATGTAATGTCATCTTTTTCTGAGCTTCAACATTTTCTTCCATTTTCAGTTTTTTAGAACCAAATGGCAAATTCGAGGACAAACAACTTCTTTTTTTAAATGGATGACCCATTTCTATTTTAAGCATTAGGAGACTAATTCCTATTATTAAATTAATCACCGCTTTGGAATTGAGAAATCTGTTTTTTCAATTTTAAATGAATTTTAGGTTGAAAAACTGCAAAATTTTTGGAGTTTGCAAATCTGTACTAGAAGACGTCCAGAAGTACTAGTTGACTGACCTCATTCTCTTTGACTGGGTGACAGAACAAAGCAGAAGTGGCTGCTTTTCTTATATTCTTCTCAGAGCTCCATGAGAGCGCTTACCATGTGGTGTCTGAATTGTCTGCTCAGATGGTGCCCTTGTAATTATCCTCGTGTCCTGGTGCCTAGCACACTCTCAGGCAGAAAGTAAGCACTCAATAAATGTTTGACAAAGTAATAATGGAATGAATTAAATTCTCAATGTTTTTCCTATTTTATCTAAATAGGGCCAAATATTTAAGGTTGTAGGTTTTGAAAACAGGCTTGGTTCATTAAACATAATGTGGTCGGTCCCCTCACACTCACCCGCTCTGCTGCCAGAAGAAATATAGGGCAGTGCACCAATTTGCATTTTTGTAATCTTCGATTTCCCAACACTTTGGAAATATTTTCCTGGTTTCTTTTAATTTAAATGGTAATTTCCAGCTTTGTAAGGGGAAACCATTTCCCCATCATTTTATTTGCATTAGTCTTCCAGACTGCATATAAAAAGGCCAGGTTGTATCAACATCTGCAAATTGGACCTGTCTTGCATTTTATTTAGTAGCTTATGTCTCCCAGGATTCAAAGGCTTCTTTCAAACCTGCTGTTTAAAAAAAAAAAAAAATAGAAGAAAAGGGGAAAAAACCTTGTCTCTTTGTTTGCAAACATATAACATGGAGCAAAAACCATGAAAGTAGTGTGCCTTGATGTGCAGCCAAATTTGAGCAAAACATAAACTTGAAGCAATTAGCCTGTGTGTGTTTGGGTGCATGTGCATGACTCCATTTTAGTATGGAGCTGTTTGCAGCATTTGTAAGCAAGCCCCCTGCACCAATGAAACGGTCATTATTTCAAAGTACTGACCACATGCTTCCTTGAATTTAAAAAAACAGTATTTGAAAATAAGTGATATTTCAAACATTTGTGAATATCCCATTCAAGTTGGTCTTAACAGCTATTTCTACAAATAATGATTCACTTTGGAGCATTGTATTATACGAGCTTGCTTTACCTATGTCTATATCTGGGTGGCTTTGAAATTAAATTGAGTAATTGTTCTCTGCCTGACAGAATTGTTTAATGACACAAAACACAACCTACTTGCTCCTTTCACCACCTCAGATTACCTGGTGCAGTGGGCTTTTTTACAGTTTTTTCTTGGTGTAACAGAACTCACTGTAACCTTGTTAATAAAGTTCAAACCTTTGATATAAAACCTTATAAAGTTAAGTCCAGTAGAGCACAGTTGAGTTTTCAGAAAGGCACATATGTCCCCCAGTGCCATTTCACCACCACATTTAGAGGAATAAAATCTAGTAAGTTCTTGAGGAGTAGGACCCATGTTTCTGCTTTCGTAGGTAAACTCCTGGTGAAGATAGGCATGTCTAAATAAAGCAATTGAGTGAGAGATGCATGCAATTCAAAAACCCAAATCCATCTGGGCTTACTTACTCAGTAGCATTTTAATTAGGAACAAGGAGAAAATAAGATGTAAATTTTATTTTATTCCAGGAAGAGCAACAACAGCACTATTGTTTTGAAAACGAAAAGAAACATTAATTTCTATCCTGTTTTGCTTTTGTGGTAAGTTAGTTTAGAAATAAAATGAGAGAACTATAAATACTTAAGATAGGAACTAGGCATTGAAGGCAAATTTTAACTATATTTTTATTAAAATCTAATTTAATAGTTGATTTAGAATGAAGGCACCCGGGACTGTAGTTTCATTTGCTTGTGTAACATATCAGTAAAGAATTGTTCTTCATGTGGAAAAATACACTGATAAAATAAAAATAATGCTTGCTTTTCTTTTAGGACACACAGTTTTAATTGGATTTAAGGCATTTTTATAAGTCTTTCTCTTTTTGCCAAAGTTGTTGAAAATCCCTAGGTTCTTTAAAAATATGCTCTTCTTGTTCTAAATGTTCTTTTATTTTTCAGAACTGCCTGCTGGTTGGGAAAAGATTGAAGACCCTGTCTATGGTATCTACTATGTAGAGTAAGTGCCTATTAATCCACACTTTAGTTTGTATCCTATGTAATTATGTATGTTAATGCTGAATAGAGTTTGCCATCATTATAAGGTACAAACTAAACAATAATAAGAACAATTTTATAATGAAAAATATATGTATATTTTAATGAATGAGAAAACATTCAGAGAATCTGAAGATAGCAAATTATAAAATACATGAGGGCTAGAGCTGTGTCTTTTCTTTACGACTATATTACCAAGGCCCAACCTAGTCCTGGTGAATGGCAGGTACTTAGTAAGTATTAGTTGAATGAATGAATGAATGAATGAATGAATGAGAAAAGCAAGGATTCAACAGACCAAATGAGTAGGGGCTATCTTCAAGAGGAGGACGTTTGCCTACTTTTTGCCCCTCCCAGGTCTGAACTTCTTCGTAATTATTTGTTCATTCAGACTTTCTAAAAGGGTCAGACAAATCTTGATACTGTATGAAATGTTGCCAAGATTAAGAAAGAAATTGAGAAGTAGCCTAACCTGCAAGATCTTGTATGCTTCTTTGTCTCCCCCTTGCTTGGGGACCATACACATGGCCCCTGTTTTCCATTTTTAAGAGACTAAAACCCTCCTCATGACCTCTTTACTATGTACTTTATTTTACCATTGGACATACATTTTGTCCTTTTATCAAATCGATTGACTGGATTTGATGAAAAGTTTAAAAAGTCAAGCAATTAAACATTTGAATAAATATCCTTCGTATCATTTTCTCTGAGAAAGATAAGAAATAACTAATAAAAGACGATTTGAAAGAAACAAATGTCTTATAAATGTTCTGTCATCATAATTCTGGCTGCCACAATGAAGATCATTGGCAAGCTTTCTGTCCCTCACACTGCTGGCCCTGAAAAGTCATCTGTATAATAAATATCATCTGTACCCTGGTGATATCTTATGATGCAAAAAGGCCAGCTCGTGAAATGCTCAGCATCTTATTGTAAAAAATTATAAATTCAATATAGCAAGTGTCACATTGCCACCTCTTTCTGTAACAAGGAGGATTGGTGATTTGGAGCATCAGGAAGGTCAGCTTGGTTCTTTCTCTGACCTCCATAAAATAAAATTCCTTGGTGTGACCTTCCAATCATCTTTCTCGCAGATGAACAGTGGGGTTCTTGCCTATTTGGGGCTCATTTTTAGTTCTCCCTCAACTAATTTGTGTCATAAGGGAAAAGGAACGGAGAAGGACAGCTTTGATGGGGGAAGAAACTTGGTTTGAGGGGCTTGTTGTTGTGTTACTGTACAGGTCTCCTCCCTGTGTCTTTACAGACCCACGTGCCTGTTATTGTTAGACTGTTTCTTAGCATGAAATTTCCTGCGAGAATTAGGAAATACACCAGTAGTCTGCAGTAGGAATCAAGGGGAATCAGTCTATCCACCCTATTTGACAAGCCTACCTTTAGAAAATAAAGCCTAGCTTTAAAAATATTTTGATCCTAAATAATCACATGATAGGTATGTTCCCAAACTTCTAGTGAAGTATGATTTTGATGAAGAAAAAAAAATAGGATTATGTTTATGATTGTGTGTTTATATAGCATGTGTGTATGTACATACACAATAAATAAGGCCATGACAAAAAACATATATGTGTTCCTATGTATGTATGTGTATGTACGTGTGTGGGATGGGGCAGGGGGAGGGCGTGTTTGTTTGGCCGTGGCCTTGAGTTTCGGAGCCCTCTGAAGTACTTGGGGTCTTTGTCACTTACTTTATCATTAGGGTGAATGCTTAAGCTTTGGTGAACTCCATCACAGAAAGTTACACAGCGGTTCTGGCATTATATGTTACAGACAACAACACATCTCCACTTTAATCTCATTTGTTAATGATTCTATAATCTGTCTCTTGTTGAATTAAAGCAACTTGCCCTGTCAGGGGATTCCTTAAACATTTGGGCGCCCTGAATTTGAAAGCAGACAGACCTGAGCTTACATGCCTCTTTACTGTTTGCTGGCTAGCCATGTTATGTTAGGTGAGTGATTACTTAACTGCTCAGAAATTTAGTTTTTCTTAATCCATAAAATATAAATAAAAATAGGACCTAACTCTTGGCATTTATTGGAGATTTTAAAATAAAATGCATGTAAAAGTCACAGCACAGTGCTTACTACATTGAGCAGTCAGTGTTGGAAACCATTTTTATTTCTTCTTCTTAACTACACGTTTTGTCACAAGATGGTCAACATCTCAGACCGCCTGCTTTGCCCAGTTCTCATCGTGGGATGTGTCCTGATGGGCATTTTTCTTGTGGGATGAAATGTTTCCTAACTGCATACTATCTGCCCTCTGCTCCAGCCACATCAACAGGAAGACCCAGTATGAGAACCCAGTTCTAGAAGCCAAACGGAAGAAGCAGCTTGAGCAGCAGCAGCAGCCGCAGCCCCAGCCGCAGCCCCAGCCGCAGCCCCAGCAGCCTCAGCCCCAGCAGCCAGAAGGTTGGCTTCGTCTCCATCTGTGGGCATAGCAGCGCAGGGCGAAGCCTGGGTGTTGACACCCCCATGTGGTCAGAACTGGCCTGGGTGATCCCGTCCTTTTGCCATCTGAGGATGTGATGTCCTGAGGGTGTGATGTCCTGGGGGCCGAACACAGAGGGCCAGGTTTCCCTGTCCTGGGACCCAGACAGCTCAAGTGGGGGCCCAATTCAAAGGCGCCAAAATCTTTAACTTAGAAGGGAGCTTTCTGAAGGTGAATGAATTCTCTTGCCCCAGCAGCATTTGCACACCAGCTGGGGTCTAAATCAAAACCACTTTTAGGACTTTAAGAGGAGTTAACTGACTTTTAATTTTAGGAATATTACTTGTAAGCATCACCAAAAAACTCATAACTTGAGTGATTTTTTAAATTACAAATTAATTTATGCTCTTTGTAAAAATATTAATAAGAACAATTCAGGAGTATAGAACGTTGAATTCTCCCCTGTGTGTTCCCAACCCATTCTCACTGATAAACATTGAGCAGAAATTTTCTAGGGATGTACAAATATGCATATTTTAACAAAAATCTAAGCTACATATAAGTTTTTGGTGATTTTTTTTTAAAGATTTTTATTGGGAAATTGGGGGATGGGAACAGCACTGGGTAATTGGGGGAAGGGGAACAGACAAGTTGCTGTCCTTTTGTTCTTCATCTAGTTGTGGAGGACGTTGCCTTACTGGCCCAAGTTGGCACCATCATTGCACTCTTCCCGGGCGAAGCAGATCAGTTGCCGGCTTCTGTACGGCTGCTCACAGGGGCTGCTGGCCGCTCACGCTGGCTGCTGGCTACACACGGTAGCCCATGGCAACCCACTGCAGCAGAGGCTGCAGCCTACACTGACCCCGGTGACTCATGGCAGCCCAGCTCCAGGTTGAGCTGTTGTTCAGCATCTTAGCTGTGGAGGGCAGTGTCACTGGCCCTCATATGTGGTATCCCAAGCCAGCTCTTAACCAACGTGCCACTTGGCTGGCCCGAAAAGTTCTCCTTTCTACCTAATCTCTTTTCAATTTTAAAAATTGTATTTTCCTATTCTTTCTGAGCTCGTGAAACTGGGTAGTATTTAGTGCAGTTGGGGAATGGGAGTGTACATTTGAATATGAGTGTGCAGTTGAATATGTCACCTGAGCTGGAGAGAATTCTAGGGTACATGTCAGGGTCAGTCACCGAGTTATTTCTGGGCCTCCAAGGGGAATAGGCCTATAGTTAGGATCATTGGCCATGGGTCCCGTTTGGGTCAAAGATGATAGGAGATCGCACTTTAGCAAACTACTAGAATTCATCGTTACTACCTCAGACAAGCAGGCTTAGCAGCCCAGCCGTGTCTCAATTGCATTTGAGAAGTGTCTCCCTTATCGGACTGGCTTTGATTGACTCTTATCTTTCCCGATGTTTTCTACTTAGCCTCACTTTGGACTCTCCAGCCAGCAAGAACTGGAGATTTATTGGTTATATCACAATATTTATTTTCCCAAAGATCTTAGAAAAGAGACGCTGAGACAGAGAGGTATCTGGATATTCTTAACATAGAGTGGGCTCAAATACCAAATTCTTCTTAAGTTCTCTGCTCCTGGTCTTGTTTTGGGTAGTTTTATAATTAAGAAGAAGGTGAATCTTAAGGAATTTGACCAGCCATTTGAAGGGAAACCAGTCAACTGTGTCTTCTCTTTCTTGTAGAATGGACGGAAGACCATTCGTCGCTTGTGCCTCCTGTTATTCCAAACCACCCCCCAAGCAACCCAGAGCCGGCCAGAGAAGCTCCACTTCAGGGTAAAGCGTTTTTACAATGTCATCATGGTTTTAGCTCCGGAGTCTAATTTTCCACTTTAAGAAGGGGAATCTTGTTAAAGAATAAGTGGTACATGTATACAATGGACTATCACACAGCCATTAGAAAAAGAATGAAATCTTGCCATCTGCAACAACATAAAATGGACCTAGAGGGTACTGTGCTGAGTGGAGTAAGTCAAAGAAAAACAAATGTCATATGATTTCACTTATATGTGGAATCTGAAGAACAAAATAAATAAACAAAACAGAAACGAGCTAATAGATACAGAGAACATTTTGATGGTTGCCAGAGGGGAGGGGCGTTGGAGGGGAGCAGGATAAAAAAGGGAAAGGGATTAAGAAGTACAAATTGGTTGTTACAAAACAGTCATGGGGATGTAAAGTGCAGCATATGGAATATAGTCAATAATATTGTAATTGTGTGGTGTCAGATGGTACTAGATTTATCAGGTGATACCCTCATAAGTTATATAAATGTCTGATCACTATGTTGTGTACCTGAAACTAAGATAATATTGCACATCACCTGTAATTGAAAAATAAAAAAATATTTAAAGAAGTAGAATCTTGTAACTCCCAACTCATTCCCTTGATAGTAAAAACCATAACAATTGAAACTCTAAATACATTGTTAATCAGAATTGTCAAAAACATTAGAAACTTTTCTGTATGAATTTCTTCAACTATTTGTAATGCTCTAAAGGTAAGGACCACTTGTCATTAGGGATCAATTAAACTTGGGTTTGTCAACCTCGGCACTGTTAACATTTTGGGCCAGATAACGTTTTGTCGTGGCAGCTGCCCTGTGCACTACGGGCGATTAGCAGCATCTCCGGCCTCGACCCGCTAGGTGCCAGTAGCACCCCTCCCCCTGTTGTGACAATCAAAAATGTCCCTGCTGGGGCACGACCATCCCAGCATTGTGAACCACTGATTTGGAGACCACAGATATTATTGTGTTAAATAAGATAAATTGAAACTCAGCATTAGATATTTCAAGATTCTAGTCAACATATTCGCTTTTAACTAAAATTTTCCTGTAAATGTAAAATGATTCGATATTACTGTTTTAAATTTCCATCTCCAGATTCTTGCTACAGCTTTGGCCTTTATGCATGTTCTGCAACGATTCACTGGGTCTCACTTATGTACATTCAAATAGTTACGAGCCCCTCCAGAGAGGTTCATTTTTGAAAATCAAAAGCTCCAGAGTCTTGCTCCTTTCAGGCCTCATTACTCTTAAATGATGGAAAAGGCTTTGGTGGTTGCTTTTTTAAAATTTGTTTAGTTTTTTTTCTTTTAAATAAGAAAAATAGAACAAACATCATATTTGGTAGATTGAGGGAATATTTGTGGTACAGAACTATTAAAATGACTATAAAATTAGTCCTCTCTCCATTTTCAAAGAGATAATAGTTGTGTTAGATGTAAAAAGATTAGTAGAATAATTATTTTCTCTAATTTGATTCCTCCATTATAATTTTCATAAGAAAGAGTTTCCCTGCTAGCTGATATTGGCATGAGATTAGTTTTAATGTCAATTTATGTAAAATAATTTCTGCTAGCTTGAATATACTTTTTTATGGTGATAATGGCTTTGATAAAGATAGAACATAGATAATAACATGATTGTGGCCTCCTCTGTATTTTTTTCTAATTTTTTTTAATTTATTTTTTTAAATATAAAGCAGCCTATATATATCTGCAGCCTTGTGTGTCTTATTTCTCCATCTCCTGATAAGTTAGCTACACTGACTTTTCAGTTCCTTAAGCCAGCAAAAATTGGACTTCTCCGTGCCTTTGCATATGCTGTTCCCTCTGCAGCTCTTTTCCTCCCACTGTTTGCTTTGCTAACTCCTACTCATTGCAGGTTATTGCTAGGGTCCCATTAGAGTCACTGTTCCTGTCTTATTCTTTTCATTTATAGACTTGAACAGTTTATAATTAGTATTTGTGTGTTCAGTTATTTGACAATAGTTTCCTCTTTAGGCTTTAAATCCCAGAGGCAGGAGACTGGGTTTTTTTCACTGTAAGACACTCCAAATAGCACAGAATCCCTTTGCTATCTAGTTTCTGCCAAAATTTATTGTGGAGTGAAACAGTATATGTTTGTGCACATAACATACGTTACATACATACATACATACATACATACATACCAACTTCCTTAAAGAATTGTCTTAGAGACTGAATAAATTAAAGTCTTAACGGTTCAGGTTCTGGGTGCCACATGCTTAGTGCTGCAACTGAGGTAAGGGGCCAAATGGTGTTTCTGTGTAGGAGCTTCATCTCAGATTCCTTCTTTTTCTAGGCTTTTTTGTTGTCCTTTTCTTTTCCTTGACCCCTTTGGTCCTGTAGTGGTTTGAGATTTGGGAGGCTCACTGAACTGTCCCAGGAAATCCTTCCTGATTCTTACGACCTTTCTACTGTGCGATCTCCATGCTATCTTTGCCTTTCAAACAGTTATAACTTTGCCTCGGAAAGTGCCATTGGACAGCACTGGTCTGGGGTCTTCACACAGTATTGCCAAGAATAGTACTGGCCTGACAGGAAAGGAGGCACCTCAGGGTTATTCAAAAGTAGATTTGGGGGCCGGCTGAGTGGCACATTGGTTAAGAGTTGGCTTGGGACGCCAGCTCTGAGCAGCAGGGCCCCAGTTCGGATCCCACATGAGGGCCAGTGATGCTGCGCCCTTTACAGTGAAGATGGTGAACAACAGCTTGACCTGGAGCTGGGCTGCCATGAGTCGCTGGCGACAGCGTAGGCTGCAGTGGGCTGTCGTAAGCTACCATGAGTTGCTGGCAGCTGGCATGAGCAGTTGACAGCTGCCGTGAGCCGCCATGAGCTGCCGTCCAATGGCCGGCAAGCGACTGCCTCACCTGGGAAGATAA
>NW_017731522.1:594543-702222 GCF_001890085.2 Hipposideros armiger | reverse complement strand
TAGAACCAGGATCTCTTAGTTACATGTGCCACAGGGCTGCAGCAGAGAGCTCCAAATTTCACTGCTTATGGGCAGGAAAGCATTTCTTTTCGAAAGCTGCGTTAACTGATGACCCTCCCATACTTAAAACATCATAAAATGTGCCTAAATATGAAACCCCCTGATCTTTCCTCCTTAGATAAGCGTTGAAAAAGGACGTCCGTGTGCAATTTCAAAGCTCCGCTCATGTCTATTAAGTTGAAAACATTCTAAGCTCAAAATATGCTAATGGTTTTTTAAAAATTTATTCAGATTAGCTGCCAGGCACATGTTCATGTTTCCTAACTTTGCCTATAATGAGGGTGAAAGCTTAAGCCCCCAGCCACCTCTTTCAACCTTCTCTAAGACACATTAAGTCTCATTTCTGTTTCCTGCTGTGCATTCATTCATTCGTTCAGCACCCTTTTGGAGCAAATAAAATGAAACGGGCAGTATTCTACACATTGGATGTACAAGCAGACATCCTTCTGGAGTTGACATTCCAGTGGCTGTATGCATGTGCGTGTGCAGTGCCCTCATGCTAGGGGTGGTGGGGACCGAGAAGACACAGCAGACCAACAAGTGAGGTGTAGACTGTGTGGGTGTGATAAATGCCAAAGGAAAAAACAAAGCAGGAATGGGGGATTGGGAGTGTAGGAGGGTTGCAGTTTGTAATGCGGTGGTTAGGAAAGCCTCACTGAGAAGGTGACAGCTGTTGGTGCCTCTACATAGCTGCAGTGTGTCTCCCTTCAAGCTCCCTGAACTCCCTAGCAGCCTCGGCTTCAAGAATGTAGGCTATTGACACACACCCCAAAGTAAAACCTGGGTGTTGTCTCACATATCCTCAGTTTCCCATCTGATAATTGCCATGGCTGCTCTCTCCCCACAAGCCCTGACTGCAGGTGGCATCACCTTCCTGGTGCCTTGGCAGATGACCTTACGTGGTGCATCCTGCTGTGTTTTTACTTTCTTTAGCCACGGTGACAAGGCTGTAGTTTGTCAAGCTTCCAACCAGCCTTGAGACTGCTCTGGAGAGGAGGAGGTTGGTAAGCAAACCTGTGACTCCAGGCCACTTAAAAGAGCCTTTTAGGAGCCGGGAACTTTTGAAATACACAATTAGAAATTGTATGTGTGCCCAGAGACCTTTTTAAAAAGGTGTTGTAGAATATAGCTAACCAAAAATAACTTTCCTTCCTGGGTGCCAGACTCTAGTGCGGGCTTATATATATATTTTTTTTTTTAAGATTTTTATTGGGGAATCGGGGGAAGGGAGACGGTCAAGTTGCTGTCCTTTTGTTCTTCAGTCTAGTTGTGGGGGACGTAGCTTCACTGGCCCAAGTTGGCACTATCATTGCGCTCTTCCTGGGCGAGGCAGATCAGTCACCGGCTTCTGGACGGCCGCTCACTGCAGCTGCTGGCCGCTCACGCTGGCTGCTGGCTACATACAGTAGCTCACGGCAACCCACAGCAGAGGCTGCAGCCTATGCCGTCGCCGGCGACACATGGCAGCCCAGCTCCAGGTTGAGCTGTTGTTCAGCATCTTAGCTGTAGATGGCAGTGTCACTGGCCCTCATATGTGGGATCCGAACCGGGCCCTCTGGCGTCCCAAGCCAGCTCTTAACCATCGCGCCACTCGGCAGGCCCTAATATTTTTGATAGAAAAGAAATAGGGCACATATGAAAGATGTGGCAAGGACAGGTGATAGGAAGTATAATTAGGAGAGTTGAAAGAGTCTAAACATTGAATTATGTCCACTATTTGAGATAACAGAGAAATCCCAGTGAGTTTCTCAATTACAATGAAATGCCCAACTAACAAAACCCAAAATAAGGTTTTTGGTTTCTGTACAGAATGTTATTTATGAATGTTATTAAGAAAATTCAGTAAAACATTAGGTAGTATTTTTGGAACTTATTTAGCTATATATATATTAATGTATTTTAAATAAGACAACTGAATTTGTTAGTAACTATTTCATTTGGGTTTTTATATTTTTGTTTTATTTTTTTAAACATTCTAAGCCACATGTTCTAAACTTTTTTTTAAACAATAAATTTTAGCAGTGGATATGTCCAGGCTGTTTAACAAATTGTTAAAAGATGCAAATTAACAGGAAAAATCAGTTGAATCCAGAATTCAATTCAAAGTAAACTTAAAACTCTTCATTTTGAAAGCAGTAATTCTACACTTTTAACAAATTATTTTTTGTGACTATTCATAATATGTTTCTTAGTATTATGTATGTATTTTCAGAATGAGTTTTCTGTTTGATTAACAGCTAAAGGTTTTGCTGAATTGGTTTTATAAGTGGAAGCCAAGCCCAAGGTGACACATTGGAAGCTGTATTGCAAAATATAAAGTATAACAAAACCAAAGACAGACCCACTCCATTTTCTGGAAGGACCTCAAACTGCATGAACTGAAACCATGGGAGTATGTCAGATGATGAACTCCAATTTCATTCTTCTCTTATATTTTCATTTGGATCATGCTAACATGCAATGTGTACCATATCCCCCTCCTTAAACAAAGGAGCCTATGGTCACCCTTACTACTGAAATCAGGAGAGGACTTTCTTAAGACACCTTTGTGCAAAAATGCCCCAATGCAGGAGCTTGGAGAGTTATCTATAAGTTGCATCATTTCTTACTTAAATCACCTTTTCATTCAGTAACATTCTTTATAATTTTTCTTGTTTTAATCTAGGCAAACCCTTTTTTACACGAAACCCTTCTGAGTTGAAAGGCAAGTTTATTCACACCAAGCTGCGGAAAAGCAGTCGTGGCTTTGGCTTCACAGTCGTTGGAGGGGATGAACCTGACGAGTTTCTGCAGATCAAGAGCTTGGTCCTAGATGGTCCTGCTGCATTGGACGGCAAGATGGAAACAGGTAGAGACACTACATGGCCTGGTGGCATGTCCTGTGTGGTGGGTAAGACTTCTACCCTGGCACCCGAACAAGACCAAGCAACAGCATGATTTCATGAGCTCATAAACGTCCTTTAAAAACTTTACGAATGAGCAAGATTCCTCCACTACATAAATGCATTCCCTGGTACAGATGGAAAGCCTCTGAAGCCTTTTAACTTTGGGGAGCTGTTATGGTGCTATTGAGTACAGTAAAGCAGTCATTTACTAAAAATGTAGACCTGTTTGAATAAATGAATCCTGAAGTTGGAATTCTGCAGTGAGAATTTTTTTTAGAAGAAACTCCCAATGTTCTTTCAATTATCATTATATTCTCACTGGCAGGGAAGACACTAGATGCTAAAAGAATGTCTTATTAGCAGTTAAAATAAGTAATAGAAGCAGTCTCTTTGTGCCCTACAATACCATCCCCAAATCCAGCTTCAGTTCAGCTTCCTATTATTAGGATTTCATATTATAATATTGATATAATTTTCTGGGTACTGTTGTTTTCTTTTAACTCCCAAACTCTTAACCTTTTGCAGGAGATGTAATTGTCAGTGTGAACGACACCTGTGTTTTGGGACACACACATGCGCAAGTTGTGAAAATCTTCCAGTCCATTCCCATCGGTGCCAGCGTGGACCTTGAACTCTGCCGAGGTTATCCACTGCCTTTTGATCCAGATGACCCCAATACGAGTTTAGTGACCTCGGTGGCCATTTTGGATAAAGAACCAATTATTGTGAATGGGCAAGAGACCTATGATTCGCCAGCTAGTCACAGTAGTAAAACAGGCAAAGTCAATGGCATGAAGGACGCCAGGCCAAGCAGCCCTGCTGATGTGGCTTCAAACGGTTCCCATGGTTACCCCAATGACACTGTCTCTTTGGCTTCCTCCATAGCCACTCAGCCGGAACTCATAACTGTTCATATAGTCAAAGGGCCAATGGGCTTTGGTTTTACTATCGCGGACAGTCCTGGTGGTGGTGGCCAAAGAGTGAAACAAATTGTTGACAGTCCAAGGTGCCGGGGCCTGAAAGAAGGAGATCTCATAGTGGAAGTGAATAAGAAGAACGTGCAGGCGCTGACTCACAACCAGGTTGTGGATATGCTCATCGAATGTCCAAAGGGAAGCGAGGTTACGCTGTTGGTGCAGCGAGGAGGTACGTTGGTTTATTTTGGTCTTTGGTTTTGCTTTTTTTTTTTTTTTAAGCCAAATCCATTGTTTAACTTATTGGTCTTCGGGTGGCTATTCGGGACTTTTTCAGTGTCTACTTTTTTAAGATCGCTTTTATTTAAATGTTTGGAAATACATTCAAAATGCTTTCTGATTTCTTCAAATGCTAGCGTCTTTAGAATAAAGTCTCTTTTTATACATAGTGTTCAACGTATGTAGCTAGACTGATACTCTTAAATGTAAATCAGATTGTGCCTTGTAATAACCATTAAGATTTTAAAACCTGTATGCAAAATGTGGCTTGTGGCCACTCTTCCAACCTCATCTCACTCCTCGCCCTATGCTTTAGCCACCTGGCTTTTCTCTGAAGTGCTGTTAGTGCTCCAAGCCCGTTCTGCCTCAGGGCCTTTGCACCTCCTGTTCTCTCTGCTTGGAATGCTGTACTCCCAGTGCCTCCCTTGGCTGATTCAGTCTCATTCAGGTCTCCTCCTCAGAGGCTTCAGTGACCACTTTTCTAAAGTAGTCCCTCAGCACCTCCATGTAATCTCTGTTTCACCCTATTTCTTCATAACCTTTATTGTGATTATCATTGCAAATAATTAATTAATTTATTTGTTTATGTTTGCTGTTCTCTCTTTCCCACTAGAATATAAGATCCATAAAGCTAGGGCCCATGTCTACATGTTGACAGATATATCCCTAGCATTGAACACAGTACCTGACTCCTGCTAGGTATTCATGAATGAATAGGTATTGAATGAATGAATGGGTGTGTGATTATACTTGTCAGGAACAAAGCTCCACCAACTGTATTAAAAACATATCTCAACATACCCACAATTTACTGACATGGCTAAGGATCTCAGAGAAGTGGGGTATTCTAAATCTCGAGGCGTTAACGACTTCTTTCTTTCCCCTGCCTTCATCCCCCACCCTTGCCCCAGCAGCACTCCCAGCACCTCACACCGAGAAACGTTTTCCACACTTCTGAAGTGCCTTGCTTCTGGATATGTATTTGTGACCCGTCCTAACTGACCACCTCACACAGTGGGCCTGAGATTGGTTGTCCCCCCAATTCTTGCCAACCTGATTTCTTGTATCCACAGCATATTCTGGCCCTCTGAAAAGAGAGCAGGAACCAGACATGTGTTTCCTCTTGGTTCCGTTGCAACAGAGGAGCTCATTTATGTCACTGCAGCCACTGTTCTCATGCTCTCATGAAGCTGTGTGTTCTGTGATCAAACCAATTGGGGTCACTGGAAGGACATTTAAAATTCAGAGCAACTATCCATGTGAATTGAAACACGAATCGAAATACTCAACCCTTCTTGAACAGTTAGAAAAGCCATTGTGCAGATTTTATTCTTGAAAATGTTTCTACCGATACAGTTTTGAAGTCTCTCCTTATACGTAGATCACTTGACTGCACAGATTATTGTTGTTTAAAGTAACCGAGCTATCATAGGAGTGACTGGGGTGTAAGGATGGTGATGACGACGATGACAATGATGAAAATGGTGGTGATGATGACGATGATGATACCTGGCACATCTAGATAAGTTGGCAGTTGACAAAGCACTTTCATACGGGCACATGCCTCTCATCTAATTTTCACCATGTCCCTGAAAGGTAGGAAGATGCCAGCCTACAATATAACTGAGAAGTTCACCTCCAATCTGTAGTTTCCAGTCCAGTGCTCTGCCCTACTGAACTCAGAATGACACTGATTTTTGTATACTTGCTGATTTCTGTAGCCAACAACTTGGAAACTTTTCAGTAGTTCTTAGTTCATCAGGGTCATCTCTGATTCAGCCACTGCTCATTTGACAGTCACAAACCATCCTGCTCTCCTACCTAAGTTATTTGCTCTTTCGTTTCTTCTGTCACTATGTTCAGGTTTTCTTTTTTTATTAGAGTTACTTTTAAGGGGACCAAAAAATAAAATCTCACTGCAGTCTACTAACTTACAGTAGTTTCTAGAACCATGTAATAATGAATATGCCCAAACTAGCAAACAACTCAAACAACTGATTATAGAAACATACCCTTTAATTTCAAAAATGTTTGCATTCTCCTTAATTTGTGAGACCTTTGTTTTGTTAATGCCATTAAGTTTTATAACATTAAATTAATATGGAAGTACCCAGAATATATTGCCACATTAGTCAACATCTACATAGTTTATTCCAGAACCTGAGTAATTTAAAATCACTGAAACATCACCAGCCTTTAGAATACACCATATGTCTTGTGTTTGATTTACATATCAGATAGAAAGTTTGTACATCTGCAGTTGGCAGGCTAGCAGTAGCTACTATTAATCTTTCTAGAAAGCATATAAATATATTTGTCTCTGCCATACATTAGTTATTTGAATCAGTGCTGACATTTTAGTCATGTCTCCTGTATAGTGGGGCTGAGAAGGTTTGATGACACAAGTACAGCAGCCAGGTTAGCTGGGAAAGTAAACGGCCACTTCACTGATTCTTTCTAATGAGCCTCATCTGTCATAACTTCTAGTAAGCAGACATAAACTCATTAAATCCACAGTTTGTGATTCTCAGGAATTCACATTCCTAGGATGAGGTTGTATGTGCTTTAAAGAACTGCCTTTTTCTAATTTGGGGCTCAACTGTCTTAATTTTTAATCTCCTAACCTCATTTTTGATGTTTACTCTTTTCAGGTACATTTTGGTTTTTAGTATGTTTCACGTTCTCACCCCCGACCCCCACCCGCCTCCTCACCCTGGAAATCCAGCAGAGGTTGAAATACCATTTGTTAATTTCTGGGGTCAGACAGTTTCCTGGGCCAGGCTTGGAGCTGCTAGGGTCCACCAGAGGCACTGGAAGCTGGGGGCGTTACTGTCTCTGTAAAAATGACCCTGCCTGCTGGTCTTCAGTCAGGTTCTGTAAGGGGCCATGCCTTCTGCCTGTGCCTGGCTCCCTCTCCCGTGGCTGGGCCTGTCCTCCTCCTCCCTCTGCTGTCCACTGAGGAGAATGCTGTTTGTTTATTTATTTTATATTTTACATGCATTTGCTTTCAGACGGCCTATCATCTGACACCAGTGTGAGTCTAGAGACATGTTTTGAGATATTTGGAAACCACGCTAGACAGTGATTACTATTTTTTTTTACAGTTGTATTTTTAATTTAATAAACATATAGAATTTGTCCCATAAAGGCGTTTTACTTATTACAAGAAAGGAATTATGTGTAGCATATAACTTCCTGTGCCCCTCTGTGTAAAATATTTTGTATATTTGGCTACTTCAACATCAATTAGTAGGTGGGAACTTTAAGATATAATTTTGGATTGAATCAGAACGCTCTGTTTCAAGAGAAGACTTGACAGTGCTTTATGAAGATGGAGAAGTGTGTTTTGCTTTTGAGAGAAAGTGTGTATTGAAAGGAAAGCTGAACTGGAGGTGCCAGGAGCCAGCCTCCCGTTCGAACTGTGCTCTTAGTTGCTCCATGCCTTTGTCAGGTTACCACTCCTGCCCCAAGACTCATGTCTTTATTTAAAAAAAAAAAAAAAGATGGTTTGAACTCGAGCATCTTTAGGGTGACCCCTTTTGGCTCTAATTTTATGCGAAGAATGACCTCATGATGTGTTAAAAACAGTTCCACTGAGTACATTTTAAAGATCTTATTGGCTTTATTCAGTGATTTGCAAATTGGACAGCATCCCGTCTAGCAGATGGAAAGGAGCTCTGAGGAGCTGTACAGAATGGAAGACTTCTATAGGCAGAAGGGAGCAGTACAGGAAGTTTTACTAATAAGAAGCCGAGTGATTATATTAAGTCACCTTCCTTTAGGGGACAGCATGGGTTTCTCAGGCAGAGGACCTTACTAGTGCTGACCAGGTTGACCAAATTGACTGATTTAAGATTGCATCCCAGGGATCGGCCAAAACTGTTAAACCCGGGTTTGGTGACATGGGGCTTAGCATAAGTGGCTTTAGTTTGTGCTTGTTGTCTTGTTTTTAACAGATGTGTAGAGAAATGAGCACAGGATTCTAGAGCCAGGTGATGCGAGTTTAAATCGCAGCTCCCACCTTTACGGGTTTTTAAGACCTTAGGCAAGTTATCAGACAAAATGCGAATAATACTTTGCACATGCCTATGCATGATGGAG
Source organism: Hipposideros armiger (assembly GCF_001890085.2). Classification (NCBI taxonomy): domain Eukaryota; kingdom Metazoa; phylum Chordata; class Mammalia; order Chiroptera; family Hipposideridae; genus Hipposideros; species Hipposideros armiger. Next base: position 693,983 of record NW_017731522.1, on the reverse strand, counting down.
ATAAAATAAGATAACATTTGTGCTCATTTCTGACATAGAATTAGTCACATGGTAAATCAGTGGTATTTTACTGATATTACCCGATATAAAAAACAACTGGGTAGGGGTGCCTTTAATTTATTTTAAAAAAAGCGAAACGCTCCAGCCTGGATGTACGGTATCCTAATCTCAGTACATGACTGCCAGGCATCTGTATTTTTTCAGAAGCTCCACTAGCAGTTCTGATGTAGAGCCCAGAGTTTTAACCAATGTCAGGCTCCTGCCTTCGTGGATTCTTCTATTATGGCTTTGATTCTATGACATCTAACTTGGGAAGATAAGTTTATAAAACTAAACAATTCTTATTTCTGAGTAATATTCTTCCTTTAAAGTCTGATTTATAAGCAACAGACTTCTCAGTCTTCCCTAAGGTCCATTTCAGCTCTTAAATTCTAATTTTTCTACTTCAGAGGAGGAGAATACAAGGGAAGGACATGATCTTGATGTTTATTTTGAGCACAGTCTCCCCATGGCTTTTGCTGATCACAATAATAGAAGTGATGTTTTGCTGCCCAGTTTGCACAGACTGTATGCTGAATGCTTTTATCACATCACTCAGTAATTTTAGGATCTGAATGTAAAATAATGAAATGTTAGGATATCCACCTTGGACTCTATGTCCCTAGTACCTCAGAGGGAAATGGCCTGTGGTAAAGTCTCAGTAACGCTAGCTGAATAAATTAAACTCGCTCCACAAATCACAATAGAAAATTAGTCATATAGCTGTATAGTCATACCTCATAACTTTAGAAAGATGATAAAGAGATGCTAAAAGGCAAAAATTAGATATGAAAATGGTGGTGGTGATGATAATGATAATGTTACCACTATCACTGATGGAGACTTACTGTGTGCCGGGCTTACAAGCAATACACACACAGAAATGAAACCTCACAACACCCCATTGTTGTGACCGCATTGGAGCGGCTACCAATTTGCTGTATGAGTCTGAGCAGGATCCTTTGGGAAATGAAGGCCATGCTTGTCAGCCCCTATGCTGGGGGGCAAAATGGAAGGAATTGTTTTTCTTTTCAGTGTTGAAACTCCACAGCTAAATTTGCTTAGTACAGAGGGTGCCAAAAAATGTGTATACATTTTAAGAAAGGAAAAAACTGTATTAATATATACCAATAACAAAAGATGAATATACAAGTCACGTCTGACTTCTGCAATTACAAGAGGTGCTCAAAGTGGTTTCCATCAGTGTCCAGGCACTTCTGATTATGGCGAACTACTGATTGAGCAACGTTGACCAAAGTGTTAACATCTCTTAAAGTGTATATATGTTTTCTGGCACTTTTTTTTCGGCACCCCTGGTATATAGAAAAAGGGAATTTCTGGTTTGGTTGGGAACGCATATGTAAGACTCCTCCTTGCTTAAACCAATTGTTATAAAAATACACTTCCATCATGTGCCAAGCATTGTTGGTTCTAAACATTTTATGTATCATAATCCAAAAGAGCCTTCTGAGGTAAGTAAAAACTTAGCTTCATCTTAGAGAGGAGGACAGTGAGACCACAAAGGTTCAGTGATTTATCCAGAATCATATATTATTATAATAGCTGATTATTGGCAAAGCCAAGGATTTGAACCCAGGAATTTTGGTTGTAGAGACTGGGCTCTTAACCACTATGTTAAACAGCCTTATGGCTTACTGAGAAAAAACTTCAGTACCATAAGTGTTGAGGAGTGTATCTTACACATAAAGGAATGGATATGGTCTGAAGTCCATGGGCCAATTGATGCCACTTAATTTTTATCAAAATTTACTGATAGTATTTAAATTCATTAAATCATCATCAATCCAAATAGGGCCAGCAATATCTAATCTCATTATCTAAGCACATCATTGACATTACATCGTCTTTGTGTGTGTTTTTTCCTTCTGACATGATGCAAAACTATCATAATTAGAACCGCATTAAGCCGTGCGCCAGAGTTAAACCCTGGTGATCAGACGCCTCTCCTGCCTTTGCCCTCTGGTCTTGGACTGGAGAATAAATTGCAAATTGCACCAGTTAAGTGTTTGACTGCCAGAATCTCTCAAATTGAGCTGCAGGGCCTGTGAAAGGCAATTTGGGTTGCTTGCGGAGCGATATCCGAATAGTTCTGTATATTCACACCAGCAGATCCTGCCAGCTCCATCTACCTCACAGCTTGTTACTGGCCTCCACTGTCCACCCTATGGGACCTGGCCCTGCAACAGGCCCCAGGGCTCCCTACAGTCCATTCTCCTGCTGGAGTGATTTCCAGTCAGTTGGGTCAAGTCACTCCTCATGTCAGAGTGGCTTCCCATCATTCAGAGTAAACTCCAAAGGCCCTAGCGCTTGCTCTTTTCCCTCTGTCTGTGTTTTCCTTCTCCCATACAGCCACAGGGCTCTCTCACTCAGGTCCTTCAGGCTCCTGCTCCAAGGTCTTTTCCTCTGAGCAGCCTGCTCTGACGGCTCCATAGAAAAGAAAGTAGCGTCCACCACCATCACTTCCTGCCCTGTTCTTCCACATGGCGCTTGCTTCCCTGTCTCCTTGAGAGCAGGGGCTTGGTCTCAACCACGCCTTTATCCCCACCACCTTCAGCTGTGCCTGGCACATCCTAGGTATTCAGAAAATCATATATATTGAATGAAAATATGAATTAATATCAGACCCTTTGTTTTCATAAACACTAATTCTCGAGAACTTTCTGAGGTGAGCACTATCATTATAGCCGAGGAAACGAGCACCCACCGAGAGATTCACCACGTCAGAATCACACAGTGAAAATGTGACAGAGCCTGAATCCCAGCCCACGCCTGGTTACCTGCAAAGCCCACGCTCTCTGTTGCGGGCTGTTCTCCGTGACAAGGAAATGCATTGACTGGCATGTCTGAGGCCAGGGTACCGGAGAATCACATCAGTGAACCATGTTCTAGTCCAGTTAAGCATGTTTTCCAGCATCCGATGCAGTAGTCAATGGCCACATGTGGCTATTTAATTAATTAAAATTAAATGCAGTGTAAAATTCAGTCCTTCAGTCCAGCTGGCCACATTTCAGGAGCCCAGTAGCCACATGTGGCTCATGGCCACCATATTGGACAGTGAAGTTAATAGAACATTTCCATCCTCACAGAAAGTGCTACTGATAGTGATGCTCTAGAGATTTGGATTATTTTACCCTCAGAAGTGAGATGTTGAATATCTATTATTTTATCCTTTTATGTATTTTTATACATTTGAATAGAAGAAAAATATGGAATGGATGGCAACTTGATAGTGAATGGATTTTTTTTAATACAGATAATAATAATAGATCCTATTTATTCAGTTCTTTCCATGTGTAGGCACTGCTGTAAGCTCTTTATATGTGTTAACTAGATGTTAGAGGGTCACAAGAAATTGAGACTAAGAGAACTTAAAAGACTTGGAAAGTATTAGCACTTGGGCAATCTGCTGTGTCCCTGGAAGACAGCTCATCACGTTTTAATGGGAATTACAGGGCCTCCACCTAACCAGGAAGTATATACATCACCTTTTATACTGCACTGACATTGTTTAAGAAGCTTAAATTATCTTATTATGTAAAGTATCTTAAATCCTGAAAGGGGAAGAAACTTTAAAACACAAGGAAAATTCACCTTAAATCCTTCCATGTAAAAGAATGTATAATCTGCTACATGAACTACCGGACTTAAAGTTTATCAGAACTCTGTTCTAAAAAGATATTGAAGTGTCCTTGGTGTACTTATCTGATTTGGTATCTCAAACTGATTGACCTCCCTGCTTACCTGTGGTGCTTAGGTAAGTTTTCTAATAATTTTGGAAGTCAAGTCATCTAGTCAGATCCACTGTGCTTCCTTATACCTTTCTAGGTATTAAAAGTTGTTGAAGTTGAATTAGCAAACTTTCTACCACTCCCACGTCCCACAGGCTGAATGGCATGGCAGTTGCATGTGTTAGCAAGGAGCCTTCTGGCCTTTATGCCTCATGCAGCTTTAAGTTGCTATTTTTGTTTACTGTCATGGTTTAAAGTTATCAAGAATTTTATTTGAGGATTTTTTTATAGACTGTTAGGTCATATTTATATTTGAGGTGATGACTTGTAGCAAGAGAAGAGATAAATATAAAAATGTCTCTATTTCGGGTCTTTCATTATATAACATAAAAATTACCCCTCACTTTCAGTATCTTCAGGAGCTCTGGTTTTGGTCTTAACATTTTTTTAAGGGATTTTTGTTCTTATAATTTTTAACCCTAAGCAGTCTTCACTATTTGTTCTAACATTTATATGAAGTTTTAGACTTGATTGGGTGGCTTGAGTGTTATTTCTGTTATATTCATAATACAGAGTGTTCGGCACACATAAGACTTCTGCTTTTCTTTCTATAAAGTAATGTCTCATCCTCCTTGAAGTTAAACTTAATGCACTGAGTTATTTGCTGTTGTGCATTATTTATTATAAGTGTATGTGTGATTCATAATTCTCATTAAGGAGTGGTGAAAAGTGTAGGAATTTCAAGGTAGAATTATTGGCATGGCTCGCAGGCTGTAGAATTATCATTCTGTGCATCTACTTACAGGGCTAAATTTGAATGTAAAGAAGCTGTTTTGTTTTCCCTTTTAGGGGGTACAAATTCATTAGCATCATGTTCCAGAAATTGTCTAGGCACTGGCCTCGGAATATGTAGAACCATCTGCAAACAAAACAAACAAGTGCCTGATTTCATGAAGCTTTTTATTCTAGAGGAAGGAGAGAAAGGGCAGAAATAAACAGATGAATAAGAACATGTCAGCCAGAAAGAAGTCCTGTGAAGAAAATAAAACTGGGTAAAGTGAGCGGGAGTGACAGGGGTTCGAGTGCAAAGGCTGCTTTAGATTAGGTGGTGAGATGTGAGTGACCGCAGGGAATGGAATGGCATTCCAGGAAGTAGGAACAGTTAGTGCAAAGGCACCAAGAAAGAAATAGAACGGAAGCTCATGCAACTAAAGAATGGTGAGCACCGGAAGTGGTGATGGAGACCAGGATCAGGAGCTCAAATTCCATTTTCAGTGTAGGTCCAGCTTCACACAGTCAAAGGGCCAGAGCTCATTTATATTTTAGACACTCCCTCTGGTGTATGTGTGAAGAATATATTTTAGAGGCGCAGGCGTGGGAGGGGAGAGACCTATTTAGGGCCATTGCAGTGGTTTGAGAAGGGTGTTGGCAGCTTGATCTTGAATGATTACAATGGAGACAGAGGGAAGTGGGGGATTTTGGTTGAGTGGGGGATTTAGGAGAGTCGGTAGGACATGGTAGGTTGCTACTACAGAATAGAGGTCAGCAAACTCTTTCTGAAAAGGGCCAGATGGTAAATGTTTTAGTTTTGTAGACTGTGTGGTCTCCGTCACTTGTACTCTACTCTGCCCTTGTAGCAGGCGATATGTAAGCAAATGGGTTGGTTGTGTCCAAGAAAACAGTATTTGGCCCACAGGCTGTAGTTTGCCAACCACTGCTGAAGAAGGAAAGGAAGGGGGGGAGCCAAAATGCCCCCTGGGATTTTGGCCTAGGCAGGATACCGAGGTAGGAGCGGGTGGGTCTCGAATTCTGCAATCAAGAGCTCCTTCTCAGGCATGTTAATTGTGAAATGTCCATTTGACATCTAAATGGAGCAGAAACATAGGTGGTTGTCTGCCTGGGGTTCAGTGTTAGCAAGGTTAGGGCAGGAGAGATATAAATGTATGAGCCGTTGTCTTATCAATGAGTGTTCTACAAGCTGTGAGCTATGACCGATTCCTAAGCTGTGAAACCAATATATTGGGCTGTAACCAGTGTTTCTCTTGAAAGTCGAATAGAATAGATACAATCAGAGTACATTATAGTTAGTAAAGATAAGTACTTTTTCACGAAACATTTCCTTGTATGTGTGTATACATACATACACACATACAAACACGTGTATATGTGGATGAATGTATTATAAAGTGTATTTCTCATTGTGGACCATATTCACAAAAGTTTGTAAAACACTCATGTAGCCAGTATTTGGAGCCATGGGGCTGAATGAGATCACTTAGGGCAAGAGCAGAAAGAGAAGACGCTCCAAGATGGAAACCTCGGGCTTATCATCACTCGGGGTCAGGCTGAGCAGGAGGGACCAGTGAAAGAGATCAAGATAGAACCGCCAGTGCAAACAAGAAATACAGTATTACAAATCCAAGAGAAGAAAGTGGCTCAAGGAGATTACTACTGGGAAGGCATCAGGAAGTGGAGGCAGATGAGGATGGACACACCGCCTGTGTCTGAGACCTGGGCCTGTGACGCGTGCAAATGCAGCAGACTGGAATGGGGACAGGAGGAAGTGGGATGGGGATTCGGACAAGCTGTTGACAAGTTTCCCCGTCAAGTGAAGTGGAGAATGGTGGTGCTAGCTGGGGAGAGCTGTCCATGGAGAGGGTTCGGTTTAATTTGGTTTTTAAGATGGAGATCCTGCAGCATTCATGTATGCTGATAGAAATAATTCGGAAGACAGAGAAACTGGAACAGCTCGAGGGAAAAAGGTAAACACTTAAAGGAGTGAGGTCTTTAAGAAGGGGGAGCAAACCAGGCCCAGCATATGAGAGGAGGGGTTGGCCTTTGGGACAGCGTTTGTAAACTGTACAGAAAATGAGACTAGATTTATTCACTCTTTTTTTTTCTCTCCTAAAACTAAACTGTTGAAATTTCTATATCCGAGGTTTCCTGTTGGTAGAATCAGTTGAGGTTATACTGTAGCTGTTTTTCTTTTCTATTTAATTTCATACTTCTAATAATGCTTGCGACAAGCCTTTTCCCAGTTGACCCATTCCTGGTGTTAATCAAGGACTGAACATTTTCTTTGTGTACAGCTCTGATCAGAGACAGGAACAGGGTGCTGCTCGCAGGTTAGAGAGACAAGACTAACGTAGGAATTTTACCAGGGGTAACATGTTGTCTAAACCTGTGCAGTACTGATTTGGACAAGAGGTGAATCAGGGAGGACAGGGCTTCCAATGGAGTCTTTAAATGACATGCGGCCAGACAGGGTGTCTCAGCCTCAGCACTGTTAACATTGGGGACAGATAATTCTCTGTTGCAGGAGTCAGTCCTATGCTTTGTAGGATGTTTAACAGCTTCTCTGCCTCCATACCACCTCCCCGCCCACCCACCCCCAAAATGTGGCAATGAAAAATGTCTCTAGACACTGACAGATGTCCACTGACAGGCAAGGTTGCTCTCTGCTGAGAACTACTAGACTACAGCTTTGATGTATAGGAGAGAGTTAGAGTTGTGAACTGAGGGTCCATGGGTGATATTGGGCACGATCCATTCATGTATTTTTTTAGTAGACTCTTTTAAAAACTATTCTTAAATTTGAATGCATTTAATTGGCACCACCAATTCTAATTGGCCGCAGGCCTGCCATTCCCTTTGATCTGGCCTGGTACCCTCTTGTATAACACCTGCCCGTTGCCCACTTGCAGCTGAGTTTGAGACCCAAAGAGAGTATGCGGGAGGCACTAAGAAGGTATACAGACCTGCCATAGGCCCATCTCCTTGGAGTTTCTTTTTACCATCAGCATCTCAAAATTCCAGGAACTGGCTGCTTTTCCTTTCTTTTTAGTTTAATTTATACATTTTTTTAAACAGAAAAAATAAGATATCTTCAGATATTTTTTTCTTAACTTTGGAGTTTATTGTCTACCTTTACTTTGGTTCCATATGAAAATCAATTTAGTAATTATCACCTTCTTTGGATGGTGTCTCTTATGTGAAAAGCCTCTGCTATGAGGGGCATTGTTATGACGGCTTCTTCCTTCTCCGATACTAGTTTCGCAGCCTTATTTCGTTGAGCTTCTCTGTATTGCAAGAGGTATCTTCCTATCCTCTAGTCTAAGTTTTTGCAGTTGTGAACATTTTCAAAACTGTCATCCGAGGCAGAGAATTTACTCTATGCAATTTTTCCCACCTTCCTTCCCCACCCTCAAATTATATCACACATTCTTTACCACCATCTGGAGTTAAGTACTTGCCATGCTTTTTATTGAATCTGGCTTTTCATTGCCTCCTGCAGATTTTGAAAAAGTTCCCCAACTTATACCTTGCCTGGTATTTCCCATTTGTATTCCTGCTCAGATATTAATCATGTCCCCCATTCCCCCATTTGTGAACATAATCCTTTTTTGGTTCAGAAAGCTCCTTGGTAGAATCTTACTATCTTCAAAATTAGCATCGAATCCATAGGAGTGTTTATCCTGGCAACGTGCAACATATGTGTGTGTGTGTGTGCGCGCGCGCGTGCGCGTGTGTGCACGCCAAGTTGTTACCTAGGTTTATTTCAAACTCCTGTTTCTTTTTTTTTGTTTCTGGTATTCTAAATGTTTTTTGTTTCTCATCATATGCAGTAAACAATATTCATTCTTTCTTTCATTCAACGCACTCCAGCCCTGTGCTAATCTGTCATTGTAGATGAAAGACATGCAAGTAAACGTCTAAAATAGTGTGATTAATCACATCCTCCCCATTTTGTCCTGCTTAATTCTCTTTCTGGAAGTCTCCCCTGGTATGTTACCTTTGCAATGAAAAATTCTACTATACTAATTTTGTAATTGTAATATTTGAGGCAAAGTTGTTTAAACGATCCTTTGCACTGTATCATAGAGTAGCAGTCACAATAGCTAGGAAACTGCAACATGGACCAATGATAAGACTAATAGAGGGAATCCCTTTCAATCCCTGTTGTTGGCTATCAACTCATGTCATTCAGCAACCTGTGTTTTTATTAGACTTTTTTTTTGGCAATTGGTATGTTCAGGGGGCTTAGCATGATTGTACCGCTCTAAAAGCTCTATTTTTAGAAGTTTTCTTATAGTTGCATAAACACTTATAAGGTTTTTTGGTGTTTTTTTTTTTAATCATTTGGAGTAGTTGGAATTAAATCTATGCTTCCTTAAATGTCTATGTTGTTTCTAAATTTTAAAATGTCCTCTGTGGTAGATACCATTGCCATAGATACCATTTACCAAAGTGGGAAATGACTGCATTAATGGGACTCTGTTTATGTAGTTTGCCCCTGCAAAGCAATTTCCACTTAGACTTTGGCGATTAGAGTAGAAAGAGGCAGCTGTTTTTTAATCACAGTTTCTTAAACTAGGCACTATTGATATCATGGACTGGATGATTATTTGTTGTGGGGGGCTGTCTTGCCCATCATAGGATATTTAGCATTTTCCCTGGCCTCCCCTCATTAGAAGCCAGTAGCACTCTCTCCTTTCTGGTGGTACTATCCAACAGCGTGTTCAGGGAGGGCAGGTGTCCCCTAAAGAGCAACGTCAGCCTTGATTGAGAACCACTGCTTTAAACCCTTTGACACCCATCTTGTTTTTGCTTGATGGAAATGCTATGTTTTATTTTTTTTTAGGTGCCAGTGAAATCAGTGTGTGGATTATTTTATGTAGAACTTGGATGGAAGAAATTTCATGTGAGAATTTCCCTGTTCTCAGTCATTGCTTCTGCATCGGCTCAGTAATAGAATTAGCAACTTGGCCAGTTGTCACAATCTTCCTTCAGACCTCCTCTCTGCCACTAGCTAGTAGTGCAGCCTGGGTCAGCCATCGGCAATGTCTCTGAGCCTCTGCATTGTCATCTGAAATATGGGTGGAACTGTATCTTCCTCAGCACTAGAGTGAGGATGGAACAAGACAAGGGTTCATCATACCAACAGTACCACCCTGTACCAGTGGAGGGTTTATTGGTCCATCAGATTGGGTGGGGCTTAAGAGAAAGGAAATGGTGGAGATATTCAGATGGGCCTACTGTTTTCAATACTTTTAGTGTAATTTTCTGGGATCAAGAAAAGATAAGGGAATGCAAAAAGGAGGAGCCTCAAGGGAAAATGTAATGGAAATGTGTTCCTTCTGGTCCGTGATGACAGCAAACAGTGAAATGAGAAAAATCATGACAGAATAGTAGGTTTTCCATGAAGTTTTTCCAAAGTGAAGAATACTCCTTTGTATCCTTTCTATCTTTTTTTTGCTGAAATAGGCTTTTACTTATGGAATGGTAGTGGATTATTTGTCTCTCCCTTTTTAATGTCCCTAGTTTGCAAAATAAGGAATTGGCAAATTGTGATCAGTTGCTTAAATCTGTTTTACACAAATGTGCTGGCCCATGAATTCTGAAATCTAGGAATGTCTGCTGCAGGGAAGGAGGCCCTCAAGAGGCTGGGAAAACAGGATAGAAAGGAGGATGCACAAAAGTAATGTGAGAGTGGGGGTCTGGAATCCAAACTAGGAAAAAAGCAATGGGAATGCCCCTCTTTCTCTGACTGTTGTTTCCAAGGAGAAGCAGAGTTTGGGTTCACGTCCAGGGTTAGATTCATCACTGACCTATGTGTTGCCCATACATAATGTTACCTTTATTGGTCAGACTCTTTCATGAATTTTTTTGTCCTGAGAAGGAAGAATAATAGGATGAACTGTGCATATTTACTGTGCACAGGGTACCCCAAAATATCCATGTCTGATTTCTTATACATACAAGCAAAAACTTTGACAGCTTTTAAAAATCCTTTTCAAGTTTATTTGCTTGCATTCACTTCTCCATCTGCGTTGACTCTAAGCTTGATTAGAGCTTCATTTACCTAGAAAAAGCAAGAAACGGCCAGAATCAGACAGGAGAGAAAGCCAAAGGATCCTGGCATTCGAGCTCCACTGTGAGATGCGTGTTGAGCATCTTCCTTACTGTAAATGCTTTCTGAGTGAGCGTGTATCTCATTTCCAGTGTGAATTTTTGTTATTTCCTCTTCCCTGCCCAAAATGCAGAGTACTCCTTCAAGGCAGTGTGCCCTGTGATACATCAGGTTCCCAGATAAAATATTTCATGACATAAGCCTTGCAGTTCTTGAATTTTACTTGCATCTTAAAGGTACTTGATTTACAAAAGTTATTGTTAATTGAGATTTATCCCCAGTGGGACAGTGTGTATGCGGGGCGCGGCGGGTGTGGGGTGTGTGTGAAACTGATTCCCATATTCTGTCTTCAAGCAAATTCAATTGGCAAAATGAGCATCGACTCACTGGAACCTGAAATCTAACAGTTGAACAAAGGATAAGCCTCTGCTGCTTCCCATAGCCATCTGGGCAGCAATTCATTAGAAATTGACAAAGTCAAGGAAACCGTTTCTTTTCCCCTCTATAATTCACATAATCACTTAGACCAGTTCAGATATTGTTTCAGCAAGAGGTTTTTGAAGACATTTAATATCTCCATGGGAGATGAATGGGGTTGCTCATCATGTGTCCTTTGCTCTTTGCAAAAACCTGACTCTTCGGTAAATGCCTCTTTAGGTCTGACTTCCAAACACTGAATAATGTAGTACTGTAGGATTCCCATGTCGATCGCCTGCCTGGGTTTTAACCATGACCAGTGTTTCCAAAGGCTAATACGATTTCCTAAATTTAAGGATTGGAATACAGTTTTATACGGTGTCAGGGGTGGCTTCAGTCACAATTAAGCCTTTTGGTAGTAAAGTTAATTGAAATGGCTAAATAATAGACACCCTTACAGAGCAAACCGGGAAAATTTCCCTCCTATTTTGCAAAATTACATTGCAACAGAAAAGTGTTTGTCACAACATTGAGGTTGTAAAACTGCTCAAGAGATTCATGGATTTGGCTGGAGAAAAGGACCTGAAATATTCTTTTTCATCAGTGTTTGTTTGCTTTTTCTGGGGAAGCGTGAGGCATTGGAGCCTTTTAACTTAGTTTTGTCATAAAAGTTGCTTTTCTAAGGAAAGACATAAAGGTATCCTTAACTGAAGAATAATTTAGACTCTCGTAGAATCCCTGAGAACATACCCACTGGCTGGGGCTGAGAGCTATAGGGTCTGGGGGGTTTTTGTGAGCTTTCAGTGAATTCTGGACTTGGGCCATCTGTTGTGATGGGAATTTAGAACACAAGGTGGCACAGTGGAACCTTACTCGCCATGTGCAGGGAAGCCGTGGTGAGTTGAGTGATCATGATAGCTCACTAATCAATCAAGGAGCAGCCCAAGGATCAAGAGCTGTGAAGTAGGCACAGTAGCTTGGTGGTGATCAAAAGAAAGGCCCAGCCGCCCCTCCCCTTCCCCTCATCAGCTCTTCCTGCATCCCTCCAGGTACAAACTTGCTTCATAAGCTCCACACATTCACACATTTATTCAGAAGATACCGGGGGTGGGGGGTGGGAGGGGAAATGTGCCCAAAAAAATGTACATGCATGGACACTTGGTTAACGTTGCTCAAGCAGTGGTTCGCTCTAATCAGAAGTGTCTGGACGCTGATTGTAACCACTTTGAGCACCTCTTATAATTGCAGAAATGAGACGTGACTTGTATTCATCTTTTGTTATTGGTATATATTAAGCATTAAAATTTTAATAGTTTTTACCTTTCTTAAAATGCATATACATTTTTTGGCACCCTCTGTATTTATTGAATTGAAGATCAGATACATTTCTAGGAACTTGCCCTAGAATAAGAGTCTAGGTCCATGAAATGGAGATCATAAACAAGTAAATGATAAACAATAAACAATAAACAAAATAATTCTAGAGAGTCATACGGTCTATGAAAACAAAGAAACTGCACTGTGTGAATCAAGTGTGACAAGAAGGGTCACTTCAGATCTGCTGATGGCCTGTATGCCTGGAGGGCTTTTCTGAAGAAGTGACATTGAGGAGAGCCCTGAGTGACAAGAAACCACCCACACATCGATCTGCAGGCACGGTGTCCCAGGCAGAAGGAACAGCCAGTGGACATGTCCAGAGGAATGAAAGGCATTAGCCCAGAAGTGGAGGGTGCCAGGCTGGCTGGAGCGAATGGGCAAAGAGAAGGGTAGTGGGAAATCACATGCAAGCAGCAGGCACGGTCAGATTAGGGAGGGCTTGTGGGACGGGAAAAAAGAGTGCATTTCACTGAGACTATGTTGGGAAGCCACCAGGACATGTAACCCAGAGGCCATGTAATCTGATTTGTGCTGTAGAAAGATGTCTCTGACCTCTGTGTAGATAATGGATTAAAAGGGATAAAGAATAAAGCAGAGAGACCAGTGTTTAGGCTCTTGTGGCCATTTAAGAAAGAAAAGACGGTGGTAGTGGAGATGGAAAGACATGATGGGTGCAGGATTCATTTTGGAGACATATGTGGTAGGAGAGACAAACGGCCTCGAGAAGGACATTATATTCAGGGGTTTGTTTTTCCGTAAGGATAAGATTTGGGATACTCTCCTGGCTCTCTTTCTTGGTCCTGTGCCTAACTGAGATTGCTAAAAATAAGCAGGCAGGATAAGCGTCATTCTAAGAGTCCGTAATCCTAAACTAAAGGATCCTGGCATGTATTTTTTTATTTTAATTTTTTTTTAACCTAGAAACATCTCAGCACCAATTACAGTGATAGGTTTCCCTTTGGGGCCAGTGACCTTAAAATAAGGGCTCACACAGCATCCTGCTTTTCCAACCCAGAAAAGAAATCATTATGGGGTTTTTTTCTTTCAATGAGCTATTTTGAGCTATTGTTTCATATCCCCCCGCCCTTACACATCTTATGCAGCTAAAAGTCAAACTTTTGACTTTGCAGGAACTGCCTTGGAGCTTCCAGGCTACATGTAATCTTTTCCAGGGAGACCTCGATGGACTGTTGATTAGTAGAATGGATAACAGGGCCAACCCTTAAGCGTTTGCACAAAAAGCGATTCAGATTTGAAATACATATGGTAGAAAAAAGCTATCACTCTGGCTGCTGGGGAGTCTTTCTCAGAGGTAGAAGCATTTACAGACTGAGGTCACACCCTATGCCCAAACACCCTAATTATAAATATGTTCAACCCACATAGAGTTAGAGAGCTTTCTGGGAACCATTTGAGAAACTGGCTTAAATCCATCCATAAAAAGTAGATCTTGGGAGGAATATTCCCCAGAGGAGAAAGATTGGCCTTGTGGTAGGTACATCATGACAAATAAGCGGTCCTTTTAAGTTGACAGTGCTTGTCCTTTCCCCCTCTGGACAGAAGATGCCATAACTCACTCTACTGACTCACTCCATCTTTTGCCTACCCCTAATTTAAAAAACAAAAAATCCTGTTAGCAGGTACTGTTAGAATACATTTGCAAGCTAGCTAAGTTCCTACCCACTTTTGAAACTACCTCTTAGGGATTGGTGGCTAACCAACCTGTTAGTTCTGTCGCTTTAAAGACTTTCTTCATTATCCCCGAATCAGAGACCCATCTTGTTATATTTTAGCATAGGTAGCCTTGAATAGACAATGATTCAGGTGCTGGAGTGAAGTATCAGAGACATGTAAAGAACTCGACTGACTATGCATAGACTTCCATGCTATCTGTAGAAAGGAAACTCTCTTCCTAAATCTACATCACAATTATGGGTCCAAGATTCCTGGACTTGTTGACCTATAGTTTGATATCCGTGTATTTCATGAAGTTGTATGCAGAATTTTCTATGAATGTATTTTGCATGTACAAACATGCTGTATTTCCTTTATAGTGGCCTATGATCCAAAAATAAACTAAGCACCTTTAAATAAGACTGTACAGTTCAATTTTAAAAGCACAGACTTGGCATTAGACCACATCTCCTCTCAGCTGCTTACCTGACAATGTGACTTTGGCCATGTTATTTAATTATCAGTATCTCAGTTTTCTCATCTATAAAATAGGGATATTATTAGTACTTCACTCACACAGCAATTATGAAGAGTATATGTGTGTCAAAGGCAAGCTCCCAGTTCTTGCTAGTTATTTTTGCTTTCGGCCCTTGCTTTTGAAGACCAATTTTTTTTAGAAATGAAAAGAGAAGCTGAGTTTTCAACCCTTCAAGGCGTACTTCACATGTTTTTGAGAGCCACCAACAATAGGACTATCTTTGCTATTTCAATGACACCTTTTCTAACGTGACCATTTATCTCTCAGGAATTGCATGATGGCAACTCATCCATCTTAGCTAGATTTTTGAGCAGCCCAAAGTATTAATGACTTTGGGTCTCTCCTCACCTGTGCCAGTTCAAGCTTATGACTTTGAGGTGAAAGGCTCTGTAAGCTGTTAGCAATCACCAGCCTCGCAGACCATGTATTTATTTTCAGGATGTATTTATTAGGCTATACGTACTATGTAATTGGAGCAGACTTCTCCATAGCTGTAAAGCTGTACAGCTATATTCTTAATCTTTCTAACAAAATGCCAACTGACACAGCGTTGGGAACTGCTTACTCCGGATATCTGAAGTCCAACCACCTCTCTCTAAATGATGATGGCCATCATATATCATAATGGCCATTAGAGGTCTCCAACAGAAAGAAAATCTTCATCATTTTGGAGACATCAGGTCTGATGCTCCTGTTCTTGGCAGCTGGTATCATATTTACATTGAAAAATTATACCGCAGGGTTGATGATGATATTTGGCCAGAGGAAGGAGAAAAAAAATCAAACAAGTTTAAACTACAGCCATTTTTCATTTTGTTTTATGGATTCAATTTTGTGATGTATAGTGTTTGTAAGGTCCTTCAGTGAAGTGTACTCTAGTTTAAACTTGGCCTTGAGTTTATGCTGGCACACTGATGAGCTTAAAAAAAACCTTAAACAACAGTCATCATCATTATGCAATCAAGCATCAATGACGGCGGTTGCTGCCAGCCCCCCAGCTCCATGATTCAGTGCGGGCCCTCCTTCCGTGTTCAGCTCGCCCCTCCCACCCTTCTTCACATTGGATCAGCTTTCATTTCTCGTGCTCCCAAGAGCAATAATGCTTCCTTCTATCATGGCACTTATCACCAACCACGCTGAATTATAACTGTTACTTTGCTTCTTTCTCTTTTAAGGCAGACTGTGAACTCATCCAGGTCAGGGCATCGTCTGATTTACCTTTATCTCCTCAGTAATGCTTTGCTCGGCATATGGCAGAGCTCACTAAATCTTGTATGGGTGAATAGTCACACAGTTGGTTCCTTCTCATGATTTAGGTCTTACCTCAAATACTGTCTCTTCAAGAAAGACGTGCTTACACCCAGGATAGGTAGCTGTGCCTCCCAGACACAGCCTGTTCTGTTGTCAAGCTTCACCTCCCTCACCCAGGTTATCACTCTGAAGTTATTGACCAAGTTGTTTATTCTCTGTTGCTGCACAAAACAGGAGCACTGTGAAAATAGGCCTTTGCAGGTCTTTTTCATTGCTTTATTTCATGCTAACTCCTGGCACATAGTAGGAGCTTAGGACAGTTTAGTTAAATGAGTGAGTGAATTTTCCTTCCTGCCCTTAGTGGAAAAAGTTAGGACTGACTGTACCTATGTTTTTCAGTTTTCTGGACTGTCCTTACGCATCTTATTGGTAAGGTGAAGGCAGTTTAAATGTATTTCATGGTTTATATTTTATGTATTAAACACAGAAAACAAACAAAAACACTAGTTGGCAATGAATGGTACAGGTGGCTTATTTTGGAAAGGTTATTGGTCATTAATATTAACTGTTTAGAGCCACAGGTTTGCAGTTAAATAATCATGAATTCTGCATTTCTGGGGAAATCATAGATTTTCTCACACTCTTTTTACTGCACGCCTCCACATATGTACCCCCCATGGATCTCTTAGTATTTTGCTCCAAAATCATACTCCTCCTCCTCCCCAATAAAAGCATTATCTATAAGGTTCATTATTTTTCATGCGGCAGCATTTTCAGTGATAAATATTAGTGTTCTGGTGTGTTCTTTAATGTAATTTCTCTCCTCAATTTTTTTTTAAGATGTGCTCTTTAGACCTTGAAAGAAGAAGGAGAAGCAAGCAAATGAAATATTTCCCTTTCTGCTTCATCCTTCTCATTGTCCCTTCCACGTGCAGATGCAGTATTTTATATGTGCTGCCCTTATTAGAGGCACATGCTGGACTGATTGATGTGAGTCTCACCCGAGGAACTGCATCTAACACCATAGTGATGTGCTTGGACAAGGGTGACTTAACCTGAGGATCACAGGCCCCAATAGAATGGGCTTCTCAAGGTCACCGATCAAGGTTCCCGAGATTGTCCGAGAGTATATGCACAGTTGCGTGCTTCTGTGCAGCTTTGCTTGAGAGAGGCTCCAGTAGCTTTTTATCCCATTTTCAATCAAGGCCATGGACCAGTAATTTAGTAGCACAGACACTTGAGTAGAAATGGCAGTCAGTGAATCAAGAAAGAGCTAGAACAAAACGCCACTTATTTTTTTTAATCTAGCACTGCACTAAAGCCAGCAAGTACCTACATTGTCCAAGCACACTCAATATGGCTGCAATTTTCAATAATGCTGAGCTGTTTATGATTCTAGCTCTATTATATATAAAATTTAGAAAACTTGGAAAATACTGAGAAGAACATGAATTGCCTATTAATCCTGGCATCCAGAAACAATATTTTAGTACATTTCCTTCTAGGCTTTGGATGTATGATATATGCGTGTGACGTATGTGTATGTGTGTATATATATATATATATATATATATATATATTTTTTTTTTTAAACAGAGTTTATATTGTATGGCAGTTTTGGTCCTGTTTTTCATGTCTTATATTATTACCATTTTGTCACAACATAAAATATTCTTCACTGTACTCATTTTTAATGGATTCATAGTTTTTCATCTCACTGATATTACAATCAGTTTGCTCAGTCCTCCATTCATGGAAATTCATATTGTTTCCAATTGTTATCTTCTTTAAATACTGTGTTAAACATCCTTTATGTAAATCTTTGAGACACACTGATTATTTCCTTAATATAAACTCCTAATGAGTTTACTGAGTTAAAGTCAGCTATAATTTTAGGTCCTGCATTTAGCATTATGTATAAAGTAAGAGAGAAGGTCAATGGGGTCTGAGATGAAAAGGTACGCAGGAGTATCCTCATCTTCTTCGGTATCTAAGACTAGCCCCCTAATCAAGCTCTCAGTCTTCTGCTTTGCATGGCTTCTCAGGGGTCTCCATGACCTGCCCGTCTATCCCTCGCTCTCGGTTTCTCTAACTGTACATAACAGTTCCCTGCTCCTTGCACACTGCGTTACCTGATTCAGTTGCAGTGCAGTTTTTAATGCAACGTTTGCTATGCAAAACTCTAAAGTCCCCTCTGTGCTCCATGACATGTGGATTAGCGACATAGACATAGTGTGTTAAAAAGCTGAGGAGGAAACCAAAATGACAAAGTACATTTTCATAATCTGTAGGTCCACTTTGCATATGGCAGTGACTTTAGGATTCACCCTTTCACAGCCCTTTGCGGGATTTTTCTTGATTCTTTCAGTTAGTGAGGTTGGTTGACATTCACACTTCCTTTCAACCTAGAGAACATTAGGCCCAGGGAAGTCCCATCCCTTTGCCTGTAACTTGGAATTTGTTCAACCCAGTGCCAAAATGGCCGTGCTTGGCTTCCCCAGTAGTCTAGCTGAGCTATCCTATGCCTTCCCTATTTTCCTCTAGTCAGTAGGACAAACACAAGTCTTAATCTCAACAGGGTGCTTCAACTCTATATGTATATGGGGTTTGACAATTAAGTTCGCGAACTCATCCTAGAAAAAGTGCTACATACCTATTGCTGAATATCACTATGGTCACTTTCAAAGTTTTCCCCTTGGGAAGCTATACACCCATGTCAGCACCTAGTCCATCCTTCAAAGCAATTTGGGAACTCATTCTGGAATGGCCATCAGAGCTGTCATCATATTACCCTTGATGTCCTGAATGTCATCAAAATACCTTCCTTTCAATATTTCCATTATCTTCGGGTAAAGAAAGAAGTCACTGGGGGCCAGATCAGGTGAGTAGGGAGGGTGTTCCAATACAGTTATTTGCTTACTGGCTAAAAACTCCCTCACAGACAGTGCTGTGTGAGGTGGTGCATTGTCGTGAAGCAAGAGCCATGAATTGTTGGTGAAGAGTTCAAGTGGTCTAACTTTTTTATGCAGCCTTTTCAGCACTTCTAAATAGTAACCTTGGTTAACTCTTTGTCCAGTTGGTACAAATTCATAATGAATAATCCCTCTGATATCAAAAAAGATCAGCGACATTGTTGCAACAAGTTTGCGAACTTAATTGTCAGACCTTTGTATCTATCACTGGGAAAATGTGAGCAATTCTTGGAGGATGTAGACAGGTCAGTAACGGTTCTAGAGATTTAAAAGTGCAATAAAAGGTTTTGAAATTTGCTGCATTTGTCTTACTTAAAAAGGCATTATGGAGTTTTGTTTATTGTGGTATCTGTGTATATATGTATGAATGTGTTTATAAATGAATGAATAAAACTGTTCATATTGTAGAAAATACTTAAAGTAGGTAACAAAGCTATCCATGATTCCTTGAACCAAAGAACATGTTGTTTTGATGTATAACCTTTTAGTCTTTGTTTCCAAAGGCAAATGTATTATGTTATATTTTCACTGTTTTCATATAAATTGTGTACAACCATTATAAAATTTCACCAAGAATAACATTTGCCATTTAGTTATATGAGAACATGTTCAACAGCATAGTTTATGGCCTTGATATTGAAAGGAATGAGGCTTCTCCACATCGTGTTAATTGGTCAGGTCCCAGGCACAAATCTGCCATTTGTTTCCTCCAAAGGGACACCTTCTTCACAGGGGACTTCAGAAATTTAGTTCCGAAGCTTTTCTCACTTCTGTAGATCGCACTTAGACTCACACTTTGAATGTACACTTACCCGTAAGTTTTCTGGGATCCCTTTGAAGGGGCATTTGCCACCTTGTAGGCTCTCAGAGCAGATGGTGCTGCTACCCATGAACTCTTTCTTCTGCCTTTTCTCAAAATTCCCTGCTTTCTCTGAATGGAGCAGTTGAGTCCATTAGGACAGGTGCTGTTTCTACCCATATTTCTGCTGTGTAACATGGGGCACGATTTATACAACACAAGCTTCCTGCTGCCACTGGGACCACAGAGTGTGCCTTGGTCCTAAGGAAAGCCACTACATGCCGTGAAGGGGGACTGTGCTGCTTCCTGTCACCCAGCCAGGATGGGATGGCCTGCTGTCAACTCTAGCTAGACAACAGCCACAACCATGATTTCTGGGGCTTGGAGAATTCTGCCAAACGGTGACCTTTTTTGAGTGTTTTCCATTAGATCTCCCAGCTGTTTGCAATCCGTCTGAATAGTTTGGGCTAAAATAAACTATAAATTGTGATCAGGAGCTTTGTTCCAGCATTCATATTCATTGGATTTTAAGATTTAATGACTGTATGAACCTAAAACAAATATTTGTGCAGAGTCTCTTGATTTTTGACTTTTTAAATACTAATTTGTGGCCACTGGGGCGCCTGTAAATGGTGCAGCTTTTTAAAAAGAAGGTTTACAGCAACTAGCTCGCAAAGAGGAACAAATTCCTCTGTAAATTAAAAGTTTTTTTAGTTATTATTATCTGTTGTAAAATACAACTCATACCAGTTGAGCTGGGACCATTGGAATGTTCTGCGAACTGCTTCCTCAGAGCAAACAGACGCTAACCGGTTACCCCAATATGCTTCAGACTGGTTGGTTTTGTACAATTAATGGAAGGGCCATTAATTAATTAATGTTAATTTTAAAACAATATTTTGTTGCCTCAACACAATGTGAATATGGTCTTCTTGGGAAAGACTTGTAGGTTAAGGCTAAGTTCAGCCTACACTCATCCCTGTGATCCCTGCCCTTCCTTGTCCCATCAGAAATATCTCACTTATCAGTTTGGTGGGGATGGCCATGGAAGCCAATGCCATGTGTGTCTGACTGTGGTTCACACCTGTCTTTTCCTCACCTGCCATTCTGCAGCCTGCTGTTCGCACTCAGCATTATGTTTTGAAGCCCGTCCATGTCGTTTCCCTCAGGGATAGCTCATTTCTTTTAACCTCTGCGGACTGCTCAGATAGGTTGGCTGTCCCACCGTCTGTTTAGAACTTCCAGTCCTTTCCTCTGTGCCAATGATGCTGCAGTGAGCATCTTTGTACAGGCGCCTGTGAAAGTGCATGTGAGTGCTTCTTTATGATAGAGAATGGAAAGTGCCCTGTATCTTATATGTAAAAATCTTAAAATACAGAGGATTTAGGATGGCTGTACTCTTATAAATGATTGGCAGAGCATGGATTGAAGCCTTTTTCCCCGACTCCTCTTACCTCGCTGGACGTTCTTTATAAATTTTTGTAGAGTCGTAGAGGTTCTGGGTAAAGCCGAGTCTAGTAAAAGCTAACTATAGTAAAACTTTGTTCATTCCAATTAACTAAGAAGGTCAGTGTGAACTGGGGAAAATCTGAACTTCAGGATGTAATATTATATAATTTTGAAGTATGTACAGTGACCCACACTAATATAACTTGATAAAATTCTTTAAGGGAATCATATTAATGAATCAATGAAGCACCTAATAATTTTTGTTAAGAATAATGACATATCTAAATATTCTCATCCATAGGTAAGATATTTCCCTACATATTTTTAATATGCCAAGCACATGATTTTCCCTCGTTAGAGATAACCAGAGCCACCTCCTTCCTGAACGATGTAAATTCGCAAAGGAAGCTGAGAGGGGTGGACATTTGAGGGCCTCATCAGTGCCAGGTACAAGGCTTTTAAACATTTTGTCTATTTAGTTGCCATTAACAGTCTCAGAAAGTGAGTCTTATTATCTCCCCTTCATAAATTGAGAAACTGAGGCATAGAGGGCTCTCGAGCAACTCACTGAAAGTTGCCTCCCTGAGTTGGCCTGACTCAAAAGAGTAATGCACCTTATACTGTGTCATAGTACCCTTAAATGTGGTCCTCAGACCCCCTGCGTCAGAATCTCCTGGGCCGTTGCCTGGTGAGGCCCAGG
Source organism: Hipposideros armiger (assembly GCF_001890085.2). NCBI lineage: Eukaryota > Metazoa > Chordata > Mammalia > Chiroptera > Hipposideridae > Hipposideros > Hipposideros armiger. Next base: position 672,108 of record NW_017731522.1, on the reverse strand, counting down.
AATTCTGCGTTTTGAACAAGCTACCAGGTGTGGCTTAAGCACTCTAAAGCCAGAGCGCCTCTCTGTCAGACTGTGGTGACCTCATTTTGGTGATGGGATGAGCCTGCCAGAGGCGTGCCCCATGCCTTTGAGGACCAGCGACCCCTCTCATGCCTCACTTGCACAGGCACATTCCCAGTGACCCTCTGGTGGCTTCAGCCTACTCACCCACTCACGTGGCCTTGTGTCACTTGCACCGAACTTTCCATGTCTTGTGTTGACAAGTCACTTCCAAAAGAGTAGAAATCGTCATGCTACCTAAGGATCGTTTTCTAAAGAAGGGTGACATTTCCAGTGCAAAAATCATCAGGTCCCAAGTGTATCTTTGGTGTCTGACACAGATGTAATCTGCATTTTGCATTCTAACCCTTGCTCAAACCAGAACAATAAAAAATGGAGGGCAGCTTACAGAAATGATTCCTTTTGAAACACTGTTATATGCTATAATTTTCCTTTCTAGCCCTCCTTTGCTAGCTCCCGGATTTCCCGTAGTCTGCCCCTAATCCCTTCTGACTTTCCTAGACGTGAGGGGAACGAAGGTCCCTTCCAACTCTCTTCCTCCCACTAAAAACAGGGTTTGGGAAGAGCCAGCCTGGTTCAGTGACCCCCTCCCCCCCGTTGTCTCCTTTACCTTCCTCTTCCTCCATTATTTTCTCTCCCCTCTGTGAAATTTCTCTTTTTCACACCCCAGTGACCTGCTTTCCCCTTGAGGGGCCAGTCCCAGCTGAGCCCTTCCCAGCAGGCTGAGTAGGCGTTTGCTTGGATGACTGACACATGGAGAGGTGTGTCCATGATCTGGAGGGGGTCCTAGACCAACTTGGGTTTGTGTTGTGTGCTGGCAAAAGAGCATCTGTCTTTGTTTTGGTGTTCAGCTCATCCAAATAAAGAAGGCATTTCCTCCCCCTGAAAGGCAGAGGAACAAAAGAAAGAGAAAACAAATAGAAAAAAAATTAGATTTTAACCATGTACTCCTCTGAAACTCAATATACACCCCTTCCTCTGTCCTGATTGGTCCGCTTCAATTGACAAGTGGATCGTGTAGAAAGGAAATATCCTGGACTTAATTGTAAGTTAAGTCTCTCTTAATCCAGAAGAGCATTAGAGATTCTGTCCAAGTGTTCAATTTCCCAGGCCGCTGAGGTCTGTGAATTTCTTTTCCCAGCCTCCAGGCTGCTGCAGTACAAGTCAGCATAGCTAATGCAGATAGATCTCCTGCCTCTCGCTCTCCTCCTCCCCCTGCTTTGATTCGATATGAACAGCCTGGTAACTCCAATGCTGGGGAGAAATCTGACATAACTCTGCAGATGGCTAGGTTGCCATGAAACACCTGGGGATGGTTCTTTAAGGAAAAGGTAATATTTATATGCTAATGATTTCTTCCCCCCTCCCCTCCTTGTTGCATTTTTTCCAGGGCTGCCGGTTCCCAAGAAGAGCCCAAAGTCGGTAAGGACTTGTCAGTTACTTGGTGCTTCTTTGGGGGTGGGGGGTGGAGGNNGGCTTGACTTCACTAGATGTGTTTTAGAGGTGATGGGGAATTCAGGAGCCGGGGCTCGTTATATTAAGTTCCGGGGATCTGTTTGGTTTAGAAGGTATTTAGGTTTGTCTTCAACTGTCTAGTGATTTGTGGGCAGGCTGCAGGAACCAGGATAAAGAATGCATGCTTGGAGTCTGCTCTATATAAATGCATTACAACTCTCATTCAAATGGATGAGTTACTGTGATGTTTTAACTTGATACAAATGCTATTGTTTCTTTTGGGAGGAGGCAAAAAAAAAAAAAAAAGCTCCACCTGCTTCCAGGGTAGCCTTGCTCTCAACTGGTGTTTTCAGCTGTAGCCTTTCACATGGGTAGATTCTCTCCTCGAGCTTCCTTATACACTGAATGATGAATTATTTACAAAATTTAAAAGCCTGTAGGTTTGAGGGAAAACTGCTCTGCCCTGTCCATCTGTCCGTGTTCACATGGAGCAATGTTCAGTGCCCCAGCACTAAAAATAAGACATTTCCTTGCTGGGGAAATGCCCTTTGTTGTTTTGCTAGCTTTCGCAGCATTATGCTGCAGGTATAGGATTCTTTAAAAAAAAAAAAAGAAAGAAAGAAAGAAAGAAAAATCAATGTTTTGCTGTCCGTTCTAATCTGGTTTCCCTGAAGATGCATTACCTAGTTGACATGTTAGCTAATAGCTTAGAGGCTGTAGTGTTTTGCTTGGTGGTGTGAGCTTTTGCTCCCAGGGCACTGACAACAAATTAAAATGCTACTTAAAAACTCAAAATCTGGAACTCTGATGCCTGTGAAATTGATCTGGGTGGAAGAGGCTCCCCAATTCATTAACGTTAAGATAAAGAGGAGCACTTTTCTGTGGCTTAAAATATTGGGGGGAGGGAAATTTTACCACTTCCTGCCACCCGGGAAAAGGAGAACCTTTAAAACTTTGCAGCTCAGGGCGCTGCAGCTGAATTCTTTCCACCTGTCTCCACGCCAGGCAGCAAGAAGTTTGTTAAGGAGATGAGGGAGGGAGTGCCTTCCTGCATGCTGAAACCCCATCCTAAGTTCTCCAAAAAGAAAAACCTGCAGAAATTGACATGGTTCCACTGACATAGTGCCATGGTGATCGGAACATGTGACTTCAGGGCTGTGTCCCTTGTCAGTTTGTGTTAATGTCCAGGCAGAAAAGTGCTGGTAGGTGCCCACATTGGAACCACCCAGATGCCAACACCTGTCGTGTGTATGTGTGCGCGCGCGCGCGCGTGCGCGCACACACACGCACGTGTGTCTCCCCATCCCTGCCTGGTTCATAGTCAGAAACCTATTCAGCCTTCAGAAAAACAGAAGCCAGTCTGGAAGGTGTGTCATGTGAGCTTGAGTTAGCAGGAGGCATCCTGTTTTCTCCTCCGACCCCCAGCCATGCTACGTGAAGCACGGATTTACGTTACACGCCCCATGTGGAATGGGTCTTGAGAAGGAGCATGCTGGGGGAGATACAGCAGTTTTGCACAGGCAGCATGACTCCAGGTAGCTTGGGGTTCTTTTTTTGTTTTGCATCCCCTTTAAACTTACTGTGCATGACGGTTTTTGTTGATTCGTTTGCATCTCTTCTTCCCCAAAGTCTTTTTGGAATTCCCTGCTGAACTCAAAGGTATCAAACAGGTAGAGAGCCTGCGTTCACTGAGTCAGTTGAAAGAATGCCCTGTGACCGTTTATTTTTGTAGAAACCGTGTCATTAGCAAGCAGCAAGCCAATTACTCAGGCTGTGTTCCTAGGAAAAAGCTTTCTTAACTGCTCTGCCCACAGTCTGCTGGCTCTTAATTACCACAAGCCAAGAGACTGGTGTGTTGCTGGGTTAGAGAAAAACGAGCCCCCGGCTGGAGGCTTGTCCTTCCCCGATTTCTATGCCAGGACAGGGATGACAGTTTTCACAGCACTGCTGGCAGCTGCTGTACAAAATCTGGGGGCTACCAGCCAAGGTCTGCTGCTGCCAGTACAGTATTGCTCACATCTGTGATCAGCGGGAGCTCTGTACAGGTGGGTGGAAAGCTGTTTCCCTTTCCCAGCATGAATTTTGATGATGTCCTGCCAGAGAAACAGATGATTGTGTCATTTTTCTGGTGGGGTCTGGGGGAATCCATGGGGAAACTGCATGTCATGGTTCCAGAAAGCCGTTTGCATGATGACAGGCAGGGTCAGTTATGCAGCCTGTGGAATGAAATGCCTGTGTGGCAGTACGCTTAGATTTCCCATCAGCTCTGTGGACGCACTGCCCTAACCCAGGACCATGTCGTTTCTCTTCTCTTAGAGGCTCCTGATGTTGTCAGCTTGCTCATATGATTGACAGCTTCCTTTTGCCCTCATACCTTTAAAAAAATGCTTTCAATAATTGAGTAGTTGGGTTTTTATTAGAACAGAAGGACTTATCTTTTTTATCTGTTCCTTCTCCTGGATAGCCTCTATGGCTTACTCTTAATAAGCAATTTCACCTACAAGATTTAGTTTAAATGTTGAATTTATGGTTCATATGCTCACTGAAGACAACGGCAGTGTCTTAATGAAATTTTATTAATTTATTACCAGGACGTCCATAACATCAGAGATTTTCCTACCAAATGGCAGAGACAAAAATAAGACATATTTGCTGTCAGGTTTTAGACCTTGCTAGGAAACTCATTCTGTGGCCTGATTTAATCGTCCTGACTGGAAACTTATTTAGCTGAGATTCTCACTCCAGATCCCTCTCAAGGATTATGTGTCTGAGAATTTAAAACTCTCACTGTAATATCAAACCCTGAATATTAAGTTCATATTCACTTAGGTTTCCTCAGTAGTTCATTTCCCACTAATGCTTTCGTTTCTCCCTTCTTTCATCTGTCCATCTCTTCATTTATCTACCTGTCCATCCATTATCCATGTATCCATCGATACACTTATCTTTTATTCTTTAATCCATCCATCCATCTGTTTATTCAGCAGACTAGTACAGAGAACCTACTAAGTGTCAGGATTTGTGTGAGGCACTAGAAATACTGTAATAAGTAAGTTGTCATGGCACCTTTCCTTCTGGAGCTTACAAATAAACAATTTATTGATTGCTACTTTCAAAAAAAAAGATTCGTTGTCACAAATCACCAAAATTATTTTATGTGTTTGTTCCAACAATGTGTTTCCTGAGTATCTTCTGTGTGTTGGGCCCAGTGCCAGTACACAACAGGAACTGAAACAGAAAACATCCCTGCTTTTGCAACTGAGGAGAGACAACCCCACGAACAGGCAAATCTGTACAGATCCTCCTCGTGGGGCTTAACGTCTGATGACCATATACTTCGAAAAGTTAAAGCAGAACCAAGTACACACTAAATGAAAATCATTCAGTGCTAAATTACCATGACCTAAGTTAAGTAATCATGCAAAGCCACAGAAAAGGCCCAAGATTGAGTTAGTTGCTGTGATTGAGCTGTGGAGTTCTTCCGAGTTCCCCAGCGGCCTGAGCAATGTAGGAAACTGCCTCATTTTCCTGTGTCAGGTCAAAGAAAACATACCATTTTCACTAGGGAGACACAACGCTCCCAGTTACTGAAAAGCTTCTCACATAGAGTTTTCCCTTGGGGAAACGGAATAGTCTCTTCAACAACCTCTTTGCAGCAAAGGCAGCAAGATAAAAGGTAGCAATAGTGGGAGGTTTCTGTTCCATTGTCGTCCGTCCTTCGCCCCTGGAAGGGATGCTAAGGACATCGCTGACAACTAGTCACTAGGAGATGTGAGGGAGAGGTCTCTTAGGTAACGTGCACAGTGAGTGAGCCCGGCCTGAGTCACTCAGATTGATGTTTCCTGCCTCCTGAAACTCCTGGTCTGCTCAGCATCCCGATGAAACTTGTCCTTCAACCAGGGCAATGACACAATCGTCAAAGTTCCTACAGACTGCAGAGATGGCGTAGATGGGAAGAGGATTAGGGTTACTCACAGAAGTCTCCTTGCCTCTCGCCTCCTACAGAAACTCACACCCTCAACCCTTAGAAAATAGATTTCACTGTTGGATTAGATTTCTTTAAAACATTCAGTGTGGCTTAACATTCATTTTCATATCCAATCAATACCTCCCTTTTCTTCTCCATTAACTCCTCTTGCTGGCCTTTTGGGAAGAAATCATTTGACTTAGACCCATAAGTGATGGAAGAAAGACAAAAGCAAGGACCACCCTCTTGTTTCTGCTTGCCTTGTATTTGGTCTCTGATTCTCACACCTCCTTTCCTGACACTGGCCTGATGCCTCATCAGCACTTGGAGTTTTTCCTGTTGTCCATGGAAATCACTGCAGTGGCCTTCAATCTTGGCAGATAAGTGAACTGTAAATAATTTTGCTTTAAAATGGATCGATTTGTCATTTTTAAGCCACATGAATTCTTTTCATCATTAAAGCCACTAAGTGCTGTCTGCATTCATTTGCTCTTCCAGGCAAATATTTTCAGCTCACTTTAGAAGAACCTTCATTTTGAAATGATTCTGTGAAATACTGATGAGCTGATTTTCTTTTCCCCATTTCAGTTTATAAAAACCACTGCATCTTCCCGATTTCCCTGGCCTGTCATTCATTCTAGGGAGATTGGTACAGTTTTATTTTAAAAGGTCTTAGGACACAAGTTCACAGCTAGTGTGTGGCCAAGGACTTCCATGGGGTTTTCAAAATTAAGCCCATTTCTTTCTTCCTAGTTGGCTCTGAATTGTTATTTAGAGCTAAAAAATAGCAGCACAGTGACAACAGCTAGCATTAGAAATGCCCATCTCAATATATGGCCCCCCTTTCTAACCAGTTGCTCGAGCTGGAGACCTGTGAGGTGTATGTCATTGTTTCTAAGATCTCGTCTTTCTCCTCTTTCTCCTTCCCCCATTCAATCTGTCAGCAATGCCTGTTGACTCTGGCACCAAAATGTCTTTTAATGTCACTTGTCCTCTCCTTCGTCACTACTACTCCCCGAGTATAAACCACCTTGGGTCCCTCACGTGGACAGCCCAGTAGTTTCCCGACTGGCTCTCTGTTTTCACTCCTTTCCCCACCAACTTTTTTGCCACCCAGTAGCCGGACCAAACTTTCTGGAAGTAAGTCGGCTCCTGGTGCATTCCTGCTTTAACTTCATGAATGGATTCCCCCTCCCCTGAACTAAGAACGAAACCCACGCTCCTTAGAGTGGCCCACAAGGCCCTTCCATTGTTTAGTCCCCAAGTTCATCTCAGATCACCCCAGTGCCTTCCTGTGCCACACTAGCCTTCTCTCTGTTCTTCAAACAGCCCGAACTCATTTTTGTTTTGAAGATTTAGCACATGCTGCTTCCATTACTGGAATGTTCTTCCAGAGGCCTCCCTTCACCATCTATCTAAAGGACATTGCTGTATGTTGTTATCAGTCTGTTATGATTATTTGATTAATATCTATCTACACACACACACACACACACACCTAGATACACACTGAGGTATAAATTCTAAGAGCTCAGCTGCCATCTTTTTCTTTTTTTTTTTTTTTAGATTTTATTGGGGAATCAGGGGAAGGGGAACAGACAAGTTGCTGTCCTTTTTTTCTTCAGTCTAGTTGTGGAGGACGTTGCTTCACTGGCCCAAGTTGGCACCATAATTGTGTTCTTCCCTGGCGAGGCAGATCAGTCGCTGGCTTCTGGATGGCCGCTCACTGCGGCTGCTGGCCGCTCACGCTGGCTGCTGGCTATACACGGTAGCCCGTGGCAACCCACTGCCACAGAGGCTGCAGCCTACGCTGTTGCCGGCGACTCACGGCAGCCCAGCTCCAGGTCGAGCTGTTGTTCAGCATTTTAGCTGTAGAGGGCAGTGTCACTGGCCCTCATATGTGGGATCCGAACCAGGGCCCTCTGGCGTCCCAAGCCAGCTCTTAACCAACGTGCCACTTGGCCGGCCCCTGCCATCTTTTTCTTATTTACACATTGTATCCTTTAGACTCTAGCTCACAGTAGGTGATGAGTATGTATTTATCAGATGAGTGAATAAATGTATTGCAGGTAGTTAGTTACTCACGAGGACCTAAGCTGTCATTAGTGTACTAGGTGCTTCCTTTATCCATGTTCTTGGTAAGCATGGAATTACTTTAACAGACTTGAAAGTGTATCTTGTACTAGATACTTGTCTTTGGGACAGTGTTTCACCTAGAAAATAAGGTGAAAGACAATCACATTAGATCCACATCTGGTCCTACGTTATGACAAGTTCAGTAGTGCATTTGTTCTCATTTCCCAAGTCTTTGAGGAGGTAATCCAGACTGCTGAAGAGGCAGGCAGTTGAGTGTAATTGGAGAGATATATAAACATGGCTGTTCTCCTGAACAATCTGGGCTCTAACCAGATAAAAGACAATGTCATAGCTAATTAGCATGCTCACAGAAAACAAAAAGGCATATTTTGAGGTTTTCCACATAGACAGAGCATAGCTTCAGAAAGCCCAGAGTGCCAACAAGATATTCACTACAAAATGCATCTTCAAATTAATAATTTTTATAATTGAACTTGACAGGAAATACAAAGTGAGGTTAAATCTTATCTGGGAGAAAATCCAAAAAGCTTCCAGATTATTGTGTGTTTAGCCCATTAATGTGGGTTGGAATATGCCATTTAGTGAAAGTTTAGTGATGGCACAGTTTTTAGAGCACATTCTCAGGATGCTGCTTTACTTTTATTTTCCAAATTTAGGAACAAAGTTTAGATAGCATTTAAAAGGATTGCAGAAGTACAGCTTGATTGAGAGGTAGTTTTGCAAACTTGTTCCAGATTGTATCTGTCATTTTGTGTTAAATTGGACCTAAGTGACTCATTTATTGGGGAGGTGAAAAGGGGTGTTAAAATTTGAAAAATGGCTCAAGCCATTCCCAGTGGACTTCATTTGCACTCTCTGTTTGTGACAAAGCCATCTCTTCATTTAAATTCTAGATATCTGGTCCTCCACACCAGAGATTTGTTACACTGGGACAGCCATCGAAGGGTCTTGGAAACCCATGAGGTGACATGTAAACTCTGTGTGTGCATTTGTGGGTACACATGTCAAAGCACGTGTGCCTTCTCTGCAGGACAAAGGCCCACCTAGCCTTTTCTCTGACTCCCTCAGTGAGGCAGAGGTGCCAGGAAGATCTTTTTCTCCAATTCAGGAGGAGGGAGCAAGTGGAGAGGTTAAAGTGAGGTTTCCAGGGAATAGAGAGTATCCCCAGGAAAGGAAGTGTGATAATTGCCCTCAGGTAATCCTGCGGTGCCACTCATTCTACATCCTGGTGAGGCTTCCTGAACTGTGGTCTCAACACGAAGGCGAGACCCTGAGCTTCAAGGGTCAGAGATGTAACTGTAAAACAAATTGAGTGTCAATGGACAGACCTATAGTCTGGCAGTTGCTACTCTTTTTGAGGCACTGAGAGAGGGTAGGCATTTGAAGGGAGGGCTGCAAGTCTCAGGGTAAACTCAGAGGTCCTTTATCTGTTTGCTTTTACATTTGAAAATATCTCCACCACCACCCGCAGAGGTGAACAAAAACAGAGTACTACCAAATGTAAAAAACAGAAAGTAACAATCCCCATTAATTCTCTTTACCAAGGTTTATTTCAAGATGAAAACAGCTTTACACTTTGTCTTGATAATAAAAAGCATTCTCTCTGCATTATAACAGTAAAAAGTAAGCAATACAGGAAAGTGTAAAGAGGGGAAAGCCCACCCTGAACCCCACGTTTTTCTATTCATGCTAGTGTGCGTACACCCCACAAATGAGCCAATGCCACGTGTGCTCATTTATACTGGAGACCTTTGTAAAGACCACAGTGAGGAGACAGACAAGTTCCTTGGACATGCAAATGAGAATGGAGGTTCCCTGTCGTTAGTATTTTCTGACTCTGAACATCTTCAGCATGTCTCCAGGGGAAGTGAGAAAGCAAGCCTTGACCTTCTGGGGGCAGGAATTGGCAGGCTGGCCCTGAGAGCCAAATTCCCTGTTGGAGAGGACACTGTTGGAGGTGGGCAGCCAGGTTCTATTCCAAGTCTTTGGAATGCTGGTCCTTCTGGGTCGGAGCTGAACGCTTTATCCTCAGAAGAGAACGATGATAACGTGGGGCTATGATGGTGTTTGTCACCACCCAAACATCAGTGTGTTTTCCTGGCATCTTCCCCAGAGTGTGCTGTCCCCTTGAGTCTAAGTGAATTAAACCCCTCATACAGTTTTACTAAGACCTCTTTGCTAGTTTAGAACATGCTCCTCAAATTTCTCCCGTAGGCACACCGAATACAACTTTAAATGGTCTATCTCACTACCTTCATTAAAGACATGCCCAGTTGTCCTCCACTTGGAATCCATGCCAAAACCTCTTGTCAGATTGTAATCTGTGATAGTCAAGGGCACACGAAGCCTTTGTTCTCCTTGAGCTTTCTTCAGATACTTATTTCACATCAAGGACTGGAAGGAGAAGGAGCACAGAGACCTGGGATTTAAATGGAAGTGACCTTGGAAATTTCCATCGATATGGGGAATGAAAGATGGACTATACCTGGGGAGAAAGCAAAGAAACACTGTTTTGATAGGATTCATTGTGAGACCGAGGGGAAATTTGATTATATGAAGAACTTTAGAGACCTAGAATGCTCTGCGTCAAAGATTTTATAAACTGCTACAAAAGCATGAGCTATACAGAATTTTTAAGAGTATACAGGACCCCTTCCTTTCCTCTGCCCCTTTCCGGTGCCCTTAAACCAGTAAGAGTAGGGACGTAGCATCTGTTACGTGACAGGCAGGATCCCAGGATTTTATTTTGAATACGGCAGACGAAACCTGGGCCCATCCGCAGAAAACAAGAACTGAAATTATTTTATTTCCCACCTGGCATTTTTTTCTCCCACTAGTTTTTGTTCTCCTTTCAAACAGAGAACATTTCATAAAATGGGAAAGGTCTTTTGCTGGGCAGGTTTTAAGGAACAAGAACCTGCTTCTTTTATTGGAATTTAAGTGAAATTCTTTCCCTTTGAATACTACTTGGACTTTGGACAAGTTGCAGATCTAAGAATGCTGACCCCCTGAGGTCAGCCTATATATAAAGTTTGATCTTAGTTTTCAACCAACAGCAGTGTCAGGAGACCAACAGGTGAAATGTGAGGCCTGCAAAACTGATTAGCTAAGAATTATGAAAGCTCTTCATATAATAATTATTTATATACATATAAATGCAAGTGCACATAAAATGCTAGGCATGATTTTTAAAAGATCTGATCCCTTTTTCCTATGGTCTAGAGAAGAGCTGATGGCAAACCCTCAGATAGGAGCTGGGTAGTTTATTATTGAAATTGCAAGACATGGAGTCCCAAAAAGCATGTTTAGCCTTGATCGTGTTTCTTTTGGATATCACAGCCTTACATTTAAACCACTTGTGGTATTTTTTGTCACACATTTTTTTTCAAAACATGAGGATGTTAAAACTAATACATCTTGTCATGAATGAACCCAGTGTCTTAGCCAAGAACCTATGATGAAAATTGGATTTGTTTTCTGCCACAGCCCAGAGAGCAGTATGGTTTGTGATTATGTCTTTCCATCTGGTCCACCCCTCTCTCTGTCTGCCAGTCACCTGGGGATTTATCTGCATTCAGCATTAGCTGGAGGAAGGTAGAAGCCAAAATGTTGTTGATATATTTATGTATGTGTGTGCAGAAATGCTGAACAAAGACAAGCTGATGGAAAACACCCACTTGGAGAAACAATAATAATCTTTTCTTCTTGCCCCTCTCACCGCTTACTTTCAGCAACCACTGGAAAGAAAAGATAGCCAGAATAGTTCCCAGCACAGTGTTTCCAGCCACCGAAGCCTGCACACTGCTTCCCCAAGCCACAGCACACAGGTGCTCCCCGAGTACCCACCTGCAGAGGCCCCAGCTCCAGATCAGACCGACAGCTCTGGGCAGAAAAAACCAGATCCTTTTAAAATCTGGGCCCAGTCCAGGAGCATGTATGAAAACCGACGTGAGTAGCACCCTGGCTGCCATCTTTACGTGACCCCGCCTCAGGGCTTTGAGGCTTATTAAAAGTGGATTTTTCAGTGTGTAGACTGGATAGAGGTAAATCAAGGTGAGAGGCGAAAGCTTATCAGAGCCGCAAGGGAACCTGCTGGATATATTCGTGGAGGCTCCCTTATGCCTTCAGCCTGGGGAGGGGTAGATGTGGATGGTCATCACATAAAGGGCCTGCACAGAAATGGATTTAGTTTTCCTTTCAGTTCAAAGAAATGGTAGATCAGAGCTGCCGTCTCATTAATTCTTCCCCCGTGTGGAGACTGCGGCATGTTCTTAAGAAACAGCTCTGATATACAATAGAACATAAATATGATTGGCTTGGATTGCAGGAGTCATGAGAAGAAATTAAATGGTTTCGAAGTAGTCTCTTAGTTTTTAAGAATACTGGTATATTTTTTTTACCCCCCAGTTCATCAGTCTTTCTAAACATTCCCCTTTAAAAAAAAAAACGGTGAGTGGTTTGTGTTTTAATTATTCATACCGTGGTTAAATGTGTCCCTCTTCCTCTGGCTTCACCTTTTTGATAAATGTAATGTAGTGATGGCATATGTTATAACCTTTTGGCTCTTATAAACTTAATATTGCCTTCATGTTTAATTTCTCACCATTTATTATGAAATGATTTCCAAAGACTATTCACCATAAATAATATTCATTTATCTTCTCACTACCAATGGAATTTCCTAAACTGCTTTAATCTTAGGGCATACTGATGGTCCCTTTTTGGCCGTGGCTATCCCTGACATTTTCTCATGAGTCTGATTGGTCAGGATGAAGCAACTAGGAAGTACATGGACTCCATATTCTGTCTTTGGCATGGGATGGGAGAGAATGTTTAATGACAGAGGAGGGACGGTTGGGGAAAGGCCTGATTAAAACCAGAGGAGAGAAGAGAATCATTTCGTCCATCTTCCTTGTCCCCTCCCTCCTCAGCACAGCTGTGGTGATCTCTCAGGCAAAGCCCCTTGGGGAGTCCTGGCAGAGGTGGTGGACGAGAGTGGGGTGGTCCGGCCTCTTGCCCACCAACTCAGACTTGGCTGTGAAGCATTTTCTTTGCTGGCTGAAGCTACTCCTCTATGACCCAAACAAAACAGGGGGATGAGGCCAGAATCCCTGTCTGAGAAGGGAAGTCGGCCACACTCCTGGGTGCGCGTCAGCAATTGGGGGCACAAGGCAAATCTGGAGTCTGGAAGATTGTCAAATTTTAGAAGTCATGGAAGGGTCCCTCCATTGTTGTCCTCCTCGGGGGAGAAATATCACTGCCTTCTAATTAGAATATTGCATGAAATTAAATAGGCTGGTTTGGCTAAGGGTTCAGTATGCTGACAGAAGCCAGAGAATTCGAGAAGGGATTTATTTAGTCCCTGGTCTAGAAAGACCCCTAGACGCCAGGCCACAGGAAGCGAAGTTCCATTTGGAACATCTCTCGTAAGCAGTAGTTCCTGAGTATGAACCTGGAGTCTGCTCTCACTGTCTCCTCGTTAACTGCAGCAATTTCATTGAAGAAATGTTTTCTAAAGAGGAATATTTTCACATTCTCTTCACATTTCTCTTTAACCATGGGGCTTCTCCAATCAATGGCCCAACTTCAGTTGATGTTGAGATATTGCTTTATTGACCGCACCCCTCCTTTTCTCAATACAGTACACATTAATGACCACATTTCCCATGTGTGAATCTTTTTGTGATAAAATTAATGGTGTCCTGAAGGGCTGGCAGGGACGTCACGGATTGACAGACAATTCTGATGTGTCCAGTTAATACGTGGCTCCAGTTCAAGTGCCATTTTCACCTTAATGGAAGCAAAATTTCTTCAGAATTTGGTATTTATTCCAATTTTTAAACAAATGTTTCCACCCCTGCCCCACCAAAAAAGGGAAAATTTGTAATCTTGCCACAGCCAGCTGCTTTAAGAATCAAAATTGTCCAGTAGGCAATCAGACTGAAATATAGGGAAGGGTGCCAGTTTTGTACCTTCCCTTTTTTTAGCATCTAAGGAGCAGGGTCTAGCAGCACAAATGAGAATCAATTTCTTTTTGGTGATCAGAGACTCTCATTGAGCAATTGTAGCAATCTAATTGATGTTAAGATTCACTTGGATTTCTTCCTCACTATTAAGTGAGGATAATGATGACACTTTTCCACCCGATAGTAATTATTCAGAATCTGTCACAGATTTTCTTCTTTTCACAGTACCTATGAATGAACCTGCATCAATCTTGTCTTTTAATTAGTGTTTTGCTGTATATCCCAGATTGGCTTATGCCATTTACTGACGTTATTTTTTATCTTGTCTTAAACACACATACACACAGTGTGTAGCTGTGTTAGATGTGATTTGCTGCCCTTACCCCCAAGACATTAAAATGAGCAAAGTTCTTCAGGAATATTGAAGTCAGCAATATCACCTTAATTGTACCCTTAAGTTATGTCCTCCTTTTTGGGAAAATATACAGAGGGTGCCAAAAAAATGTATACATTTGAAGAAAGGAAAACTGTATTAAACTTGTAATCTATACCAATAACAAAAGATGAATACAAGTCACGTTTGACTTCTGCAATTACAAGAGGTGCTCAAAGTGGTTACCATCAGCGTCCAGACACTTCTGATTATGGTGAACTACTGCTTGAACAACGTTGACCAAAGTGTCCACTTGTATACATTTTTTTGGCACCTCCGATATTTTCCTTATATTTCTTTTTTTGTGAAAGGCAATGTGAAGATTAGTACAGTCTCTGATCGTCACATGGTCTAAATGCTGAGTAGAATAACACATTCTTGATATGGCTATCTGTCAAAACAATAGTGTCAAATGAATCGATCTGAATTACAGATGTGTTAATAAATCCCTTTGCAGGGCTTAAATGTTTAATTTAAAACAAAAACAAGCATGGGAGTCCTTCCAAAGCCATGTTGCCTGTTTTGTATTTTTTCTAGGTAACATGCCAATTGTGCATGTGCTTTTAAAAATGACAGTGATGCAATCTTATTAGTTAAAATGTTCAGGAAGACCAGCTAATGTCCACTAGTGTTTACTATAAAAGAAAGTCTAAAACTACCGGTTAAAATTTTGCCTGTTCGCAAAATAGTTTGGAAAGAAAAAAAATGTCAAAACTGTCATATTAATAAAATAAACCTGTCCTGCTCAGGGGAGACACACTTACAAGTTTGGAACTGGTGAATGGGCTCCTTTATCATAGTGAGCTTAAGGAGCTAGGAGCACTTGTAGATTTTTAAGAGCTGTTATGACAGTTCTTATGTGTGTGAGCGCGTGTGCAAGATCTTGGCCAGATCTGATGATTTTTGTCTCTGAATAGAAGGCTGTTCTGGTTGAACTGCCTAGAATTCATCTGAACAGGTGTTAGCACAAGAATGAATTCCATCAGGAACTTGATACTCTTTTAAATAAATGCTGTAGTGTGGCCGTGACAAAAGTATATTTAATTTTTTTTCAAAAGGAAAAAAGGGTTTAGACAAATCCAGAGTTCATGACATGACTCAAACAAGGTCGTACGAGAATGTGTACATTCGGGTATAATTAAACTGAAGAGCTAAATGGTAATGGGAGTTCTATGAAGTTTTCAACAGTACAATTGTAAATTCTAGCTTTTTGACAAGAAAAGCACCATGAAAAAAGGAAAACGGAATCAAACTATAGTCTTTTAAAATCCACAGCAGCCATGACCTTTACTGTGAAAGCTTGACTGTATGTTCCTTATCACTCAAAACGAAATTAAAATGAACTACGAGAAAGCACATACATTAAGCATTGCAAAATTGTGAAATTAATATTCCAGCTATGTCACCTTCGCCTGCATCGGGATTGAGCAAGGGTGAAAGAGAGAGAGAAATCAATTCCACGAATTTTGGAGAATGTCAGAGTAAGGATCCACTGAAAACTTTTATTTCTCCATTATTATCCATCCTGTTTGATGTTCCCATTGGTCTGGGGGCTGGGGAGAAACTCAGAACCAGAGTGTTTTGGTTCTCTTGTTGACCAGGCATAGACCAAAGTCAAGATGAAATACAAACTGCTGGGCACGTCTTAGCTAAGTCTGGAAAAGTGTGTCTATAGTAGTGGGGACACCAGGATGTTTCTCTGCAAACCTGGTGATGCCATTCTTTCTAATATCAAAGGAAGTCTTTTGACCACTTTACTGAGCTGTCACTGGTGTTACCAAAGGAGATTAACTGCTGAGATTGTCTGCTATGCCAGGGCTTAAAAATAAAGAAAGCTGGACAAGATTTTCTTAGCTCTTTTTGATTTAGCCTTACTCAAAAGAGAAACAGAGTAATATAAACAGAAAGATGGCTCTACCAAGCTGCCTCCTAAAAATTTAATTATAATAGAATCTGCTTGAAATAAAGAAGAGGACAAACCATTTGGGGGAGTAGTTTAGAAACTTCCTTGTCCCAGGCAGGGAGTGGCAGCAGAGGACACAGAAGAGAGAAATTCTGTAGTTCTATAGTATGTTGCAGACTGATTTATCGCCAAATTATGTACTTGTGTACATGGCATTTGGTTGGTAGATGAGTTTAAGTGTTAAAATGCCAAAAGACTTTCCTTGTAACATCTCTGTGTTGGTGTATCATGTCTGTGTCTGTGTTTTCCTGTCTCATCGCTGGAGTCTTCAACATCCATGGTGTCATTGAGCATCTTGTTTTTCAACAGGAAGCTCTTTAAATGAATTTGCCACTTTCTCACTGATTCTCAGAAATACATGATTTTTTCCTATGGACTAAACTGTGTGATAAGCCTAAGTCTGCTGGCCACACCCACCCAGACATACCATGATAGCTCACACCAAATGAGCAATGTAAGACGAAACTTGGTACATTTGGTGTCACTGTAGAATGGGCAAGTGTTCCTGTGTCAAATGATGCTGAGAAAAATGGGTCTGTGCTGCAGGTCTCTGCAGAGGCCCTTTCCTTGTTCACAGAAAGCCTGGGCAGACATAAAGCAGACTGCCAGGAACCTCGTGCTGGTTGGAAAGCACCCGTGGTCTATTTTAGTAATAAACCTCTTGCTTGAGTGAACAGAAGACAGAGACCCAACTTGATTTAATTTGTTGTTTCAATTAGGTTATTACAGTAAATACCCTTTAGCCAGCTACTCGAACAGAAAGGAAATATTGTTACCCTTAGCGTGCTGAAGAAAATATCATTCTCAAATTGTGTGTATGGGAGTACTATGATGTGGCTTAATGCCATGTTCCATGGCATCTTGCAGCTCAGCCTCAGCAATTATAATTTTAAAAGAAGCATTGAATAAAAAGCACCATTTAAAGCCATTGCATTAAGATAGCTTGAGCAAAAATATCGGATTCGAACCCTCCGACTTGTACTTACCTGTTTATTTAGCTTCTTCTCTCTTGGCATATTAATTCACTATACATTTTAAGCTTGTGGGTGAGTCACTGAGAATGGACATCTCTCTCCAACTTGAAATCTAAACAACCACCCTCTCTACTTCCGTAGCCCATTGTACAAAATTGGAGAAAGTGGGAATTAAATTCTCAGGCTACGCGCTTCTTCAGCCGAAAATCCAATTAAATAAGCCAGAGAGTCTGCAGTACAGTATTTTAAAAATCTCCTTTTTTAAGATTCACTGCCACTAAACTATGTTTTTTCTCTTTAAATAAAAGATGTGTCGTTATACAGACTATAAGACAATACATTAAAATATTAAATAAGAATTGAATAGAAATAACCCTTTTTTATTATTTTAGTTAAGTAACAGAGTGGTATATACAATAGAACAATTTCATGTACAGTAAGCATGTTTTTATGGAAATTCTCTTTTACAAAAGTAGATTTTTCATTTTAAAACCCTGAACTATTATTGAGTTTTAAAAGTAAAATCAAGTTATTGGATAATAAATTAATACTTATAATGTTGAGATGTTATAGGCAAATTCTGGAGTAAAACAGCCACTTTGATGATAAAATGTGGTTCATTGATATAGAACAATTTCGTCACCATTAATCTTAAAGATATGGAAGGCTTTCTACTTTGGTAATAGTGCTGAAATCATAGTAAACTCTGTTAATTTGGAAATATTGGGTTGTCGGAAAAGTCATGACACATTTTTGCAACAAAAAAAAACACAAAAAAATACATCATGGCTTTTCCGACAACCCAATGTAAGAATGTTCCAGAGTAACCTTTTTTGGCAAACATGATGTACCAAATCAAATTTTGGCATTGCTGGTCTAGATCACTTTAAGAAAGAAAGAAGTGATTTTTTTTTAAATGGAAAACTCTTTACCCCAAGCTCTATTCTTTCTTCTTTTCATTGATATAAATAACATCAGGTGACTTAACAGGCCTGCTAAGTCCTCAGAGAAGCCTTGGCTTCACAGGTCACTCTGACTCAGCATGAGCTGTCTTCTGGGTCATGGACACCCACTGTGGTACCCCACGTGATGATTTTAATTAATTCCCTGCAACAGCACCAAGGAGAGCAGTCAATGCTGATTTCCAGCTTAGTCAGGGATAATGACTTGGGCTTGATGAGGAATTATCAAACAGTGATTAGTCCTTTGAAAAAACTCAGGGCTCAATGACTGCTCCCAGTTTCCGTTCGCCCAGCATCCTCTGTTGTTTCACCTGTCCGGATGGTTTTGTTCCCTTGTCTGTGTTGGAAAGCTGTCATCTGCTTAAGCACCATCAGTACTTGTCCAGTAACTGTACCTTTAAGGGTATGGTTCGTTTGATCAGAGAAACAATCTCGCTCTTCATTCTCCCCTCTGCAGTTCCAGACTACCAAGAACAGGACATCTTCCTCTGGAGGAAGGAGACTGGATTTGGATTTAGGATTCTGGGTGGAAATGAACCAGGAGAACCTGTGAGTCCTTTGTCTACCTCTCCCCCCAGTGCTGTTTTCTAAGACTTTGAGGCAGATTGGCAGCAGTGACAAACCATCAGGATTTGAGTCCAGCTAGGTGCAGGCAGTGGGGGGTATTCGTTATATTCTGTGGAGCTTTATCTGTCTCAAAGAAGGGACTAGATCCTTTCTAAAAAGTTTGTGTTCGTGTTTGAAAAGTGGCAGCTGGAGCACCTGGAGCTCTCCATCAAAGAAAATGAAACCAAAAAGCAAAACAGGAATAGGTATCAACTAAGAAAACAATGGCCTTATCCCCCAGCCACTACTGTGAAATCTGCCAGCAGGTGGTTGGCTTTGTATATTGAGCAGCTAGTACACTGAGAGCTCTTCACAAGGTATCTGAGAGATTAGAGAAAGGAGGACCACGGTCTACAAAAGGAGGGAGAGGGCCCTAAGCAAGGGTCAGTAGGCATTGATCCTACCTGGGCCTCCCTCTAGAATAAACTTAGTACTGCCTCACAGAATCTTTTGGAAGGGAAAAGAGAACTAAAGTATTGTTAATTCCCTCCTCCTAATAAAAATGGCTATTAATTATTGAGCTCTTACCATGTGTCAGATGCTATCCCTAAGGCTTTTAACATACATTCTATCATTAATCCATCAAATCCATGAATTTATCCCCATTTTTCAAACCATAAAGACACAGAAAGGTTAATTGACTTGCCTAAGATCACAGAGTTAGCAAATGGAGGGACTGGAGAAGGCCTGGTTCCATAGTCCGTGTTCTTAACCACTCATTTCAAAACTGTGTTTAAACTGTAAACGTCACATAAAGGTAGCTATAGTGTTATTATATAGTGAGATGGCAAAGAAAACACGAATACTGTAACTAAAGTTTAGTGGATGGTAAATACAACAGCAAGACACGAAATATAAAGACTGCTCGTAAGTGGGTGCTAAAAGAGTACAGGTATGCGGATGTCGAACCAGACTCTGCCTGCCTCATGTAACAATGTTTACTGTGCATTTGCTATTGCTGTGCATGGTGCTGGACCTTTAAAGGAAAGTAGTATTAGTATAATTAGCAGAGTGTTCTGAAAGAAGGGCTCTTAGGTAGATAGAAAAGGAGAAAGGGTTCTGCAAATAAAAGGAATGAAGTGACTTATTTCTGCAAAGGAGAGAAAGAATGAACCATCACCAGACCACAGAGAAGTGTCAAGGAACCAAACAGGAAAAAGTTAGTTTTTCCACCACTGAAGAATTGTTGTAGCGTAAAGCACACACAACGTCTGGTACCCAGTGGGCCCTCAGTGAATGTTTGTGGTATGGATGCCGACGTGAATGAAGGGATTGAAATGTTCTTGGAGATGTGAAGGCCATCAGTATAATAGTAAACTAAAGGTCAGTGTTTCATCCATCATCCAATTATTCAACAGATTTATATCGGTCACATCGTACCGCTGGGGGCTGCTGATACGGACGGCCGCCTGAGGTCTGGGGACGAATTAATCTGTGTGGATGGGACACCAGTCATTGGAAAATCACACCAGCTTGTGGTCCAGCTTATGCAACAAGCCGCCAAGCAAGGCCATGTCAACCTCACAGTGCGGCGTAAAGTGGTATTTTCGGGTATGCTTCTTATTCCTTCCTTCAGACAGTAAGTACACTGTCACTTTATGCACAGAGAAGGATCCCTTCCTGTGTCTGCCTCCTCAAGCATCTATTTTAGCAAATGTCTGCAAATGTGATTAAGCTCAGAATTTCCAGATGGTTTGCTTCGCTCAAACCCTACAAAACTACTGTCATTCAAAAGTACTTTAATGTGCCATCCGTCCATGTTCAGCAAAGACTTCCAGAAGGAGGTTAGTTGAACGTACATTACCTGGCCCCAATGCCTTGCCAACTGGACCTTAGTCATCTCTTCATTCAATGACAACTCCCAACAAACGAGGTCATTATGACAGTCAGGAGAACAGTCACTTCAAATTAAGAGAACAAAAAGTAGGTTTGTGCTGCAAAACAAGCTCATGAGAAAGTCACTCTGTTGTTGACAGTCACATGTATTACACTGAGATTTTTTTTTTCCCCTCTACAAGAAAATTGTAGAGCTGGCCAGTTCTAGGTCATACTCGATTCCTTCCTCCTGCAAGCTTCGAAGTACTTGAGTTCTCAAGTACTTGCACATACGTAATACTACTACATACATACTAAGTACTACATACCCTTTCAGGCCCAATGCAAGTATAATCTCTGAGAAACCCTCAGAAATCCCCTCCTTCCTCCAGCTTGCTCTGGATTTGAGCATTCCCTTCCCACCATTCTTGTGAGTCCGGTTTACTTCTGTATCAGAGTCCGCCGTGTAGAGACACCTAGCTCACTGTGTGTGTCCTCCCCATTATTCACCAGCTTCCCAAAAGCACACGTGTTGGTGGCTCATCTTTGTCTGCAGCCCCCACCTCCAAATATTCAAGACAGAGCCCAGAATTGAGTAGGAGCAGATTCAGTGAGGTATCAGTTGAGTTCCTGAAGAAGGATGATGTGAAATAGTACGAATTCTCCATAGCTTTAATATTGTGAAACAAATACTTATCAGATAAACTCAACTGGCACCTTGTTAAAAAAAAAAAACTAGCAAAACTAATTTAAATGGTATATAATTAATTACAGAATTAAGAGATCAGATTCTAGTGTGAGAGACCTACCTACTGCAGCTATGGAAAACAGCATGAATCAGCTAGGACCCCAGAGCTCACTTTTGGCTTCAGAAGCTTTCCTAACATATCCCATGCATCCAATAGCAGCCAGTTAGAAAGGGCTTTTGAAATAGCATGAAAACTTTTTTACTTCCCTGGACCAAATAAAAATAGTAGAGCAATGTGATTTTTGTTTGTTTCAGAATTATTTTAAAACCTTAAATACTTTGGGTTTTTAGCTCTGGGTCAAAGGAATGTTGAACCCATGAAGAGACGTTAGGTTAAGTGAAATAAGCCAGCCCTAAAAGGACAAATGTTACATGATTCCACTTTCATGAGGTACCTAGAGGAGTCACATTTTTAGAGACAGAAAGTAGAACGGTGGTTACCAGGGACTAGGGGAGGGGAAAATGGTTAGTTAGCGTTTAATGGGGACGGAGTTTCGGTTTTGGAAGATGAAAAAGTGCTGGAGGTGGACAGTGGTGATGGTGGCACAACAGTACTTCATGCCACAGAACTGTGCACTTAAAAATGGTTAAAAGAATAAATGTTATATTCTCCAATATTTTACTGTACTAAAAAGAAGTCTAGGAAAGGAGAAGCTTTCGGGAATAAATACAGTTATATCCAAAACCTGAACACTATTTTGCTTTGGACACGAAACATAAGTTGGTTCCACCAACTACTGTGGCAACTTAGGAGTGCTTCATCCTGTCACCTGACAAAGCAATAAAACCGGAATTTAATAAAACAAATTCAGAGAGAGGCTAATGTGTCCAGTGTGTGATCAGAGTAGGTCATTGACACCTGGAAGCTGGGAAGAGAAACTGAGTCTGCCTCTGACAGGTTTTGTCAGGAATCCCTCAATATGGCGACATGAATGGTACTGTCGATTTACAATCTCTTGCCTGATGGAAAAAGCAAAACCAAAAACTGGAAAGCTGCATAGAACAGTGACTTGAGGGTAATGACAATATGAATGTGCAGCCAAGGTCATATCTCTGAGGCAGAGATGTGGTCGTCGTGGTGTGGGCCTCACCTTTACTCCGTATACTTTGGCGTTTGTTTTGTGCACGGGAAGCGTTTCGGAGGGGCTGGTCTCACTGCAAACTTGAGCCTGAGTGCGGGTATTGATGGATAGTATGCTGTAAATGGTACACGATTTGGGCGACCATTTGGGGGCTTTCCTCTGAGATCGATGTGAGTAGATACTGAAAAGGAAATACTTTTCTCTAGAAGCCGTTTTAAATTCTTGCATCGCAGGTCAGTGAGCACAGGTGCGGTCTTACCTTGTTTACTCTCAATTTCTTGCACGCTGTGGAGTTGGGAGAAGCAGGGAGGGGTGGCGGGCATGTTTCTGGCCTGTTCGGGTAACTGAGGTGCATCGCTTGTCCAGCCCCCAAAACAGAGAACGAGGTGCCCTCGCCAGCCTCGTCTCATCACAGTAGCAACCAGCCGGCCTCCCTGACCGAAGAGAAGCGCACCCCGCAGGGCAGCCAGAACTCCTTGAACACGGTGAGCTCGGGCAGCGGCAGCACGAGCGGCATCGGCAGCGGCGGGGGCGGCGGCAGCGGCCTGGTGAGCACGGCGGTGCAGCCCTACGACGTGGAGATCCGGCGTGGGGAGAACGAGGGCTTCGGCTTCGTCATCGTGTCGTCGGTGAGCCGGCCTGAAGCAGGCACGACTTTCGGTGAGTGTGGACTGTTCTTGCCCGCAGTGTTGCCACGGATGCCGGTGATAGGCGGCGAAAATCTCATTAACAGAAAGGCTTCCGTGCTTTTCGCTTCAGGTAATTAAAGCCTTACCTGGGGATGCCGTGTGTTGGGTAGCTTTTCCTGCGCTGAAGGTTGGGATTTTTTTTTTAAGCATACCTGAAATTTGCAGAGCAACCCCTTGACCGCAGAGCGTGAGAAGCGCTTGCCAAAGAAAGCCTTTTGCAGGGACTTCAGTAGGGTATATATCATTAATAGCAGCAGTAGCAGAAGGTCTAAGGCAGCGGTTCTCAACCTTCCTAATGCCACGACCCGTTAATACAGTTCCTCATGTTGTGGTGATCCCCAACCATAAAATGATTTTCGTTGCTACTCTGTAACTGTAATTTTGCTACTGTTATGAATCGTAATGTAAATATCTTTTTGTTTTCCGATGGTCTTAGGCGAACCCTGTGAAAGGGTCGTTCGACCCCCAAAGGGGTCACGACCCACAGGTTGAGAACCGCTGGTAAGCGTTTTTAAGAAGCATGTGGTTGTAAAAATGTTTAGGAAAAAAGAGGTGTGAGGAGTTAAAATATTACCTGAAATGCCCTTTCTACCTTATCTGTGTCCTTTCTCTGCTCTATCACCATCTGAAATGTTTTAATTTTAAATAATCTTTTTACTGTTGCCCGATTAAGAATCTAATTAAAATCTGAGTTAAGAGTCTTTTGTCTTCGCTGCCCTTGAATTGTAGCAGGGGTGAGTTTCCCATCTCACCCAGGTGTTGGGGTTTGGGCAGAGTATGGAGAAACGCCATTGTCACCCTGTCAGAAGGTTAACTCTCTGCTGGGTGCATTAGCAGAGACAAATAGGAACCCGGGTGATTCCAGGAACTAGTAATTTATGAATCTGTTTCCAATTGAATGGATTATAAATATATACTCCGAAAATGATCCATCTTCTTCATTAGGTAAAAATAATTTCGTTATTCTCCAAGCACATTTGTTGATTAATATGGAATATGATGGGAGGCGGACAAGGCTGTTCAGGCTTTGAAATTTACCTCAGTTCTTTCCCCAAATGACTTCTCCACAAGGAGTCTGTTGACCAGTGGCCAAGGTCACTTGCTGCCAAGGATCAGCGAGGTGTTCCGTGCCTTTAGCTTTCCCCTCCGGTGGAGCTCTCTGACCTCCATTTAGTCTTGGTCCATTGCTTCCTGCTAAAGCCATTTTCCCTAAGGTTTGTCCATTGGGAGACAGTGAGTCAGCAGGTCTATATATGCATGTGTGGCTGCAGTAACAAACACCCATTACTAACAGTGCTTGTGTGAGCTGCTTTCATAAAGTTTTCACAGCATGTCATGGATGGGTGACATGACATCAAGGCAAGAGTTTTTATCTTTTAAAATTAATTTTGGAGACTTTTCCCAAAAAAAGAAAGGCAGAGGGGGGAAAAGAGATCCCAAGTTATTTTCTTCAGCTCTACATTTTGACTGTCCCTATGCACCATGGATATTGTCGGGATTTCAGAATTCTCAGCTTCACTGTCTAGAACAAAGTAGCAGATGTGTCAGGTGGGAGGCTATGTGTTGTGTTATGAATATTGAATGTCTTCACTCAATTTGGTCTTTGATTCTTTCCCTCTGGCTCTCACAATGAACAAATGAAACTTTCCCTAATACCTTGCATGAGACTTCTGTTCTGAGCTATGCGGAGCTTTCTTCATACCTGCTGTTTGATACCTTTCTGATGCGAGTTGTCCTGGGAGATGGGTTAAACTTAATCAAGACTTTGAATTTGAGTATGGAAGCTTTCCACCACACCTGCTTTTTGAATTCCAAAAGACTGTTTAACTTTTTTTTTTTTAATTTTTTGTCCATGACGTTATATCCAGTGAATTACATCAGGCAAATATGCTAAAGTTCAGATGAATTATAGCTCATTTTCCCACACATTTTATCCTCATGGTCCAAATTATGATGGAAGGGCCCACTCCGTTTCAGTGTTTCCCATGTTAATTTTGTCACTCATTCCAAAAGACTGCTCAACTGCGTAACTATCTTCATAGTCCCCAGAAAGACAAATTCCAAAAATAGGTGAATGTGCATAAGAAACTTTGAAACTAAATATACGATTCGCTAAAATCCCTATGTCAGGTTTCAAAGCCAATTTTCCACCGCTCTCTGGAAGTTAGCTCTTGGTTGTGACATGAAGTCCCTCAGAGTGCACAATATACTTTCCTCTTCGAATGCACTCTTCCTGGCTTTTCATATTGTAGATGTGTAGTGACTGATAATGAGAAAGGAACTGATCAAAGGAAAAGGCTGAGGGATGATTTGAACCTAGCTTTGGATCACTGTCCTCAGCCTGAGTAGGTATGAGATTTTCATATTCCTTTGAGGGGTTTTTGGGAGGTTGCAGGAGGATTTCAGAGCTCGTGAGCCATTTGGGCCTTACCCTGAAAACACATGAGTTAGGCTAATTGAACAAGGGTCATAAAAGCAACACTAGGTGTCAAGATTGGGGGCTTTCTCTGCTCATCTTTTATAATTATGCCCTTTTTCTAAAGCTTTCATCATTCTGGATAAAAGGCAGGAAGTCTAAGTGTTTGTCCATTAGGTGTTTTCAGATTGAATTTTTGGTGCTAGCAGACTCTCATGCCTCACCAGACGCCCAGTGATTATTTTTCTAAATGGAGAAAGAACAAAACATTGGGCTTCTAGAAGCTTAAACAACAGCTGGCAAAAGTGAAGTGACATGGACACAGAATGCGTAAAAGCATCCATCCCAGCTCTGGGTTTCACATTTGCAGTCCCAAAATAAGCCAATGGCAGCTATTCGGGGGGCTCTTGAGAACCTTTGAAGTTGCTAACTAGTCCACATGTTGTAGTTGATTTAAAGGGGAGCTGGGGCTGTCCCCGCCTTCTGAATCAGGAAAGGCCTGCAGCGACTGCCTGCCTGCCTGCCTGCCGTGTGAGGGCTGCAGCTTCTAACACAGGCGGGCGCCTGGGTGTTTCAATGTTTTCACCATCGGTGCAGAGCTCTCCTTTAATAACATTTGCTTAATGCTTTAATTAATTAACACTTAACCTTCTCTTTCCCTTTTCAACCCTTTTTCTCCTCCCTTTGCTGTATTCCCACGTAACTTAAAAAAAAAATTAAAACTCAATATCAAAGCAGGCAATGCATGTGTGGCTATGCCTCACAAAATAGGTCGGATTATTGAGGGGAGCCCTGCTGACCGCTGTGGCAAGCTGAAAGTGGGAGACCGGATCTTGGCAGTAAATGGATGTTCCATCACCAACAAGTCCCATTCAGACATTGTCAACCTAATCAAGGAAGCGGGAAACACAGTTACCCTCCGCATCATTCCCGGGGATGGTAAAGTATACCTGTTGTGTCTCTCTCTGTATCTCCGTCTCTTTCTGTCTCTGTCTCTCTCTCTCGCAATCTCTTTATCATTAGTGTTCATGTAATTGAATAGTGTTGACTTAGAGGCAGCCTTATCCATCCCTAACTGAACACGCTCATCAAATAAACGTGAGCCGTTGTTACTAAACCCTACCTCACCCTGTGCACTTAATCCTTTAGCCTTTAGTACTGGCTGCAGACAGAAACATTTCAGAACATCTTCAGATTTCCCCAATTTAGTTTGGTTTTGGTGCCATTGGCTTTAAAGCAATAGAATAGTTCAAATACAGGTCGTAAAAAGATCTGATGTTCTATCTGGAAATCGCTGAGGATATTTTTTTAAACAATCACTAAAATTGAACTGTATAATATGGTGACATCACAAAATCTACATAATGACAATGCAGAGCCAGTATTATGTTTTTTTCAGAATAAGTTTTTTATCTCATTGGGAGAGTCTTAGGGTTTGTGCCTCCTTGATTTGTTTGTCATTCTTATGTGTGAATGAAGAAAGATTAAATTTCCATATTTTTATTTAATTGTAGTTTATATCTACATTAACCCAGGCCTATTCTTGGTTGGTTGGTTAGTTGGTTGGTTGGTTAAATTAATTCAAATCTTAGGTTCTTTTACACCAGTGGTGATTCTGCTCTCCAGGGGACATTTGGCATTATTTTCAGTGGGTGCTAATGGCATATAGGGGATCGACCCAGGGATGCTTCTGAACATCCTACAGCCCCCATGATAAAAAGTTATCCAGCAAAAATATCAATACTCACTGTATTATTCATATTTAATAAAAATGAAATTGATACACTAATGTCACTAAGTATAGATTCTTCAGAGAACTAAGTCCTCACTGTTGACTTCATTCTAAGCAGATTTTGCCCATGGGAGAAAAATGATACTTGTTCCTGAATGTTACAATGACCTTTTTTTTTTTTCATTTTGCTATACATGTTATAAAATAAAATATATATTCTAAAAGTCAGTGAGTATTTCTCAAGAGGAGGAAATGTGGTTTATGGAACTAGTGTGATAAAATTCTATGCCACTGATTGCGTAAAATAAAATCAGAGATTTTTATCTAAATGTAATTCACCAAATGAATATTTTTGTATATGAATGGTTAGAAAGTGAGCCTTATAGTTTAAAATGTTGAGTAGTATAGACTGCCTTTCAGAAAAAGTAAATCCAAAACCAAACAATAAATATTGAAAATTGTTGGTTCCAAGAACAGAGAATTTTCTCTGCCCCAAAAATACCCCATACCAAACGTTGAGGAAAAAATAGCTCCTTGAATGATGTTCTCCTTCAGCCTGCCTCAAATGCATGGTTAGTAATTTACCATCTGGTCTGGAGTTCATTCTACCAGTTCACCACTCTGGAAAGCTATTACAATTTAGGAAAGTAATCACGGGATGATAGAACATAGGTTCCTAATGGAAAAGATAGAGAACGCCAGAAAAATTGAGTAAGAAATGGTTGAGAGAGCCAAATGTACCATATAAATTTAGACACAATTATCTACATGTCATGGACAGATTTCAAAAAACTAATCCAAAAGAACTGGACACAGGGATTGACTTGCTGGATCTATATTATTCAGTCTTAATGTGGAAATGAGAATGTCCAAAAAAGGAAGGAAGAAAAGAAAGCACTCCTTGAGCGAAGCTTAGAAAAAGAGTTTGAAATCACAAAAGACAGAAATATGCAGAAGCAACTTATACCATTGTGCACATACTAGGTGTTGACTTAATTTTTAGAAAATGCAATGGAAAATATTTGTAGAAAATCTGAACCCAAAAAAATATAATGCAAGGTTAACCATCCAATAAAAATTGTCAATTAAAAAAACCATTTTTTAAACTTGAATACCTCAAAAATGTAACTAAGATAGACATATCCACAGAGTAACTTGGTTAGAAGACAGTAAACATTAAAGTTGATACACTATAGTTAAGGGTTGATGCATTGCTGAGGATGTGATTTCATCCTGGGATATTGCAGGGATGTGTTGCCATGATAATAAAACTCTCCATCTGTTACTTTGTAAGTTTTGGCGGCCAAAAGAAGGCAGGCAGGTCTGACGAGGGTGAATTTTTCATACTTATCTTTTAAATGGGGCTGAAAATTGCTGTCTTGGAAATTAGAGTTGAGGCAGAGGAGTTAGATTTCTGGAGAGATGCTGGAGCAACCCGGGAGGGTTTTGCAAACACCTAGAAGACAGAATAACTGTTACACTTTAACGAAGAGAATTCACGATGGATCCATTTCCTCTCTGTGAAAGTGTGTTGGACACAGTAGATTGTAGGGTAAAAGGGAGGGGCTCTCTCTGTTAGGAACCTCTGGTCTCATTCAGATCCTTCACTCTAACGTTTAATTCATCAGGTAGCCCAAAGACAGTTTGTTTTGTGATCCTCACGAGGAGACTGAAGTTCTTACTCAGAATGATTTCTAAGCTCTTAGAAATCCATCTTGTCCAGAGTACTTTTCTCAGAAACCCTAGGAGCCACTCCAGGAGGATGCAGTCTTGGTTGGACAGTGCTTGGAACCCACTCCAAATCCCATTTATCGCACTCATGCTGCCTAATTCTTTCTTCCTGTCATTGTTCACCTCACACTTTCTCTTCACTTATCTGGGTCTAGCTATAGTTTTCCTTTCTCTGCTTCTTCCATTTCTCTCTCACCCCTCTCCCTCTCCCTTTCCTTCTCCCTCTCTCACTCCCTCTCCCTCTCCTTTTCCCTCTCCCTCTCTCACTCCCTCTCCCTCTCCTTTTCCCTCTCCCTCACTCTCACTCTCTCCTCTCTCACTGCCAGCCCTGTCCAACAAAACTTCTGTAACAGGACTCCCGTTTTCTCAGTATTATCATTATTGTTGTTGGAAGGCCTGCCTTCACAGACCGTGGACAGACCTAGATGAGGGGAGTCCTACCATCTCTGCTTTTACTATCTTTGGGACCAGAGTGGGAAGAAGAGTGAGGGCGGAATCTTTTCTCCTATGACATGGGTAAGGGGTAGGAAATACATAATGGCAGCACAGAAAGACCCAGAGCATAGCTCCACACACTGAGTCTGAACTTGAAATCTGACAAGTCAAATCACACACGCTTCCTTCCACCTGTGTTGTATACAAATAGCCTGTGAAGTCTGGGTGCGAATGAGACTCTACTCAGACAGGGCCGACCCCAACTGAGCCAGGCTAACATAGAACCTGCAGAATGAGTCAAGTTCAAGATAGTGAAAATACCTGTGAGCTTAAAAATATATTCATGATGGTCATAAATGTGTACTTTTGATCACTCTGATTTGAAGTATTTGCTTAAATAGGAGGCAGGGCTTGGCCACACAGATATTACTCTCTCCTTAGAAGGGCACAGAATAGTCTAGAAGTTTATCTTAATAGAAGGCTCTGTGAATATGATGCTAGCAGATACTTGGACAAAAGGAACGGGTTCAGCCATACAAATTTCAAGTCTCCCAAAACTTTCCAAATATTTATGGGTTTCAAATTTCAAACACTTCCTTCAGATATTACATGCATGTTTATGCATTGAAATATTTATGAAAGCAATGATTGTATCCTTTGTTGATTTTCTTGGCTTCGTAACGTGGATTCCGGCAGGGAGGCTAAGGATATTACCGTGGAAGCGAGGTCAGAATTGTAATCTCTTGTCATACAGACACGTTGAAACCAAAGCTAGAAGCTCCCGTCAGCAGTTAGGGTTCTAACAGTGCAGCGCCGTGACTGTGGCTTGGGAGCTAAGATATGCTTTTCTCAATACACAATTGCTCTGGAAAGTGTGGTAATATCCATTTCCATTCCTCCACGAGAGCTCAAGTAGGTGTGAACACTGCTTAATAAAGGATGTAGGGTACTTTCTGGAACGTATCATGAAAGCAGCCCATCTGCCCACCTGCCTTGGAGTTTTAACAGTCAAAGGCATTGACACCCTCCCTGGAGCATGCTCTTGTACCAAGCCCTTCTTTTCCAGTTTGTCTCTTAAGGGGAGCACATTTGGCTTTGGGATAGAGCTATACATTTATGATAATGGGCTTCATCCCTGTATTTTAAAAAGCTAGAGAGAATTTCAGCCCTGAAAGTCTTGGTTTAATTCTAAATGAAGACTTAAAAAGTTGCCGGTACCTCTGCTTGCTCTCTGCATAACCTTGGACATGCTACTTAAGCCTCAGTGTCTCCGTCTGCAACATGGGGGTACTAATTGCACCTATTTCGTTGAGTTGTAAGAAGTAAATGAAATAATACATGTGATAATGTGCTTGACACAGTTCTTGGCACATTGTAAATGATGAGGAAACGGTGGTTCAGAGTAAGAAAATCAACAAGAAAATTCAGGGAGCTCACATAGGCATTTGCCTATTAAATGTCAATTTTTAAAATGCTTGAACCCAAAACAAATTTGCATGTAAATAGGGGAAAAA
Organism: Hipposideros armiger; assembly: GCF_001890085.2. Classification (NCBI taxonomy): domain Eukaryota; kingdom Metazoa; phylum Chordata; class Mammalia; order Chiroptera; family Hipposideridae; genus Hipposideros; species Hipposideros armiger. The sequence continues at coordinate 641,463 of NW_017731522.1, read as the reverse complement.
ATAACAAATGAAGGATAGGAGGAAAATTAATAAAATAGTTTTGTTTATATGTGTATTGAGTAATTATCTATTATATCTTAGCGATCATGAAAGCAGCAGAAATAGAAAGTGTTTGAGACTGGGCTCCGATCTGCCTGGAAAACTCTGACTACCAAACATGCACAAGAACTCTAAAGGGGAACCACCAACAATTCAGTAATTAGAATCACTTTAATTACAAGGAAACATTCTTTTTGGTATCCTGATTATGATTTCCCCATGGCCCGAACAATCTTGTGATTTCCCAGAGAGCCTCCATAAAATTAATTACAATGAGCAATAACAAGTATTTTTAATGGACCAATACGTGTATTTATGAAACTTCTGGTGAATTATAATGGCAGGCTGTGCATCTTAGTCCTTTGTACTGACGCAGTGGGCAGACTTTATGAAACATCTTAGATTTATCACCTTGGTTGTACCAGTTAACTGCAATCATAAAAATGTACTAATATGCTTTTAATATTATGATAAAAGTAATAAATACCTGCTACCAATAAAAAATATGCCTATCATTTTGAGGGAAGTTTTTATGTGCCAGGTACTATCCCAAGCACTTTTCTCTCAGATAACCTTTGCACCGATTCTTTTAGTGCTGTTATCCCACACGTGCAGTGGAGGAAACTGAGGCATAGAAAGTTGAAGAAACTTTGTTTACGTCCCAGCCCATAAATGGCAGAGCTTGGGATACAAAGCCCAATAGTCTGACTAGACAATCTGACGTCATAACTGTTACGATAAATCGCCTCCACATAAACTGGAGAAGCACCTCCTCCCCACCTCGGAGGGTTGCCAGGCATGTTGGCATGGTTATGGGCTCTGAGGAGTCCACGGGAAAAGTAAAACAGACAGGCAAAAACATTTCTGTTCTACCCATTATTTTTCACCTTAAATTGACCAGAGGTTCTTTTTCCCTCAGAATCTATAGAAACTTGGGGTAAAACAGTGTCAGAAACATTGTTCTAACATATGAACAGGATTCACTTTTCAGTTCACTTTATCTAGTTGCATTTTCTTACTAAGCTTGTACCTTAGCCATAAGAATCATGGGCTTGATGGCTGGAATACAAACTGGTAAAGTCATAGTTTCACTTTTTCATTTTGCAGAGGATTTAAATAACTTGTACAAGTTCCACAGTAACAAATACAAAATAGAAGCCATAACAAGAGCCACAGCTGCAGTAAATATGTATTGAGTGCATCCTGTACATCGTACTGTACTAAACATTTCATATACTTTTATCCAAGAGAAGGGAATTAATGTCATCCCTTTCTATTGGATGAGGACAGTAAGGCACACAGCTAATGAGTGGGGAAAGGAGGATTTGAACCCAGGTTTGAATCTCAAGCCAATGCTTTTAACAACTATGTGTAATGAAAACAACAAGCTGAGTGATATCCTTAGGAAATTAAAATGGAAGATAGACCACAAGCGACTGCAGAGAAGAGGGATGTGGTCCAGGTATCCCAGAGGGGGATACTTAACATATTTTCCCATAGAAACTTTGTTATACATGACGGGTAGATACACGTATTCAACAAACATTAGCGTGCCTCCAATGAACCATGGGACTTCCAGAAACTTCTAGACTTCTTAACACACTATGAATTAAATGGGCATTTATAGGTTAATCTTAGATCCTAACCTTATTTAGCATTTTCTTAAATAGAAACTTTATGCCATGTTCCCAACAGTCAACCTAAAAATAAATATTTAAAGTGCAACTTGCTCATAGATGCTTGCTATCTGCCTTGATCATAATGGAGCAATAATTTGTAAAAGAACATATGACCATTACTATATAAATGATTACATTTTAATATACGCATGTTGCTGTGCAGTCTATAGGCCTGCTCATGAATGTTTTCAAAGTCTGGATCTCTAATCTTCTAGAGATTAATGAGGTTGCTTATGAATGTGGTTAGTGGAGAAGAAAGTCAATTTACATAAGAATATAATCATATTCATTATGTTACGGTGGCTTCATGATTTATACAACTTATATTTACAAACTGGCTCTAACAAATGCAAGTTTTAAAATTAATTTCTCATGAGTGATATTAGATGAAATCTGTCAAAAACTCCACATTTTCAATTGTGCTTCATGAAAAGTAGTGGGGAATAAAGTAGATGGGGTGTGTGTTGTGTGTGTGTGTGTGTGTGTGTGTGTGTGTGTGTGTGTGTGTGCGCGCGCGCGCGTGTGTGTGTGTGTGCGCGCGTGCGTGTGTATAAACAAGATGTTCACCCACTTCTAATTTTAATATTCATATGAGGAAATCAAGCAAACTCACTAAATATTACTGATAAATTACAGGAAATGTTAGCAAAGGTATTTATTATCAGCCTGTGACATTCTGGGAAATAATTCTGGTATGGTACAGTGTTTTGATGGACCTGCTGTTTTTAAGTGGTGAGACCCCTATCTTGGCTACAATTTTAGAGTAGTGTTTTCTTGGGCAGACTCTGTTTCATCTGTGGGGATGTCTGGCTGGGAGGACGGTCATGGGGGTATACATGGCTCACATCATAGAATATCCTAGAGTGGTCCTTTAAACTCTTGTTTAGAAATTCAAGACAGACCTGCTTGAAATGGTGACAGAGAAGCCAGACTTGTGATTCAGATATGGGGCTTCTGCACACCTACTGGTGTGACAATGTCTTCTCGGAGGCCCTCATTTTGTTATGTTCTGTCTCATCCTCCAGAGTCTTCGAATGCCACCTTGCTGACCAATGCAGAGAAGATTGCCACCATCACCACCACACACACCCCTTCTCAGCAAGGGACCCAGGAGACCAGGTCAGACATGGCTTTGGTTTCTTCTGTTAGTTTAAAGGGAAAAAAGTAACTTCTGGTATGATGGCACTGGTCCTCGGGTCTTTCTCAGTTTCCCCAGGGGTTGCTCTCATGTTTATTTCTCTCACTTTGGCAGGAATACCACCAAACCAAAGCCGGAATCTCAGTTCGAGTTCAAAGCACCCCAGGCAACACAGGTGAGGGCCATTTCTCTTTTTTCTCTGTTGGCTTTGAATGTTTCCTTCCAGCTTTCTGAAGCTTTTTTTACAAGATATCCTTTACAAGTTACCTTCAATTAAAACAAATAACCTTTTGTGAAGGGATATACTAAATACGTACTCACATTTCGTTGTCTAGGAAATGACATTTTACTACCTTTGAAAAACGTTCTAGATATCCTTTTCTAGGGAGAAAAAACAAACAAAATAAAAGCCATAATTAGGGATCAACAGAAGAGTAGAGCAGCTGGTATCTTTCTACTTGTGGTATTCATAAGTATATTTATGCCAATAAAATGACTTTTTTCTTAAGGTTTTTTTCTCAGACTTGTGAATTTCAGGTAGGACCCATAGAGCTAAATACCTGTCCTATATGGTGGTGAGGGAGGGTGCACAAATAGCAAGTGAATTAAATTTGGGAAACATTGGGTGATACAGCGAATAGGTTCTTTTTTACTGACCTTCTCAGAGCCTTTTGACATCCTGATGATGGGTACTGCTGGCACATTTCAGGCATGAGGCAGGGAGGCTGAACATCCAGCAATGTGCAGGACACTATCGCATAATGAATTTTCCTACCACACATGTAAATCGCAGCTTCACTGATTAAATTTTAACGTGGTGTGCAGTCTGTAGGCACACTTAGGCATGTTTTCAAATTCGGGATCTCCAAACTTCTAAGGTTAATGGATATTAATAAACAATTGAGGATCACTAAAAGGGGCGATAGCGATTGTGCCTTTTTGTGAAATCAGCACAGTAGAAATGTTTGGGAAGAGGTGGAGAGACTTAGGTGTGGAGATAAGTTCTCCTGGAATGATTGCATTTAATTTCTTGCAATAGGAGCAAGATTTTTACACTGTGGAGCTGGAAAGAGGAGCCAAGGGATTCGGCTTTAGTCTTCGAGGAGGCCGAGAGTATAACATGGACCTCTATGTCCTGCGCTTAGCAGAGGATGGTCCTGCAGAAAGGTGTGGAAAGATGAGGGTAAGTAGCAAGAGGAGTCGGAGTAGATGTCAATATGTCATCTGCAGTGACTTTGACATTATATGACTAGAACCTTCTTGATCGCGAGAATTATATGTTCTACACCTTTCAAGACACTCTCAAGGTTTGACTCCCACCCTAGGGTAAATTTCTCCTGAAGCATAATTAGCTGTGGCTACTAAAGTTAGATGAGCCCTTCCAACTCTTTGGGGTTGAATAAAGGGTTAAAATGACTTACAAGCTTATTAAAGTTGGTATTTTCTGAATCCCATTTCCACAGTTGTTATACTTAATCTCATGTCGCAGACACATCACTTCATAAGAATTCCTGGGGGTACGCAAATGCTTAGAAAGCAGGAGAACCCTGTAGCTGTATAAGTTTTGGGTTGGGAGTTCCATTCCTTCTCTAGCCAGTAACCAACCATCATACCCCAGCCTCAGGAGTATGTTGACTCTGCCTCTGCAAAGGGTCCGTTACTCAAAGGCATGAATATTCCAGGTGGCTCTGGGGTAGTCAAAGCTGCAAAATTTAAATACATGCCAAGAGTCCACTCTGTTCTGTTTAGATACCTAATACCTGTTACTGTGTATGAATGTGGTGTTCTCCTGGGCAGATTAGATGATTTAAAGAAAAAGGAAAATTATCTGCTTATTATAGATAGGTCACATAGAGATGTGCACATAGGGAGCAATTTGCAAAGAATTAAAAGATTTCAAGAGTCAGGTAAGGAAAAGAAGTGACCAAGGGTAGGGAACTTAATGCTTGTACTTAAGACACAATCTTGATTTTTAAGCTTCTTCAGATTGAATTTTTTAATGAGTTTTTTTTTTTAACTGGGAAAGTAGACATGTAGGTGGTTTTAAAACATCAAACAGTGAAAAATGCTACATAGTAAAACTATAGTTTCTAGTGTCAAACTATCTACCAGTTTCTTATATATCCTTCCTTTATGCATAAACATGCACAATTTGTACATATACTAGGCAAAATATAGTGGGATATATTCTGTTTGTTTAACTTTCAAATGCATGGGATCTGCTTTTCCATGTCTTTACTCATGTAAAAGTTTCTGACTGAATGAAATACCACTATCATGATATTTTGTACAATTCTGTAGTGATCACAAGACACATTTACATGCATTATCTGATTTGACCCCCTCAGCTTGGTAGGCGTGTGGTATTATCCCCTCCTTCTACGGATGACGAAGTGAACTCCAAGAAGTTAAAAGGACTTGAGCAAGATCACTTAGCTAATAAGTGATCTCAAATTCACAGCTTCGAAGTCCAAAGCTAGCGCTTTTCTTCTCCCTTCTAAAATAGAAGTTTCATGAGAGCACGGGTCTGGCCTGTCTTGTTCACCCCTTTATCTCCAGGGCCCAGAATAGCAGCTGCCACATAGTGAATGCAGCAGCCCATGTATCAGCCAGGATTGCGGTCTCATCTGAAGGCTCAGCTGGGGACCGTTTAGCTTCTACGTGTGCTCACAGGGTCGCTGGCAGGATGCAGTGCTCTTGGACTGCTGGCCTTACCCCTCCCTCGTTTCCTTACCATGGACTCCGCAGGGCAGCTCACAGCATGCATCAGAGTAAACAAGTGAGAGACAAAAGAGGGCAAGTAAGACAGGAACGAAAATAATTTTGTAACCTTTTCTTTGAATTGACCTCTCATCACATGTGCCATATTCTGTTTGTTAGAAGCAAGTCACTAATTTCAACCCACACTCAAAGGGAAGGAGATTACACAGGATATGAATACAAGGAGGTGGGGATTGTTGGGGGCCATCCTAGAAACTGTTCACCATATCCTCCTTCCTTCAACAATTAATATTCCCTTTACTGCTTTATTATATTTTTCCTTGGCACTTACACTATCTGATATATGTATTTTTCTAATTTTCTTGTTAATTATCTTTCTCCCATTAGAGTGTCATCTACATAAGGCCAGGAACTTTGGGAGCTTTTTTTACTGCTGAATCCTAAGCAGTAGAAGATTTCCTGGCATATACCCAATAAATATTTGGTAAAATCAATCAATAAAAGAATATTAAATCATAAAGCACCTCAGTAGCTGGTGAAACCCTTTTGTAATCGTCTCACTTTGTTCTCTCTTGCTTTGGGCAGATTGGTGATGAAATTTTAGAGATCAATGGTGAGACCACCAAAAACATGAAGCATTCTCGGGCTATAGAACTGATTAAGAATGGTGGCCGCAGAGTGCGTCTTTTTCTGAAGCGAGGAGACGGCTCGGTACCAGAATATGGTGGGTCAAACTATGAAAACATTCCTTCCTTCCCTGGCATGACTCCATGAATTTGTCTCCAGAACTGCAACAGGAAAGTCTTTTTGTTTCCCCCATTCACCAGTGTCTTACCAGCCTTTCGCACCGTGTGATTATTTGCCTCGCTTGTTCTGAAATCTCTGCACATTTCATCCTTTTGCTTGCTTATGTGGACTGGGGCCTGGCCTAAGACAAGATCTATGTAGCCCCCTTTCTGATAATCAGAGAGAACATTTTGTCTAGTCCGACCAAGAGCGAAGGAATGATTGTTTGAACTGTGCCAAACTGTTTCTCAGATCCAATTATTAGCACAAAATGACTCTACTCCTTTTCAGAAGCAGGAAAGCAGGTTTCCTGAGTGATATGTTGAGGCACAAATCTTTGTGGGGTTTTTTTCCCTTTTTTGGTTACTTGTTGTCTTACTTAAGAGACGTGAAATTTTCAGATGATTTGGGGGCCTCACTCACCTCCTCTATGCTCTGTGTACAACACTTCTGCATCCCTCCCCCCATTGGTCCCTCCCCAAAATCAGACCACCTGAGCCCACTGCTCTAAAACAAACAGAACTGTTGGTATGTTAGCCATATGTTTTTACATGATAAAGGATGAAATCGATTCCCAGTGCTCATCATGAGGGAAACACATTACTATACCTTTCCTATGCGGAAAGCCAGGTTATACATAGAGTTCCTTTGTCATATCTTTAGACATGATTTGAGTAAACAGCAATGATCTTTACATAGCTTAGTGTCCTGATGGCAAAATATTGTATATTATAATAATTATGTCCTATTTATTTATTTGAGATTCTTGTTTAAAATTAAAAAAGAAAAGCTATGCCCTAGATGTAGGGCTTTTCTTCCCAACCAAAGGTCTACAAAAGTTTCTATAGAAACTGTGATTGAATGGTCCCCATATACGTCAGTCCCCTTTATTAGGGATTTTATCTGTCACCCTCTTTTCTGAAAGTCATTTTGCACACTTCCCAGTTGCATTTTGGACTTGATAAGATCTTTAATTCAGATGCAAGGACAAGATCTTTAATCCTCAAGGACAAGGATGATAACTCCTTCAAAGGAAAGCCTTCCCAGGTGTTGGACATTAATACAGGTGCAAAATTTGAGGGGCCCAAGGTGGGGGCTGGGCAGGTGTCAGATGAGGCCCCCTTCGGCATGGCCAACCACAGGGGAGGTGTTCTGACAACATTAAGATGTTACAGCGTGCACTGTACTAAACCACTAATAGGTGTATGGATGCCACTGAAATGTGTAACATTGTCTCCCTTTTCTGTCTTCCCTATGCTTCTGTTGGATGTGATATTTCATTTGAGTCACCGTCAGTAACCTGTGTACCTTCTCAAAACCTATGTCTGTTGCACTGAGGATGAATATCCAACACTAACAAATGTTCTTTGGGCTAAAAATAAAGATCGTTTAAATACTCGGTTTTCCAAGAAGGGTTGAACATGCCAGGGTTGTGCTGCTGTAATGTCTCCATGTGTCATTTGGACTAAATCTCTCTAATTCTATTGATTAGAGTCACAAATGGGTTATAATATGTTAAGTTCCAATATTTTTCTGACTTGATTGGAACCTGCTTCTCTGTGAGGCTATTTTTGTAATGAGTTTTTTGTACTTAATTTAACCGCCGCGGTCTTCCGGGGGTGGGGCGGGGTGGGAGGGAACTTTGTTCTTTGGTTGTTTATTGTTAATGCTCTCCTATGCCAGCCTGTCATTGTTCCAGTTGTTTGAAAAAAAAAAAAAAAAGAAAAAAGGATGCATCCATTGTCTGGGTCCTCGAGTCACCTTATATGGCTGTCTGAAAACTTCACTGTTCTGATTGCGGTCTCTGCAGCCTTATTTGAGTGTTGCCTTAGACTGTCTGACTGGACAAATAAACTCTCTTTGCCCTATGTTAACAAATGCAGATTTTTTTTTCTTTCCTCTTTGTTATAGGGAATCTAAATGTTCAACTTTTTCTCTTTCTCTCTTTCTCTTTCTCTCTGACTGTTCTTGGTGCTGGGCCCTCCCTTCTACAGCGATGATACCTCCTAATATCGCTGCATGTATGAGAAATGAAAAGCTCGGGGAGGCTTGCTTCTACCTTATGGGCCATAATCAAACTACGGTTTGTAGCTCAATCAATACTAGGTGTTTCTGTGCTGTGGCCTAATTTCCTCATTGCTTCTGCTTAGCTCTATTTTGATATGTTTGGCAATTCATTCTGAGCACCCTGCGTTCTTTGACTTGTAAGTACATCACTGATCCTTTTGAAGTCTTGCTCTCCCTTATCTTAAAAGTAGGTATAAAAAACCCCAAGGTTAGATTTATGATAGTGACCTAAGCACCTTCCCTCACCCAAATCTTAAAATGACTTTGTGTTCGTTCTGGTAGCCTACCCAGCATTTAGAAAGAACAAACTTCTTATCACAGAGCTCTCACCTAGGTAGGTAGGACTTTCCTAGATGGGAAGATGAGATTTCCAGCTTGATCATTATACCACAGGCCAGATCCTGTCCATAGCCTGTTTTTTGTAAGTAAAGTTTTTGTAAGTAGCACATAGCCACGCCCATTGCTTTTATGTGTTGGCTAAGGCTGCTTGTACAGTGCCAGAGCTGAGTAGTTGTAACAAACTGTGTGGCCCTCAAAGCCAAAAATATGTATTCCTTGGCCCTTTACTGAAAAACTTTGCCAAGCCCTCCCTGCTCAAAGCTATTGTGTTGTCGGAAAAGTCATGACGTATGTTTTCTATGTTTTTCGTTGCAAAAATGCGTCATGACTTTTCCGACAACCCAATATATTCCTGCTTTTGTTACCACCCACCCAGGGTTCTGGGAGATCATTCATGACATGGATTGCTTAATGTTTACTTTTCTGCCTCATGAAAGATCCTTAAAGAGAATCCACTTCATCTCTGAGTGTCCCCCTGGTTTGCCCTCCACTCAGCAGCGCACCACTTCTGGTACCCTGCCTAAAATGGCAAAATGTGTATGACTTGTTGGGTTTAGTTGTAACCAAACATCCCTGCTTTGAAAAGAGTGCTCATAAATTTGGGATGCTACCTAAAACATATACAGTGTTATTTCAAATAGTGTAATAATCATTAGCAGCCTTTGTGTGTTGCCCTGCTTTTAAATCTATAGAGAGCTCAATGTGGTAAGCAGCACTCCGGTGACTTCATGGCTCATAGATATCATTACAGCTGCTTTGCATAGCATAAAAAGAAATGCCTCTAAACTTAGAGGCTTTATCTGAACTCCATCTGATGTCAACTGTGTACCTGACTTTCCATTCCCTGTTATCTGTCAGAAGACTCCACATTTTAAAAACAGTTCCTCAGATTTACACAAAAGTAAATAGTTGAATAACGTGCACAAAGGCAGAGAGAATGTTTAATGGACCCTCAAATTCATGTCACATTTGCCAGTCATTAACATCTGGCTGTGTTGCCTCTATAATCCCCTTTGCCCACCAGCCTGGATTATTTTTTTAAAATAGAAGTCTACTTTGCACACAGTAAAATGCATAAAGCCTGCTATACAGTGCAGTGAGTTTTTCTGCTTGTGTGTGCACCTATGAAATCACTACCCAGATCAAAACATAGACTATTTCCATCCTCCCAGAAGGTTTCCTCATGCCCCTCCAGGTCAACAGCCCAAATTATTTTTAAGCAAATTAAAACAAGTATGTTTTAAAAGAAAGAATATTTTATTTCATGGGGGCAGGGGAGGGGTGGGCAAGGGGGAAGGGTTGGTGGGTGGGAAAAGAGGACAAGGGGTAGTTAAAGTGGGGAAGTTTTGTTACTTCTAGACAGACTATGTAGGTTGTGCCTTTATAGAGTAAAATTAGGACTGTTACAAGTTCCTTAATGATATGTGTCTTGAGTAGAGAGAACTAGACCCTGAAAGCCACAAGCACTAGTTTTTAACCCTAACTAGTTGCAGTTATACTTATCCAAGACTCCGTTGGCTTTGATTCTGACTGCTTTAACAGTTGTGTGCTTTTGTGACTAATGAGATCGCCAGTGCGGGAGTGGGGACGGGAGCCGAAGGTCCTCCTTACCAAACCACTGCTCTCGCTTCCTCCCCTCGCAGACCCCAGCAGCGACCGGAACGGCGCCTGCGCCGGCGCACACGGTGTTCCGGAAGTGAGGGCGGGGCCCGCCGAGCGCCGACAGCACCCGGCCTTGGAGTCCAGTTACCCACCCGACCTTCACAAAGCATCACCACACGGGGACAAGCGGGCACACGCGAAAGATTCCAAAGGCAGCAGGGAGTACAGCCGACAACCCAATGAACATCACACATGGAACGGAACTTCTAGAAAACCCGACGGCGGGGCTTGCAGACCCAAGGACCGGGTGCCGGAGGGACGCAGAGAAGCACCATCCGAGCGGGTGGTGACCAATGGCCCCAAGAAGAGATCTCCCGAGAAGCGGAGGGAAGGCACCCGCAGCGCGGACAACACCTTGGAGAGGAGGGAGAGGCATGAGAAGAAAAGAGAGATGTCTCCTGAGCGGAGGCGAGAGCGGTCACCCACCCGCAGGCGGGACAGCTCCCCCAGCCGGCGGAGGAGGTCTCTCGAGAGGCTCTTGGATCAGAGACGATCTCCGGAGCGAAGGAGAGGGAGCTCGCCCGAAAGGAGAGCAAAATCGACCGACCGGAGGCGAGCCAGGTCCCCCGAGCGGAGGAGAGAGAGGTCACTTGAGAAAAGGAACAGAGAGGACAAAGTCAGCCACCGAGAAAGGGAAGAGGCAAGCCTGAAACAGGACGCCGGCAGAAGTTCCAGACACCCCCCAGAGCAGAGGAGGCGACCGTACAAAGAATGTAGCACGGACCTCAGTATCTGAGTCACATTCCAGCCTTTACCGTGTCAAAGGTTCTAAGAGGAAGGTCACAAACCTGAAATAATTTAGTTTCTTACTTAAATGAAGCATCTGACACCTGATGATCCTATAAATAGCAACAAACATTTTATGCATTTGAAATCTTGTAAGAAAAAACTATATATGAAAAGTGTTGTGCCTGATGTATAATATTAAAGAAAGTATTTTTAAATGCATACTTTTTTGGAAATTATTTGCCAAATGCTGCCCCAAAGGGATATAAATTTTGTTTCTATGTAAACTGTAGAATTGTCAAGAATTGTTCCCCCTTTTTGGGCAATCTTTTTCTCTCCTGGTTAAATAGGGCTGTTGATCATTTTCTCTAAGTAAGGGAAATTATTAAGTTTAATTGATACAAACTTATGTAATGATGTAGTGCTATACTGTAGTTAGGAGTTTTTCTTTAAAAAAAATAAGGCAAAAGTTATATTTGTAAAAGCTGAGGACTCTTTGGGATGGGTTAGGATTGCTAAAGATCCTAAAATCATGCAAACTGTATGAAGAGACTACTATTGCAAATGAAGGATATTTATAGCTAACCTACACAACACAGATGTTACGTTCTCAAGTCATAGCTGGTTCAGAAAAGTTTGTATTCTCCCTGGCTATAGAAAGGCACAGAGAGGAGAAGGTTGGCCGCCATTACCCAAATGCAGCCCAAGCACAGATGGTCAGGTTCATTAACATTACCAACATCTAATAAGATCTCATTAAGGCAGTGCCATCACAGCTTTGCTCAACGACTAGAAGGAATGGACAACAAACACTTTCTGTGTTGTCTGATTTGAGGCTGAATAGTAGATTGAGTAGGGGACAGTGTGCCCAGTATGAAGGAGCCATAAAAATCCCCAATGCAGAAAGTATGTTCCTCCTTTTTAGCATAAGCCCAGAGTTGCCGTTTGCAAAAATGGGGAGGAGGGACTGAGCTATGGTGGAAGTTACCTCTCTTAATATTTAAAGAAGAAAGGGTTGGAGGTGCTTATTCTTAGAAATGCCGATTTCCCATTGAGGCCCTGACAGTCTTCAGGATGATTGAAGGGAAAAGAAGGATGCAATCCCAGTGGTTCTAGATCTAGTTGGCAAAATTCCGCCTTGATGACCCTGTCCCTTGAATTTTTGGACAGCAAAATAAAACGATTTTTCTTTAAACAAAAACATCCTTTTGCTATTCCACAGGAGGTGTGGTTGGGTCGGCTGTAGCCCCAAGATGTGGTTGAAATGGATTACTGCCTAGCTGAGCCAAAATGTTTGCTTGTACCTGTTGGACCACTACAGCAAACTGCTGCTTACAATGCATTGTATATTTCCGTAGTACTGTTGTGCATTTTCCATACAGACACAAAACTTTGAAAGTCAATCACTGTTGTTCTCATGGTACTGTTAAAAATAAAAAAAATAAAAAGGAAAAATGAAAAAAAAAAACAAGGAGAAAACCAGCCAATCATTGTGTGTACAGAATTAAAAATTGTAATTAATAGAGCCTGTTTAAAAACAACAAAAAACAACTGTTGCCTTTTTTTCTTGTATAAAAGAGAATTTATGACAAAAAATTTAGCAGTGAAGAATGTGATATGTGTTTATATTTCTGAATATGGAACAAATTGATTCATTGGGATATATTTTAATGTAAACTAAATCAGGTATGTAAAGCTGTTTTAAAATGGGAGACTATATAAGTAATTCTCTAAAGCTTTCGTTGGTTTGAATATCTTCATTTCCTCCATGGTGAGCCTGCTTGTGACTTATTAAGTACTTGTTTGCATTTTGTTCTTCACTCATTTCTTGCAGTGTGCTATGGATGTAATGCTGTTTCTGTATTGATGAAAAGCAGTGTGTGGGCCAATCTTTTTATAAAACACTATGCATATATAAATATTACATTGTTCATAGCTTTATTTGACTTATGGGTTTATACATAACATTAGAATGAGTAGCTGTAGTTGTGTGGACATTCAAAAAACAAGTTCCTTTCCTGGAACAGACCCAATGGACATTCTATTGCTAAAAAAGAGGGGAAAGTCTGACTGCTATTTTTATTATCAAAGTTTTTCATACAAAGCATACGTTAAGCTGTAGTAGTAATGGTGAGGGAGAATACAACTGAATAATGATGTTCTTTTTCATCCATTTGTAAGAGCCAACTTGGGGATTTTATTCCTAAGGTTCTCCTGCTAGGAATTTTCTGTCTCTAGCAAAATCTGTGATGTTAAATGATTGATGCTCTCAACTGTAGTCCACAGGTTTAAATAAATGAAATCAAGGTGGATTTTTGGAGTACACCCTGAAGTTAATATCTCGATGTCTTTCTTGTTGTCAGAGATGACATTTGACATTTTTAAATCTGTGTGCTACCCACCTGGGCTTGTCTCAGTCTGTGAAGACTTTTGGTGTGGCAGTTTCATCTGAATTCTACACATCAGATTTGCTTTGGAAATATTGTACTGTACAGGGACTATGCATTAAGCAGAAAGATAGAGTTTTCTCTTAACTACTGTAATCTTAAATTGGAGACTGATATTGTGAGCCTACTTTCCCTAGCCCCCTGCTTCATGTAAATGTCATGATGAGAGATGGTGGATGAGTATTTTGTATGACTAAATCAAACCATTTAGGAATTTCCTTCCCACCCATTACACAGTTGATGCCTGGAAGAGCGTTGTGGGGAGAACTCAACACCCTACTTGTATTTTTTAAGTTTCTTTTGTGAAAGATTTTTTAATGCATTTTTACTGTAAAAATACATGGAAATGTATGCATTCCATAACCACTATTGCTTCTGGATTGGTATCTTTCTTGTCTCCATGTTGTCTCAAATGTGACAGGGTCAAGTAATCAACTCAGAGTGTCTGGCTCTAGCTCAATGAATAGACCATTGTGTTGAAAGAGAAGGAATCATGCCTTGACATAGTGCAGTGCCCTGCTACTAAAGTGTTGTTTGTGGACCAGCTGCCTCATCATCACTGCAGAGCCTATTAGAAATGCAGACTCTCAGGCCCTACCCTAGACCTTCTGAGTCAGAATGTGCATTTAGCAAGATCCCCAGCTAATTCACATGCTCATGGAAGTTTGAGCAGCATGGGAGCACTTGGAACCCTGGTAATGTATGAAAACCTACCAAGCAAAGAGCTTCATCACTTTCTAATTGATCTTGGGCAAGTTCCTTAACCTTTTTTTTTTTTAATTCCTAAATCTTTTTTAACTTCATTGGGGAACAGTGCATTTTTCCCAGGACCCATCAGCTCCAAGTCAAGTTGTTGTCCTTCAATCTTAGTTGCAGGGGGCGCAGCCCACCATCCCATGCAGGAGTTGAACCGGCAACCCTGTTGCTTCAGAACTCGCTCTCTAACCAACTGAGCCACCTGGCCGCCCCCTTAACCTCTTTTTAAGGCCACCTTTAAGAGGCCATACCTCATAGACTTGGTAAGAATACATGCAAAGCACTTAGCCCACCTCTGACAATTGAAAAAATCCTCAGTATAAGATGCTAATTTTTTATTTTATTTTTTGAGGAGGATTGCCTATTAAATGGTCATCAGAATTCTGTTTTCATTGTCCTGGTTTATTTTCCAATCAAATCGAGAAATATTTTCTCTATTAAAATCGGGGGGAAAGGCCTTCTGTTTTAATTACAAATTTAGCAAACAATGCGGCTCATGCCACTTCACAAGTATAATTACGCTTACCCGTGTTTTGAAATATGAAACAGAAAGGCTATGCTGTGAAAGTTAAGACAAAAATAGCCTCAAAGCGTAACTCTTGGAGATAGAGATGTATGTGGAGTTAAACAGACTCCAGCTAGTAATACCTCACGAGTTAACCCATTAGTGATTTAATATCTGACCAGGTTGATCATGTACCTTATAATGACATTCCAATTTCCCTCACAGTTTTTGGATTGTCCCTTCAGTATGACTTAGTAATTAGGGTTTTCCTACAGAACCTAAGCTCCTGGGCATTCAAAAGGGTATTGTGTTTAATAGTAGGCCTTCTGTATTTTGCTTTATTTTGTCACCAACATGGTAATTGTGGATACTGCTCACTTCCCTGGTATCTTTTTGTTAAAAATGGCATCTGGAAATGGCCCCTGACTTAACTGACAGTTGAAGTTATTTGTAAAGCCCTTATGTCACATAAATTCTTTGCCTGCCATAAATAGCCACACCAAAAATGCACTGGGACTCAATTACAGCTCTCAGGGGTTTTTCCTGATGTGGGCAGTCTGACCCCACCTTTGATGGTCTGCATTAATCGGTAAAGGAAGAAAGAGCCCTTTCAAATTCCTCCAGGTGATTTTTCTTATGAGCAGGCAACATCATCAGCATTGGGGGTTGGGGTGTTCAGCACAATAAGATTCTAGTGCTTTTGGAATATGCGTCATTACAAGCTTTGAAGAAGGGAAATGACAAAGCTGGGCCCTCACCAGCACAATTATTTGGGAGGTTTTTCATAGGAGGACTTTCTATGACCATATTTTCTCATTTCCACCTGGTGGTGTCTTCATGTGTTGTGCTCATTGCAGGAGCAGCGGTACTATGAGTATAGTGTCACTTCTCTAATTCAAGCGCTAGGTGATTGCAGATCCAAAGCATGGATCCTTTTGAAAGTAGATAGACTTAAGCAAGGTAGTATTAACAGTAAATACTCAAACATGTAGGTAACTGCATCTCTATTACCTTTCCACTTAACTGAAAAGTTGTCATTGTACTGGTCATATTCCTCGAGGACAACTTGGTCTGCACAGCCTGGAACTAAACCACACCAATAAGCACAGTGCTTCTAAGTATGTTTATCCTGCATGGAACAGTCTCTGATCTCAGAGGATCATAGAATTGAAGGGAAAATAGCCCAGAAAGGCTGCCAATCCCGGCACGCATCATAGGCAAAGCTTGTTACTCAATTACTCATTTTTTTTGCTATACATATTGAGGACTGACTTCTAGTTACTTGGTGGGACTAGAAACCTGCTTCCTGGTCTTGAGAGCTTATAGTTTGGTGGGAGAAGGCAAATAAATAAATGCTATATATAAACCACATAGCAGGCAGAAGTAGAGAGTTCTGTGAAGGTAATTGATAGGGGATGTAACCAGATTGAGGAAGGTTCTAATTCCAGAGGCAGAGAAGGAATTAACGGATGAAAGAAGGGCGTCCGGACCCCAGATGTGACAGTATGCTACAAAATGGAAGGGGTTATACTGTGAAGGGTTAGCCTGGCCTTGTTCAAATTTTAGACTTAAGAGTAATAGGAGACCATTGAAGAATTAAACTGGGTCCCTAGTAAGCTTCATGTGTGCTTAGGGAGGGGGTGGTGGCCCCCTCAGGTTTGAGTGTCAGAAAGCTGGCCCCAGAGCAGCACAGCAGATTAGAGGAGGATAGTTAAGCACTAGTGCAAGTCCACGCCCTTATCATGAAAAACCATCCTAGATAAGGCAGGATTTCTCAGAGCTAAAGTTTCCCAGCCCATGTTTATCATCACCTTATTACAAGAATTTCTTTTCCTTTCAACCTAAATCCTTCCACCTCCTTCTCGCTGTATCTTTGTTATCATAATACATGCAAAATACTTTGTACTGGATTTCTTGTGTTAGATAGTCAATCATTTACTATTCTACCTGGTTCTCTCTAGGTTTACAAATTCCCAACTTACTACCCTTTTTTTTTTCCCTTCAGATCCTGCATTCAAAACTTGCAATCTTGTTTTCACTTTTTGGTTTTTTTAGATTTAACCACATTTTTCTCAAGCTATAGAAGCCCAATTAAGGATTATCTAGTCAGCTATTCCCCATGTTTGAGTGTTGAAAGAGGAACTGCTCCTATGATATCCTACTTTGAAAAGCAAAATTTTTTTAATTTACAAAAATAAATTATAGAAAAATATTCAAGCATGTCAGGAGAGTATAAAATAAAAGGAGATGCTGTTCCTTTCAATCTCAATCCACAGAAGTAACTATTATTAACAGCTTGGTTCATGACATTTATGATCTGCTTATATATAAATGTATATTAAGTAACCCCTCTTTAGCCACAGTTTCACTTTCTGAGTTTCAGTTACTCACAGTCAACTGCAGTCTGAAAATACTAAATGGAAAATCCAGAAATAAACAATTCATAAGCTTTAAATTGCATGCCGTTCTGAGTAGCGTGATGAAATCTCATGTGAACCATCTCTTTGTCCAGGATCTCTATTCTGTAGACACTCCCTGCCTGTCACTTAGTGGCAGTCTGTGTTGGTGAGGAGGTCAACTGTCAGGGTATCACAGTTCTTGTGTTCAACTAACCCTTATTTTACTTTATCACAAGAGTTGTAATGCTGACAATTCGGATGTGCCCAAGTAAAGCCGTGAAGGGCTCCCTTTTGGTGAAAAGGTGAAAGTTCACGACTTGAGGAAAGAAAAAAATTGTATGCTGAAGTTGCTAAGATCTATGGTAAGTATGAATCTTCTATCTGTGAAATTGTGAAGAAGGAAAAAAATTCATGCAAGTTTTGCTGTCACACCTCAAACTGCAAAAGTTAGGGCCACAGTGCATGGTAAGTGCTTAGTTAAGATGGAAAAGACATAAAATTTGTGGATGCAAGACATGAATGGAGAGAGACTACATTCACATAACTTACTACAGTATATTGTTATAATTGTTCTGTTTTACTATTATTTGTTATTAATCTCTCACTGTGCCTAATTTATAATTAAACTTTATCATAGGTATGTATATACCGGAAAAAAACAGTATATATAGGGTCCAGTACTATCTGTGGTTTCAGGAATCCCCTGGAGGTTTTGGCACGTATCTGCCACAGGGGAATACTGTATAGTTTAGGGTTTTGTTTTTACACAAAAAGAATGTACCTTTAAGTACATACTATTTTATGCACTGCATCTTTATCTTACATATTGTAGATAATTTTTCATGCTACAATATGTATATGTGTGTGTTTCTCTCCTTCTCTCTCATCATATCTATATATCTCTCTCTATATATAGATAGATAGATAGATAGATATATGTTCTCATATACCAAATTTATTCTCGTTCTCTAGCTACTCTTGTCTCCCCTCTCTCCTCAATTACCACAGAGGCTTCCTTACTATTCTCCCTTCCTTTACCCTTGCCCATCCACCTAGACTCTTCTCTATGCAGCAGCCAGAGCGATTCTTTTAAAATGTCAAGTGAGAGGTCAGAGTGCTGATAACAGGCTATGAGGCCCTATGCGATCCAGCCCCTCCGTCCCTCTCTGGCCCTCCCTTACCAGCGCTGCTCCAGCCACGCTCCAGCCATGCTCCCAGCCTCACATGGGGTCTTGGCTTTGGCCAGTCAGCTGCCTGGAAGGCTCTTTCCCCAGATATTCATGGCTGACTCCCTCCCTTCGTTCAAATCTTGGCTCAAATCTCATTTCTCCACTGTGGCCCACCCTTCCCACCCGCTATAAAATTGCAACTTGATTTTCCTTCTTTGTCCTGCTCTTTCCCCTCCATAGCACCTACCACCTTCTTACATGCTGAATAATTTATGTACTTATTATCTTTAGTTTTTATCACCCATCTCCCTCATCTAGAACCTAGGCTGGCTTTACAGGCATGCAACCTGTGCAGTCACACAAGGCCTGCACTTAGAAGGACCCTTGGCTTGGTTTAATGCTCTGCTGTGACCATCTTGAAATTTTAGTAATCTTTGAACAAGTAAATTTTGAACAAAATCACCTTTTCAATGTGCACTGGGTCCCACAGATTATGTAGCCGACCTTGTCTAGAACATAAGCTCCACAAGTAGCCGACCTTGTCTAGAACATAAGTCTTTCAAGTCCTAAACTCTGATGAATTCCAAGTTCCTGGAACAGGATCATACTTACAGTAGATGCACATAGTAGGTGCTCAGTTAATAGACGTATTATGCTCTCTTAGTAGTTTCATATTCTGAAGTTGACCACCATTTATTTAACTAGTCCCTTATGGATTATAAAACATGCTGCAGTGAATAACCTTATACATAAAACTTGGTACCCTTGAGTGGTTTGGTTTAAATACTTTTGAAGGGATACATTGTGACTCCTAGTTCTTTTTTATTTCCAATGACACTGATATTATTGAGGTTTTGCATGCTTTCATTGGAAACAGCTGTTTTTAGCAAAGTGCTTGCAGGCTACAGACAATATCTCATCAGATAAGAGTTACCAAGCACAAGGAAGCCACTGCACCAACAGCTCATAGCCTTGGCTACACACGGGAATCCTCTGGGAGCTTAAAAAATGCTGATGCCTGGGCCCAACCCCCAGAGACCCTGATGTAATTAATTTGGGGTGTGGCCTGGGTTTTTTAAAGGTCACGTGTGATTGTAATAGACAGCCATTACATTTTTCATCTGCTTTAACTTCATAGATTGTGTGGGATTGAATGGGTCTGCTTTGCTTCTCTCTTCTTTATGTTGTCTACTGTTGCCTTTTTTAGTTTGCAATATAGCAGCAGCTCAAAGGAAAGATGGTTAGAGATTTTTTTTTCCCCAAAGTAAACTAAACAGTCTCCTGGTTACCCGAAGTTATTACTCAAATATAAACAATGGGCACAAATGTGTCAATTGTGAATTCTGTTTCATATTCCTGTCACTGCTAACCTATTCATTAATAAGAATTATTGAGAGACTTCTGTATTTTCAATAAGAAGAAATCAAAGCACTATCATTTATCCAAGATTTAGCCAGAGTCCTTTCACTTAAACTCATTTGAGAAATATTTTAGTGCTCTTATTACATGGGACATGTTAAAATCAAATGAGAAAGAGAATATTGAATAATTAGCAATTAGCAGTCATGAGGGTGAAAGATTCTTTTCTTACAAGTTCTTCCGAAGTATATGTGATACAGCTCCTTCCTCCTCAACTACTTTTAGCAGACAATTTGGGGGCTGAAAAGTAATTGTGTCATGGCTGAACAGTGGAATGTGACATTCCTATTACCAAAACAACAAACACGCCTTAAACTTTAAGAGGGACAAAATTCTTAGGGGAATACTACTGGGAATAAATGCAACTCACCTAGAAACTCCTGTGTTAACATAGGAGACTCTAACATCGATCCAGGCCAGTGGTGCAGAATCCACCTTTGATATGACTAGCCCTAACTCTGGACCAAAGGAAAACTCAAGAAGAAGTTTGAAATAGTCCTGAAATATATCGGGTTGTCGGAAAAGTCATGATGTATTTTTCTGTTTTTCATTGCAAAAATGTGTCATGACTTTTCTGACAACCCAGAGCTACTAGTATCCCTCTCTCACTGGCTGCTGACTGTGGCAAGATCAGTGAAAATTTCATCTGTCTCTCCAACCCATCAATTTGATAGCCCTCCCTATAACTACCCCTTCTAGAAGGAAATTTTTTGAGATAGGTTCTTCACTTATCTTTGGAAATTACATCTTAGTTGACTTTAACTCCTTCTATTATCTCCTGAAAATATAGCTTAGTTCAAAGAAGTTTGCTAGCAAATATATACTGTGGATGAGGGAGTAGATAAATGCTGTGCTTGCCTTCTCTCATGACCACATTAAAATTACAACTAAGTTATAAAACAGTCAATCTGGAGAATCCTCTGAAGTCTAGCTGAACAGAAGTTTTATAATCAAGGATATAAAGAAGCCATGTCGAAACTGGTAGGAGTGCTGACGCAAAATTTTCCAGCCCCACACCTATGCATGGCAGTTGAGAATTGCAGGCGATATCTTGGCAGCAGAGGTCCCCCTCCACCCCCAAGAAGCAAGGTGTCTCCAGCTCCACACCAGCTTCCCACCCCAGAGTTCAGGTTCCAGGAAGCGGAGACCCCACAACATCTGGCTATGAAAAATAGTGGTGATTCTGACCATCCAAGTTTCACAAAAGGCTGCAGGAAACCCAGACATCCTCTTAAAGGCCTGCTCACAGATGCATTCATGCAAAGGCACTCACCCTGGGCTCTAGTGGAGGGATGGTGACTTGGGAGGTGTCAGAGACATACAGGGAGAGACTGAGATTGTGAGGCTTCAGGGCAAGGATTAGAAGGACAGTCACCATTTTCCCTGTGTAGAATTCTCCCGTTCAGCCAGTAGGTGGGCACCGTCTTCCTTTGTTGAGCCGTCCCTGACACTGCCAAATCTGAATCTGCCTGGTAAACTCTGTTCACTCTACCCTGGTGACTCCTTGGGACCCAGCCCCACCAAACTTGCACTATATCAGAGGCATTTTGTCAGACAGCAGACAGCCCAGTCTTTCTTGGACTCTTTCTTATACAACTCTCAGGGGTTTGCAGGCCCAATGTGGGTGGCGGCTGGCCCCAGAGACTTTTTCTGAATAGCTCCAGTCTCAGCACTGGCACCAAACCAGAATTTACATTAATCTGGTAGACACCACTTGTCCCATTCTGGTGAGCCCCTGAGATGCTGCTCTATTAGGGTTCAAATGATGATGAACCTTACAGGAGCTGGCAGGCAGCAGCAGACCTTGGGGTGTTCTGGGATTTTTTTGAACTATCTGAGGCCTGGTACTGGTGGTAGACATCCTCAGTTTATAGCATGGCCTCTCTCACATGCCTCCAGGTCCAGCATAGTAAGCTTCCAACTGTGGATCACTTTGTTGCTCCTACAAGGCAATCCCAGTTTGTCACAAGCACTGGCTGACCTGGGTCTGCAATGGAGCCCCTCCCAAGAGGCCCTAGAAACAACATATCTGGAGGTCAGCTTCAGACTATAGCAGAGCACCACCCAATTAGCCCCATGAGTGTCACACCCAAAGGGTGGCATCAGAAGGCACCACAGTCTATGGGGGTGAATATTGCTCCACACACAGCAGCCCATAAGCTGTGGGCATGGCCAAACCCCACAGCCAGTCAGCCTGAGGGTCATTCCCAACCACTGATATGCCAACAGCAATCAAGGCTCAACCATAATGGGAAGACACACACTATCCACACAAGGGACACTCCTGGAGTACCCGAATCAGGTGACAAGGGAGACTGCACCACTGGGCCCCACAGTGTACCTACTACATAAGGCCACTTGACTGAGACTGGGAGACATAGCAGATCTACCTAATACATAAAAGCAAACACAGAGAGGCAGCCAAAATGAAGAAACAAAGAAATAGGTCCCAAGTGAAAGAACAAGAGAAAACTCCAGAAAAAGAACTAAACAAAATGGAAGCAGGCAACCTACCAAAGACAGAGTTCAAAACAATGGGAATAAGGATGTTCAAGGAACTTAGTGAGAACTTCGACAAAGAGATAGCAAGCATAAAAAAGAACTTAAAGCCATAAAAAAGAACCAGTCAGAAGTGAAGAATACAATAATGAAATGAAAAATACATTAGAAAAAATCAACACAGATGAGATGAAGCAGAGGATCAAATCAGTGATTTGGAAGATATGGTAGCATAAAACACCCAATCAGAACAGCAATAAGAAAAAGGAATTTTTAAAAATGAGGCTAGTTTAACGGGCTTATGGGATAGCATCAAGCATAATAACATTTGCTTCATAGAGTTACCAGAAAGAAAAGGGAGAAAGTAAGGGATTGAGAATCTATTTGAAGAAATAATGACTGAAAACTTTCCTAACCTGCTGAAGGAAATAGACATACAAGTCCAGGAAGTGCAGAGAGTCCCAGACAAGATGAACCCAAACAGGCCCACACCAAGACACATTATAATTAAAACGGCAAAGGTTAAAGACAAAGGTGGAATCCTAAAAGCAGCAAGAGAAAGGCAACTAGTTAACTATAAGCAGCTCCCATAAGATTATCAGCTGGTATCTCAACAGAAACTTTGCAGACAAGAAGGGATTGGCACAAAAAGGTTAAAGTGATGAAAAGCAAGGACCTACAACCAAGACTACTCTACCAGCAAGGCTATCATCTGAAATTGTAGGAGAGATTAAGAGTTTACCAGACAAAAAGCTAAAGGAGTTCATCACCACCAAACCAGTATTACAAGAAATGGTTAAGGAACTTTTTTAAGAAGAAGAAAAGGGGGTGGGGGTGGGGGTGGGGGGAAGGAACAAAATGGCAATAAACACGTACCTATCTATAATCACTTTAAATGTAAATGAATTGAGTGCTCCAATCAAAAGACCTAGGGTGGCTGAATGAATAAGAAAAAAGGACTCTTACATATGCTGCCTACAAGAGACCCACTTCAGATCAAGAGACACAGACACAGAAAATAAAGGGATGGAAAAAGATATTTTTGCTAATGTAAATGAAAAAAAGCTGAAGTAGCAATACTTATGTTAGACAAAATAGACTTAAAATAATGGCTATAATAAGAGACAGAGAGGGACATTACATAATGATAAAGGGATCAATCCAACAATAGGATGTAACCCTTGTAAACATCTATGCACCTGACATATGAGCACCTAAATATATAAAGCAAATATTGACCAACATAAAGGGAAAGATGGACAGTCATACAAAGTAAGGAACTTTAACAACCCAGTGTCATCAGTGGATAGATCTTCCAGACAGAAAATAAGGAAACATCAGCCTCAAATGACACACTAGAGCAGATGGATTTAATTGATATTTTGAGAGCATTTCACCTCAAAGCAGCAGAATATACATTCTTTTCAGAGGGGAGGAGGATTGGGGAGCTGAGTGAAAAATGTGAAGGGATTAAGAGGTACAGGTTGGTAGTTAATAAAATAGTCACAGGGATGTAAATACAGCATAGCGAACATAGTAATGTTGCAACAAATGTATATAGTGCCAGGTGGGTACTAGATTAATCAGGGGAATCACTGCATAAATTACATAAATGTCTTACCATTATTTTGTACACCTGAAACTAATGTAAAATAATATTGAATGGCAACTATAACTGAAAAACACAAATAAATAATTAAATATATATAGTGAGGACTGTTTTCCAAGTATGGTGCTGGACACTCAGTGTCAAACAAAGGCAATAAAAACCCCAACCTTTCTGAAGTTTAGAGTATAGCAGGACAGGCAAACATTAAATAATTGAGTTAAATTATGGTAAGAGCTATGGGGGTGTACATGGTGCCCATAATTGTCTATAAGAGGGGGCTTAGTCTGGATGGTGCAAAGAAGGAAGGCAAGGACGAGAAGGAGAAAGCGAGACCTGGGCAAAGGCCTCATGGCTTATTCCAGGAGTGAAGCAAAGACCCATGGGACTAAAGGTTTAGCATAGCAAAGCAGGAAGAGAGAGAAGCAAGACCTGGAATGTGTATGTGAGTATTAGGAGAGAGGCCCACTGCCTATTCCCATTGGGAGAGAAAAGAGAGACAAAAGGAGCAATTGACAGGGAACCACCTGTAAATTTATCCCGCCTCCTCATGCTAAAACGACTCCTACAACAAAAAGCAGTGAGAAGGGACCACATTCTACATCTCTAAAATCCTACAATCTACTAGAATAACCACAGATATAAGAAGGAAAAATCATGTGTTGGTCTGCTTTTCACAAAGGAGCTAATATTTTATTTATTCTTCCTGCATGAGCCAACATGTGGGTAATAGAAAGCACTCTTAGGCTGGGACTACCTTTGCTGCCAATCACTTTCTTTTACCAGGCAGATCTTATTGTAGATTTGTTAAACACAAGGAAACACTTTCTGTAGATAGATGGGCAAAATTATGGAGCAATGTCATGAACCCCATGAAATCACCCAGTCTGGCTTCCAATGTCTGTTCCTGTCAACCAATTTCAGTTTATTTTAGTAATCTATTTCATGGGAGTTTGTTTTTATTACTTTGGTGTATTTTGTCTGGATTGTTTTTGTTTCACTTCTCATTTTTATTAAAATTTGTTTTCTGTCTCTTCCTGAATTCCATTGAAAAAAAGAGAGAATCCCAAGGGCACATGCCTAGAGAATGAAAACATCTTTTTCTTTTCTATCAATTTCCTTTCCTATTAATAAAGTTTAATTTGTATTTTGAGAAAGGGGTTATTCCTTCGTGCCCCTCCCCTGTGGCATCTTGGAAAGTTACACTCAAATGTTGGGAAATTGTTTATAGGATTTCATTTATAGGATTTAGATCCAAAAAATTCCATATTCTCTATGGTCTTATGCTACTTTCAGGAGGGGGCCAGGTGTGGGCATCACTGAAAACATGATTCAGGCTTTGAAAAGACTAAGAAGGACAGGTGAGACCAAAAAACTCTTCATTTTTAATTTGTTTTATGAGACAATGAATACATACCACCTTGACTTTGTTTAAAACAATCTAAATAGTATAAGATAAAAGCCCCTCTTGACCACACATCTCCCAATCCCAGTCTTCCCCCAGAGCTGCTGTTGTCAAATTGCGGCTCTTCTCCCAGACACACCAGTATACCTGTGCAAATGCATAAAAGTATATATACATAGATAAATAGATGATAGATGGATGGATGGATAGATGATTGATAGATAGATAGATAGATAGATAGATAGATGATAAATAGATGATAGATAAATAGATGATAGTTTTTATCTGTGGGGTCTGCAGAGGGCAAGTGCATGACAATGTACAGATTGTTTGGTGGTGTTATTTGTTTTCTCCCACTTAATACATCTCGTATGAATAGATCTTACCAGGTTAGTGAATATTCTCATGACTTTTCCTGTCTTTTAAAAAAAATCTGTATAGTATTCTATTATGTCTTAGTCTGCTCAGTCCACCATAACAGAATACCGCAGACTGGGAGGCTTAGACAACAGTGATTTATTTTCTCGTATTTGTGGAGGCTGGAAGTCCAAGATCAAGGTGTCAGGGTTGGTTCTTGGTGAGGGCTCTTTTCCTGGCTGGCAGATGGCCACCTTATCACCATGCCCTCACATGGCCTCCTTGTGTGTGAGCTCTCCTCTTGTCTCTTCCTTTTCTTTAAGGACACCAGTCCTTTTTTATTAGGGCCCCACTCTTATGACCTCATTTAACTTTACCTCCTTAAAGGCCCTATCTCCAGATACAGGTTTCAACATAAAAATTTTGGAGGTACACAATTCAGTCCATCACACAGCATGGATGTACTACACTTTATTTAATCTCTTTAACTTGATCTGCCATGAGGTAAATTTCTTTACAATTTTTAAGCTTAACTACAGCATGATTTTGTCCGATTGGTCTAAATGACACCAAGGTTTCCTTCACCTTTGGGGGGCGTGAGAAGGCAAGAGAAAGAGAATGGAGATGGGGAGGGATAGGGAAGCGAGAGACTGATTTCTAAAAGACAGATATCCAATTACTCATTCTCACTAGCCCACTGAGTTTTCAGCTTCTTCTCTCCCTGATAAGAAAGTGGGAGAATCTGGCATTTGAGGATGCAAAGTTGGAGGAGGCAGGCAGAAATGGCCTGTGTGGGCTGCCATGCCTTCCTTGAAAATTAGCAATGCCAGTGGGCAACCTGGAAAGACTGAAAAGGCTCCAGGCCACAGGCAGACACCTCAGTTTAGTTTCCAGCCACTACCCAGAGTTGTCCAGGGGGATTTGCATCCAGTTACCAAATGCAACATTCACAATTCTGTGCATCTTTTAGGAACCCTCTGTGTGCATATACCTGTCACTTTATGCCATAGGGAAATCTGGCACTCTTTGTTCATTGATATCAGAGAGTAAGACCCAGAGGAGAAAATTTTTTTTTTTTGAGAGCCTTCTGGATATGTGCAAACTGGAGAGAAGTACTTTGACTTCTCTAAGCCAGTGGCTCTCACTCAGCGCAATTTTGCCCCCCTCAGGGCATAGTTAGCAATGTCTGGAGACGTTTAGATTGTTACAACTTGGGGCGAGGGGGGAGTGGGGGGGGGAATGCTACATGTATCTAATAAGTAAAGGCCAGGGATGCTGCTAAACATCCTGCAATGCACAGGACAGACCCCACAGCAAAGAATTATCTGGCCCAAAATATCGGAAGTGCCAAGGTGGAAAAAACTGCACTAAGCCAAATGATAGAGGTTTGCTGGGGCCTTGCAGATGAGGAAATAGTTTCAAAGAATATTGATGTCTTAATTTTGCAAAAGATGTCATTTCTGGATAAGTTTGCATTTCTCCAAAATTGTTGATGTGAATGTTTCTTTGAAATGGGTATCTCAGTAAACAATTTCCTTTTGTTTTTGTCAGTCGGCTACTGAAGCAGTCTGATAAATTTCTTAGTCATAACACACAGGATCCTTGGAGAACAGTTTGTGATACCTACAGCCAACCTAAGCTTGGTTGAATATTGTTGTATTACTTGTCACTATCAAGTGGCCTTGATTTAAATTTCAGCCCCAACAGAAGCTTCACATTGAGTTAAAAAATAATACATGCTTCAGGGCCGGCCAAGAGACGCGTTGGTTAGGAGATGGCTTGGGACACCGCTCTGAGCAGCAGGGCCCCGGTTCGGATCCCACATGAGAGCCAGTGACGCTATGCCCTCTACAGCTAAGATGATGAACAATAGCTCTACCTGGAGCTGGGCTGCCGTGAGTCGCCGGTGATGGCATACGCTGCAGTTGGGCTGGCCGGCAGCGGGAGTGAGCTTTCATGAGCTTCCGTGAGCCACCGTAAGTGGCTGTCCAGTGGCCAGTGAGCGACTGCCTCACCCGGGAAGAGCGCAATGATAATACCAACATGGGCCAGTGAAGCGCCGTCCTCCTAGACGCCGTCCAACTAGACTGAAGAACAAAAGGACAGCAACTTGTCTGTTCCCCTCCCCCGATTCCCCAATAATAAAATCTTAAAAATAATAATAATAATAATAATACATGCTTTAGAAGATGTTATGAGGATTAATTAGTTAAGTTTTGTAAGGTGCTTTAAAGATAAAAAAATACACTTTGAGTTCTAACTATTGTAATTAGACGCTTTTTAGCCATCATGAATGGCTTTGATCCTGCCTGCCTTCTCACTTGCCTGAGCAGTTAGTTCACGGGGAGGAAAGATATTGGAACAAGCAGCAGTGCCCACAGTGAAAAAATGCAAACTTCATTTGTGATGTCTATTGTCAGATTCTCTTTTACAGGTGAGATGAGGAGAAAAACATCTCCAAAGGAAATTAAAATCCTTTAGGAGTGATGGAAGACTTTGGGGTGTTACCTCTGAAATACTGATAAGTAAATTAGAGAAATGGTGTGTTCTCTCATTCACATTCACATTCACTCATTCATTGTCTCTTCCCTTCACCTTCCTACCCACCTCCACCCCTACCCCTGTCAAGAGGAAAGCGTGATTATGAGACTGCTAAAAACAACTCAAGTAAACCACACCTATGTTGGGGAAATCTTTATTTTCTGTGCATACTCTATCTTTTAACCCCTTTGGAATTTGTGTCCTTCTTCCCTTATAGCCATCACCATAGTCATTGTCATCACCAGATTATATTTGCATAGTCCTTTGTAGTTTGGAAAATAAACTGAAGCCAAAATGTGCCAGACATTGCTCTGGGGGCTGAATACCCCATCTAATCCTCACAACACCTAATGAGATAGGTACAATTATTCTCAATTTATAGTTGCGGTAACTATAGCATACAGAGGCTGCTATCTTGACCACGGTCACAGAGCTGGGAAGTGGCACTGGGCCTGATTGTTTCAAAACCAGTGTTTATTCTTTCTAGAGCCTCAAGTTGAAAGAAATTTCACTGTACCTTTTTCTCATGCAGCTTTTGTCCTCCTGGGAGTCTACAGGAAAGGTGGCCTTTTCTCTGTTCTTCAGATAAAGAGACCATAGATAATGGATTTGCCTATCCATCGGTGAATTCACTTTGCTCTTCTCTCATACAGTCCTCAGCCCCTGCAATTTGGTTGCCACACTGACCTCTTGTGACCCTGAACCCACAAAGGCCACCTGGCCTAATAGGTCCAGTGGAACTTTTCTGCTCTCCCCTCTTCCTTCCTGCAGCACTGGACACAGCTGACCACACCCTCGATCTCCCCTTTACCGCTGCTGTTTCCTCCCTCCCCTGCTGACCTGTATTCTGACCGCCCTTTGTTGTCTCCTTATGCCCGTGTACCTTCAGGCACACATGGCTCCCCAGGGAACCATCTTGTGCATTCTTTTCCACTTTGGTGATTTCATTTATTTCCATGGTTTAGATCCATGGTTCCTAACTTTGCTGCATATGAGAATCACCTGAGGGAGCTTTACAACATCCCAGTGCCCAGATTACACCTCAGACTAATTAAATCAGAATTCTGATCATCAGTGTTTTTTTTTTATTTGAAGTCCTCTATATGATTCCAAATTGCAGCCAAATATGAGAACCAGAGGCATGAGTCATCCTCTATGTGATTCTCAGGTGTGTAGTGCTAGCTGCCACCGATCCCATCAATCTGAGATTTATGAGGGACACTTGCTCCCTGTGTTCCATGAACACCTCAAACTCAGCACCTCCATAGAGTAGGATTGCCAAATTTAGCAAGTAAAACTACAGAAACCTCCATTACATTTGTATTTCAAGTAAAATAACATTTTTAGTATAAACATGTTCTAAGTATTATATGGGACATACTTATCCTAAAAAATTATTTGTTGTTTATCTGAAATTCAAACAATTTGGGCCCCCTGCATTTCATCTGGCAAGCCTGCAGAAGAGAAAGTTATTTCTCTTTGAATTGTCTCTTTGCCTGTATGTCCCTTAGCTCAGGGAAGAGCTTCACCATCCTTCCAACCAACGCAGTGGTGGACCTCAGAGCCTTCTTTGACCCAGGGCTTTCTCTTCCAGCCCCACAAAATACCAAGTCTTTTGACTCTTCCGTTGAAATCCTGAAATGCTTCTCAAAGCTTTCCTTTAACTTCTTCATCAATGCTTCTGCCTCCTAGTCTGCCTCTGTCTCTGTACTTTCAGGATGATGTTAATTTTGTAACTGGACCCCTTTGCTTTCACACTCTTTCCTCTGATAATCTGATTTCCATGATTCGCCAAAATAACTTTATAATATACATACCTGATCATGTCACTCTACCCTGTAAAAGCATCCAAAAAGTCAATGCAGTGCGTCCTTCTCAGAATCAGAGCCAAACCCACCTTTCCAGGCGCTCCCCACCCCAGTGGTCCTGGGCACCCAGTCTGAAAGAAATCACGTCATGGTACTTGCCTATGCCACCCATGACTTGTGCTTGCCCTTGAATACCTTCTCCCTCCTAACAAAAAAAAAAAATTCAAACCCACGTTGAAGTCATCCTTGTCACTTTCTAACCAATTAGTAGTTCCTGTAGACTTCCTTGTAACTCTTACCAGCTGTCAAACACTTCTCCCCATCATTGCCACCAATGCTCTTTGAAGATACCAGTGTCTTGAGCTTGGACTAATAGCTTTCTAATTATTCTTACTACTTCCACAATTGCCCCCTTCTAGTGTGAATCTTTTTATTTTATTTCTTTTAAATTTTTTTATTAAAATATAGCTAACTTACAACATTGTATTAGTTTCAGGGGTACACCATAGTTATTCAACATTTATATACCTAAGGAAGTGATCACCGTGATAAATCCAGCAACCAGCTGACACTGTACCACGCTATCACAATATTATTGACTATATTCCCCATGCTGTACGTTACATCCCCATGACATATTTGTTTTATACCTGGAGATTTGAATCTCTTATTCCCCTTCAGCTTTTCCCCTCTTTTTAAAATTTTCAATTACAGTTGACATTCAATATTATTTTATATTAATTTCAGGTATACAGCATATGGTTAGACATTTATATAATTTAAGAATACTGGACTTGACTAGTCTAGTATCCACCTGGCACTATACATAGTTATACTATTTACTATATTCCCTATGTTTTACTTTACATCTAATGACTATTTTGTAACTACCAGTTTGTCCCCCAAACCCCCTCCCATCTATTATCTCAACAATTCTAGTACCAATATGACACCATACATAGTTATTAAAATATTATTGACTATGCTCCTTATGTTATACCCTACATCTGCATGACTACTTTGTAACAACCCATTTGCACTTCTTAATCCTTTCCCCTTTTTCACTCATCCCCAACCCCCCTCACACTTGGCAACCATCAATATGTTCTGTGTAACTATGAGTTTGTTTTGTGCCAGTGTTGACCCTGAAGGTACTCAGCAAAAATCTCAGAGCACACCGCGGCCAGTAGCCACCTGCCTGAGGTATGTGGGACTCTGATAGTTTTCCAAGCGTGTAATGTAGGAGGAACTGGGTACTCCTGGAGAGAGTACCTCCAGTGTTGAAGGAGTTGGGTCAGCAGGGCGGAGCAGCAGAGCTCACCAGACTAATCAAGTTTGGATTTGGCCTTGTAGGCGAGGGCTCAACATAGGAAAAATGGCGCCAGGCTTCCAGCTGCACAGGAGGAGGCCCCTCACAGAGAAAGTGCCCGCTCTCCTCCAGCCCTTGTCTGAAGCCATGCAACTCATTCTGCCCCTCATATGTCTCCAACACCCCCCCAAGTTACTGCCCCTCCGCTGCAGCCCAATGTGAGTGCCTGAGAGTGAGAGAGTCTGTGTGCGGGCCCTTTAAGAGGATGTGTGGGTTTACTGTCACCTCCTGTCCCACCCAGATGGTCAGAAATTCCCACTGTGTTTCACAGTCAGATGTTTTAGGGCTTCTCTTCCTGGCACCAGTACCCCAGGCTGGGGAGACTGGTTTGCAGTGGAGGTCTCTTGCTCCTCCAGGAGGAACTTCTGTGGCTGAGATATCCCTCCCAGTTCTCAACCACCACATGGAGGCTTCTGGTTAGCCCATTTCGCATCTCTGCCCCTCCTATCAGTCTTGACATGGCTTTTTCTTTATATCATTAGTTGTAAAATTTCTGTTCAGCCAGACTTCAGATGGTTCTCCAGGTTTATCGTTGTATAATTTAGTTGTAATTTTAATGTGTTCATGGGAGGAAGCAGGCACAGTGTTCATCTACTCTGCCATCTTGGATCTCCCTAGTGTGGATCTTTTTAGAAGTAGGTCAGATCTTGTTCCTTATCTGCCTGCGTGGCCCTTCTCTAATTCATCACACCTACTCCCCTTGCTGACAACCATTTCAGCACACACTAGCTGGAATTCCAATGGTCAGGACCTGAATTTCAATGCCTGTGAGATTTCTCTGGCCAGTGGAGCCAATTCTTACCATGTAAGCAGTAGGCTGGCAGTACCAGAGAACTAAACATCCCAACCCAAGCAAGCCCTCAACCAATGCTTGGCAAGCCTTGAATTTATGGCCTACACTATTTCTCAGAGTTCCCCAGCAGGATTAAGTGTCAATTGCTTACAGTGGTACTTTGCTTGTTAACTCACAATTCATGGGTTCCTTCTGGTCTCTGTCTAGTTTTCTCATTCCTATATTGGTATTTCCTGGGATCACCTCCCAAATAAGCTATTTGCCCTCAAATCCTTGATTCAAGGTCTGTTGCTGAGGGGGTCCCCAAACCATGACAGTAGTAAACTCTTAGTAGTCTTTTCCTAGTGTGTTAGATCATTAATAGACATTTGTGTTTGATGAATAGGAGAACATAAAGAACTGCACAGAAGGACTGCACAGAATCAAGAGAGTTTGAATGATGCCTTTTTTATAATATCAGAAGATTGACTGCTTTCCTCCTCCTTTTTGAAACTCATCCATAAAGCTGGGGAGAATTACTATCATAAACACTTTTGGGCTATGCCTAAACAACTCCCAATAACTCCTTAAGTGCTCCCTTCATCCACAAAACTTGGGGCCCTGGGAACCATGTTTATAGTCTCTAACTCTGGCCATATGTGATTGGCTCAGAGTGACCCAGTGATTCAAGCTGGACCAACACAATCCACTCTTTCGGGAATATGGAGTTTGGACTCAGACATTCTAGTTCAGATAAGAAAAATAAAACATAGGAACAATGGGATGGCTATCCACTCCATATTTTCTACCACATGGGCTAAGTAACAGAAAAAGCTAGTATGCAGAGAGGAAAATAAAGCAGGGGAGATGAGAGAACTAGAGAGCTATCTTGGTTCCTGGCTAATTTTCTAGTCTTTTCCTGAAGCTCAGTGGCATTTCTGTCCATGGGTTCTGAGAGACAACCCTTAGAAAGCTTAAAAAATGCATGAGCTAGCTCAAGTTGATTTCTGTTACTTGCAACCAAAAGGTTTGAGTGAATACATTTCCCATAGATCTTACTACAAAAGAAGTGAAACATCTTTGATGCACTTTCCCGGTGGTAGATTTTTGTTTAAACCACTTAGGTGGCCTAACAATAAGCATCCTGTGCCCAAGGGACTGTCTGAACGAAGGTGGTGAGCACAGTGCTTTGTGCTTTTGTTTCCTAATAGGCTTTTGGTTTTTGGATTATTTTTTTCCCCTTTAGTTTGCCCATCCAACTAGAGTATTTTGGTGCCGTTTTACTTCTTAAGACTTCTTGTCTCTGTTAAATTCCTAACTTTGGGGGAAAACTATATGTTGTGGCAACCACCCTTGCAATGATCAAGTACTTCTCTTAAGCATGGTTAAATAGAGGAAATAAGCGATGGCATCTTTCAGCTATTCTAAAAACTTGATATATTGGAACACAAGTTTTCAAAGACTCTGAATCAATGAATTGGTTTCTTTCACCATCCCCCTGCTTAAGTGACACTATGAAGTGTTCCAATCCTGAGAAAGCATGCCAATAATAATCTGGTATTGGAGTGACCACAGTGGTAGACAGCTGCATTAATGATCCCAGTTAATGGTCGCTCCCTGTTCATTCCTCTGCCCTGAAACTTTATAGTTCCATTTCAATATGATTCTGGGCTAGCTTTGTGACTTGCTTTAGCCTAAAGAATGTAGTGGAAATGACAGCATGACAGTTTAGAGCCTAAGTCTCAAGGGGCCTTGCACACTTTACTTGCTGTCTTGCACACTTAGTCCTGCTCATGCTTGGACTCCAGCCATTCCATGAGCACCAGCCCTTGCGTCAGTAGATTCTAGAGAATGAGAGACCATGTGGAGCAGACCCAAGTCATCCTAGTCAGGGCCATCTGAGGTCAGCCAGTCCTAGCCAACTTGGCAGTTGACTACAGACACATAAGCAAGTCTAGCCAAGGTCAGCAAACCCAGCCTAATTAGCAGAACCATCCAAGTGATCCATAGAATTTGGAGAAATGACAGCTGCCTGTGGTTTTAAGCTAAGTTTTGCAGTCATCTCTTACATTACCTCATTGTAGTAATAGATACATACAGCTTATATGCTAGCAAATATTTTTTCTATTGGAATTTTAAATGCTTAAGTCTGTAACATAAAACTTAAAAGGAAAGGATATTATAGTTTTGTCTATATGTGTTATTTTACTATAGATTTTAGACAGTGTTGGAGGCTATATTCCAAATGACTGTCTTAACATGGGCTGTGCTGTATACATGGAAGTCACTCTACAAATGACTTGGGTGTTTCTGAAAGAGATTAATTCTTCAGAGCAGAGCTTGGCAAACTACAGTCCATAGGCCAAATCGTACCCATCACTGGTTTTTGGAAATAAAATTATATTGGAACCCAGTCACACGCATTTGTTTACATGTTATCTATGGTTGCATTTGTGCCACAATGGTAGAGTTGTATAATATTGACAGAGACAGTGAGGCCTGCAATGTCAAAAATAAATACTATCTGGCCCGTATAGAAAAAGCTTGCCAATTCCAGATTTAGAGAGTCTAAAATGAAGGTTCCATGTGCTAATAATTAGAAGAGATGTGCCATATGGATGACAAAGGCAAGGGCAGAGAAAGCCGCGATTTCAAATAAGAAGCAAAACGTGAAGCTGCAGAGGTAGCTGCTCCAAATGGCAGCCGCCCACCTGTGGTGGAGGTGCTTTTCACACGGACAGCAGGCTCCGTGGAGAGAAACAGCAGGGCTTTATTTAATTAGTGACCGATCGCAATTTCTCTACTCAACAACAGGGAGCCCAGCTTGTTCTAAATATAAACGTCACCCTCAAGCTCCTTGAAAAATCACGTTTCTCTGTAGTCAACATCTCAGAGTCTGTAATCCTTCTCTCTGGAGTGCAACTTTGTTTGGCATGTAAGAAACCATAAAGAAAATTATTGTAAAGAGATTGGTTCCAATTCGCTCCACCACTGATTTACTGTCTAATAAATAAATAGAGAGTCATGAAGATTAACCAAGCTTCTCATGGATGATGGATCCCAGAGACTCAAATAACCCCTCTTATCAACTGCTCCATGTTAGCATGAAAATATGGGGGACAAAAACGTATGGGTAAATGACACGGATACAATTTTCTTCCCAAAGTTGTTTTAATTGAAATGTATGAGGGAAACGCAACATTTTAATGAACAGTTCCTAAACTTTTGTAAAGTAAATAATTCTATGCTGTGATTGTCCAGGTGCTGCCCCACTCATCTCTTGCTCCACTGACTGAACTCTTGCTGTGTGCCAAGCGTTGTGCCAATCCCCCACCTGAATGCTGGAGAAGCACGTCAAAGTCAACATGTGCTAGTTGGCACTATTGGCTCCCCCACCCAAGTCTGCTTCTGCCCAGTCTTCCCCAGCCCAGAGTAATGGCAGCAGCCTCACCCAGTTGTTCACACCTCAAACGCGGCACTTCTTTCTTCTGCTCACCTTATTTCTCCTGTCATGTATATCATCAAATTCTGTCAGTTCTTCCATTGAAATGCAACCTATACCTGACAACTTCTCCACGCCCCTGTCGCCATCACTATCATCTTCAGCACAACATCTCCTTAGATGCCTGAGCATCTATCTATAAGAGGTCCCATTGCTCCTGTTCTACCTGCTAGGGTCAGTTTTCCCCATAACAGCCAGAGTGATCTCTTCAAGATGAAAATCAGGTCAAACCCTTTCCCTGATTTGATCCCTTTCCAATAGCTTTTCTTGCCACTCAAATTCTAAACCTCTTCCTGCCATCTCTATAGCCCCGTGTGATCCAGCCCCTCACTACTCTGACTTCAGCAGTCAAGCCATCTAGACTTCCTGCTCTTCCAAACCATGGACTTATTTCCACCCTTTAGGTGCCTTTGCACTTGCCCTTCCTTCTGCCTGGAAGACTCTACACTTGAACAACCGCACTGCTCTCTCCCTCCTTCTTCTCCAGTGGTTCTCAGCTGGGGAATTTAGCACCTCAGAGGATATTTGGCAAGTGTCTGGAGAAATATTTGATTGTCATAACTGAGGAGGGGTGCTCCTGGCATCTAGTGGGTAGAAGCCAGGGTTGCTGCTCACTCTCCTGTGTTACCCAGGACAGTCCTCACGACAAGGAATCATCTGGCCCACAAATGTCAATAGTACCAGGAAGAGAAACCCTGCCCTGAGTCATTCTCTGCTCAGTTGTTTTCTCCTCATAGGAAACTTTTGACACACTCTTTAGGAAACAGCTTTCCCCCACTTCTAACCCCACTCATTCCTTATTCTCTTATCCAGCTTAACATTATCTAGAATTAGAGCATATATTTATGCTTTTTGTCCCTCACCCCCACTTGAATGTAAGCTTCCTGAGGGTAGGGGCTCTGTCTGGTTCTTCAGTGTCTAGGGCAGCGGTTCTCAACCTTCCTAATGCCACGTAATACAGTTCCTCATGTTGTGGTGACCCCCAACCATAAAATTATTTTCGTTGCTACTCTATAACTGTAACTTTGCTACTGTTACAAATCGTAATGTCAATATCTTTTTGTTTTCCGATGGTCTTAGGTGACCCCTGTGAAAGGGTCATTCGACCCCCAAAGGGGTCACGACCCACAGGTTGAGAACCGCTGGTCTAGGGCAATGCTTGCACATGGTTGACCTTCAGTAAATGTTTATAGATCTCTGAAGTTTGGAAAGATGAAGTAACTTGCCTAACATCACATGTGGCTGATAAGAAGTAAAGCCGCCCAAATGTCCATCAGCCCCTTTAAACCACTGCAGAGGCACATACAATCCAAGGCATAGCTTTGTGCTGGTTCTGCACACGCAGCTTTAAGACAATTTTCTCAGCTTTCCTCTTCTAATTTTCCACACTCTTCCCATGCCTTACTGCAAGTCCCTTCTACGTAGCAATTCTAGATCCATTAAAACCCACATCCTCTGACCCCTGGACAAATGCTTATTTCTTGTTTCTCTCTGACTTCCCTTCCTAATCCCAGAATGGCTAACAGAAGTGAGGTGGACATGCTAGGCAGCCAGGAGACAGATCACACATGAGCTGTCAGCTTGTCAGCAGATCCCACTGTCAATATTGGATTAATTGCTTGCTTAACCTCGAGTTCTCTGTAGCTTTTCCCTCCCAGACAAAATTACCAGTCTCCCTCAGCACCAACTTGGCAATAACAGAGGAAGACTTGAAATGATTATCCTAATTTACAGATAGCATGAATTCCTGGCTCTTTTTTAGGAACAGGAAATAGCGAGTGTTCTCTGTTCTTGCAAAAGCCACAGCTTTAAAAAAAAGTCATCTACTTTTCCTTTTTGACTTTACATTTTACTTTTCAAAGACTTGGCATTTCTATATTTTAACATTGGACATTTTCACTTTGGGCTTTCCCCATTTCTCTAGATTATTTTCAGTTCCACCTCTGCTCCCGCAGTCCACACACACACACACACACACACACACACACACACACACACACAAACTGACTACTCATTGCTGATGCTGAATAAATAGCCATTGTAATCATGAAAATGGCCTTGACCAGGGGGAATGGGTCGGCAAAGGGAGTCCTTAGCTAGATACCACCAAGGCAGCAAAGTGGAGGAAGCCACTTCCTCCTTGAAAGGAGGTTCCCGGAGTTTTGGCCATGGGCTTGCCTTTTTGCCCTTATCAAAAGCTTTGTGCTTTTCATGGCACTGAAGCCTGCTCTTTAATGAATTAATTTCTTGGCAACCTTCTTGTGGCTGAGTACTTCAGTTTCTCATTTGGAATTTCCAGTCAACCTTGACCTTGCATGGCTCTGGCTGGGAAAGTAGCCTGTGGTCTAGCCTGATTCCAGCCTTGCTTAGTCCAAATTACCTTTTCCTTAGAAGACAATCTGCATTTGTTTCCTCTCCATAATCCCCCTGTGGTAGTCAACTTGAGAGGAGCCCTGAAGCTCTTTAAATCACACTTGAGCAGCTGTTGTGTTAGCTGTAAAATTTAAATTAGCCCAGGCCAGGAGAAAGTAACTAAGGCAATTAACATTTCAAGGAGGTATATATTGAACATGAGGCAGGATGTTGCAGAGTGGAAAGAATTCAAGCTTTGGAGGAAGGCATTTGTTTACATTTTATTTCCACTGTGTACAAGCTGTGTGACCCAGGCTAAATCACTGAACCTCTCTGGGCTTCAATTTCCCCCACAATATGGGACTTATAATACCTGCCATTTTAGAATTTGGGAAAGATTAAGAATAGAATATATAGTGTCTAATAAAGTGACTGACACATAGTAGGGGCAGTTTGTATTTTTACTGAAAATCTTCACTATAGAATATTTGTTTTCTGTGAAAACCCCAGTTCCTAAGTTTTATTCTAGAGACAGTCCATGATTGGATTTTAGCAGGTTTCTTCCACTACCTACCTGTGACCCTAGGTCACAAGCTTCCCCTCCCTGAGCTCTGAAATGCTCATATTTAAGGAATCTAAAGTGCCTTTTTAGTGTGTGGACTGATGTGGATCCCATTAGCTTTGTGGCCTTGTGTATGCCAAATCATTTGAGTGGCAGGCCTAGTTTCTAGCCTGACTCTCTGAGCACTGTGGTCCTGTAGGTAGTTGGATTCCCTCAGCCCAGCCCACTCTGCTGGACATTTGAAGAAGAGGAATTATAACAGCCTTTGAAAAACTGCAATTCAATATATTTGTATTGAATGCTAAAGCTTTGCAAAGTGACATGACAACAACATGTCTCATTTATAGTTACCTATAGCGCTGGGAGGTGTATATGATAATTTTGTGCCCATTTTATAGATGAGGAAACTGAGATCTAGAAGCAATTTGTCCAAATATTTTTCATTTTTGAGTTTTTAAATAAAATGTTTATTGATATTTAGGATAAGAGAAATGACAGAAAACCTAACAATATCAACAG
Source organism: Hipposideros armiger (assembly GCF_001890085.2). Lineage (NCBI taxonomy): Eukaryota > Metazoa > Chordata > Mammalia > Chiroptera > Hipposideridae > Hipposideros > Hipposideros armiger. Next base: position 602,319 of record NW_017731522.1, on the reverse strand, counting down.
CAACAATTATTATGTTTTAAAAAAGATTTTTATTAAAAATTATAGCTAACATCTAATATTACATTAGTTTCAGGTGTACATTATAGTTGTTCAACATTTATACCTAAAGAAAAGTAAGCATCATAATCCCAGCAACCAGCTGACACTGTAACATGCTATCACAATATTATTGACTATATTCCCTATGCTGTACATTAGATCCCCATGACTTATTTGTTTCAGTTCTGGAAATTTGAACCTCTTATTCACCTTCACATTTCCCCCTTTTAAAAAATTTTCAATTACAGTTAACATTTAATATTATTTTGTATTAATTTCAGGTATACAGCATAGGGGTTAGACATTTATGTAATTTAAGAAGGGATCCCCCTGACTAGTCTAGTACCTGTCAGGCACTATACATAGTTATTACCATATCATTGACTATACTCCCTATGCTTTACTTTATATCCCCATGACTATTTTGTAACTACCAATTTGTACTTCTTTTTTTTTTAAAGATTTTTATTGGGGAATTGGGGGAATCGGAACAGTGCTGGAGAATTGGGGGAAGAGGAACAGACAAGTTGCTGTCATTTTGTTCTTCAGTCTAGTTATGGAGGACGTTGCTTCACTGGCCCAAGTTGGCACCATCATTGCGCTCTTCCCGGGCGAGGCACATCAGTCGCCGGCTTCTGGACGGCCACTCACTGGGGCTGCTGGCTGCTCACGCTGGCTGCTGATCACATACGGTAGCCCATGGCAACCCACTGCCACAGGGGCTGTAGCCTACACCACCACCGGCGACTCACAGCAGCCCAGCTCCAGGTTGAGCTGTTGTTCAGCATCTTAGCTGTGGAGGGCAGTGTCACTGGCCCTCATATGTGGGATCCGAACCGGGGCCCTCTGGTGTCCCAAGCCAGTTCTTAACCATCGTGCCACTCGGCCGGCCCAATTTGTACTTCTTAATCCCTTCACCTTTTTCACCCTGTCCCCCAACTCCCGCCTATCTACCATCCATACAAATCTAGTACCCGCCTGACACCATACATATTTATTACAATATCATTGACTATATTCTTTGTGCTATACTCTACATCCCCATGACTACTTTGTAACAACCAATTTGTACTTCTTAATCTCTTCCCCTTTTTCACCCATCCCCAATATCTCTCCCATCTGACAACCATGAAATGTTCTCTGTATCTATGAGTTTGTTTCCATTTTGTTTGTTTGTTTATTTTGTTCTTTAGACTATTTTTACCCCAATGTAAATTCTTGCTTCCATTGTCATAGACTAACTGTCCATATATGCATGGATTTATTTCTGGGCTCTCTATTCTGTTCCATTGATCTATGTGCCTGTTTTTAGGCCAGTACCATACTGTTTTGATTACTGTAGCCTTGTAGTAAGTTTTAATGTCTGGTAGCATGATACCCCCACTTTTGTTCTTATTTCTCAGGATTGCCGTGGCTATTCAGGATCTTTTATGGTTCCATATAAATTTTAGGATTACATTTTCTAGTTCTGTGAAAAATGCCCTTGGTAGTTTGATAGGAATTGCATTGAATCTCTATATTGCTTTAGGCAGTATGGACATTTTAACTATATTAATTCTTCCTATCCATGAGCATGGTAGGTGTTTCCATTTATTTGTATCTTCTTTTATTTCTTTCTTCAGTGTCTTATAATTTTCTGAGTACAGGTGTTTTACTTCTTTGGTTAAATTTATTCCTAAGTATTTTATAGTCCTTGAAGCAATTGTAAATGGGACTGTTTTCTTAATTTCTCTTTCCAATAGTTTATTATTGGTACGTACAAATGCAACTGATTGCTGAATATTAATTTTGTATTCTGCTATCTTACTGAATTTGTCTATCAGTTGTAATAGTTTTTTGATGGAGTCTTTGGGGTTTTCTATGTATAGTATCATGTCATCTGCATATAATGACAATTTTGCTTCCTCCTTACCGAATTGGATGCCTTTTTTTTTTCTTTTTCTTGTCTGATTGCTACGGCCAGAATTATGTTGACTAAAAGTGGAGAAAGTGGACAGCCTTGTCTTGTTCCTGATCTCAAGGGGAATGGTTTTAGCTTTTCCCCATTGAATATGATGTTAGCTGTGGGTTTATCATATATGGCCTTTATAATGTTGAGATCTGATCCCCCTATTCCCACTTTGCTGAGAGTTTTTATCATAAATGGCTGCTGTATTTTGTCAAATGCTTTTTCTGCATCTATTGATACGACCATATGATTTTTATTTTTCATTTTGTTGATGTGGTGTATCACATTAATTGATTTGCAGATATTGAACAAACCTTGCATACTAGGGATGAAACCCACTTGATCATGGTGTATGATCTTCTTAATATATTGCTGAATTCTGTTTGCTAATATTTTGTTGAGGATTTTTGCATCTATGTTCATCAGGGATATCAGCCTGTAGTTTTCCTTTTTTATACTGTCTTTGTCTGGTTTTGGAATCAGGGCAATAGTGGCTTCATAGAAAGAGTTTGGGAGCCTTCCCTCCTTCTGGATTTTTTGGAATAATTTGAGAAGAATAGGTGACAATTCTTTTTTTAATGTTTGGTAAAATTCACTTGTGAAGCCATCTGGTCCAGGGCTTTTGTTTGTTGGTTACTGGTTCAATTTCCTTGGTAGTAATCAGTCTATTCAGATTTTTTGTTTCTTTTTGAGTTAGCTTTAGAAGGTTGTATACTTCTAGAAAATTATCCATTTCTTCCAGATTGTCAAATTTATTGGTATATTGTCACTCATAGTAATTTCTTAATTTTTTTTGTATTTCTGTGGTGTCTGTTGTCACTTCACCTCTTTCATTCCTGATTTTACTAATTTTTGTCCCTTTTTTTTCTTCTTTTTTTTTGATGAGTCTGGCTAGAGGTTTGTCAATTTTGTTTATCTTCTCAAAAAATCAGCACTTGGTTTTGTTGATCTTTTGTATTGTTTTTCTGGTCTCTATTTTGTTTATTTCCACTCTGGTCTTTATTATCTCTTTCCTTGTACTCCCTTTGGGCTTATTTTGCTGTTCTTTTTCCAGTTCCCTAAGATAACTTTTGATTTCCTCCTTGATCTCATTTTTGACCCACTCGTTATTTAGTAGTGTGTTATTCAGCCTCCATGTATTTGTGTGCTTTCTGGATTTCTTCTCGTAATTGATTTCAAGTTTCATAGCTTTGTGGTCGGGGAAGACATTTGATATGATTTCAATCTTTTTAAATTTATTGAGACATGTTTTGTAGTCACCCTATCTTTTGATTGGAGCATTTAATCCATTTTCATTGAAAGTAGTTGTTGATAGATATGTAGCTATTGCCATTTTATTATTCATAATTTTGATTTTTTTTTCATCCTAAAGAAGTCCCTGTAACATTCCTTGTAATACTGCCTTGGTGGTGATGAATTCCTTTAGCTTTTTCTTGTCTGGGAAGCTCTTTATCTGTTCTTTGATTCTAAATGATAGCTTTGCTGGGTAGAGTAATCTTTGTTGTAGGTCCTTGCTTTTCATCACTTTGAATATTTTCTGCCAATCCCTTCTGGCCTGCAAAGTTTCTGTTGAGAAATCAGCTGACAGTCTTAATGGAGATCCCTTATAGGTAACTAACTGCCTTTCTCTTGCTGCTTTTAGGATTCTCTTTTTGTCTTTAACCTTTGCTATTTTAATTATAATGTGTCTTGTTGTGGGTCTGTTTGGGTTCATCTTGTTTGGGACACTCTGTACTTCTTGGGCTTGTATGTCTATTTCCTTCACCAGGTTAGGGAAGTTTTCAGTCATTATTTCTTCAACTAGGTTCTTAATCCCTTGCTCTCTCTCTTCCTCTTCTGGTACCCCTATGATGTGAATGTTTTTATGCTTGATGTTGTCCTGGAGGTCTCTTAAACTATTCTGATTTCTAAAAATTCTTTTTTCCTTTTGCTGTTCTGATTGAGTATTTTCTGCTACCTTGTCTTTCAAATCACTGATTTGATTCTCTGCTTCATCTAGTCTGCTGGTGATTCCTTCTAGTGCATTCTTCATTTCAGTTATTTTATTCTCCACATCTGACTGGTTCTTTTTATGGTTTCTGTGTCCTTTTTTATGCTTGCTATCTCTTTGTTGAAGTTCTCACTAAGTTCCTGGAGCATCCTTATAACCAGTGTTTTGAACTCTATCTCTGGGAGGTTGTGTGCCTCTATTTCTTTTTGTTCTTTTTCTGGAGTTTTCTATTGTCCTCTCATCAATTAGATGTATTTCTTTGTTTCATTATTTTGGATGCCCCTCTGTGTTTACTTCTATGTATTTGTTAGACCTGTGTCTCCCAGTCTTGCCAGTGGCCTTATGTAGTAGGTCTACTATGGCACAATCTTCCTGATCACTTGTGCTGGGTGCTCCAGGAGTGTCCCTTGTGTGGGTCATGTGTCCCCTTCTGTTACAGTTGAGCCTTGATTGCTGTTGACACATCAGTGGGTGGGATTGACCCTCAGGCTGACTGGCTGTGGGGCTTGCCCACATCCACAGCTTATGGTCTACTGTGCAGAGGTGCTTACCACATGGAGTAAGATTTGCCCTAGTGGGCTCTTGTGCCCTTTGGGTGTTCCACCTGTGGGGCTAATTGGGTGGTGCTCTGCTGTGGTTTTAAGCCAACCTTCAAGTATATTGGTTCTGGGGCCTCTTGGATGGGACTTTGGTGCAGGCACAGCTCAGTCACTGCCTGTGACTGGCCAGGGACTACCAGGTAGGAGCTACAAAGAGATCCATGGTTGGTTGCCACCTGTGCTACACCTGGAGGGGTGTGGGAGAGGCGACACTGTGAGTTACCACCAGTACCAGGCCTGGGGTAGCTCCCCCAAAAGCCAGGACACATGGAGGCTTGCTGCTGGTTGCTGCCTTCTATAAGGTTCAGCTGCTGATAAAGCCTTGTGCGGTACGTAGTTGAGTGTACCAGACCAATCAGATTCAGATTTGGCTGTGTGGGGGTGGGCTAAACACAGAAAAGATGGGGCCCACCTGCTGGCTGCGGTGGGGAGGACCCACACAGGAGAAATGCCAACTGTACTCCGTCCCTCATCTGAAGCCACACACCTCAGTCTGCCCCCCATATGTCATGGAGGTCCCCTGTATGTCTCTGAGGCCCCCTGAGTCACCATCCCTCCCCTGGAGTCCAAGGTGAGTGCCTATGAGTGAGCCTGTACAGCCTTTAAGAGGATATCTGTGTTTCCTGCAGCCTTCTGACTTACCCGGATGGTCGGAATTTCCACTGTTTTTCAGAGCCAGATGTGGGGGCTCCTCTTCCCTGCACTAGTACTCCGGGCTGGGGAGCCTGCAGTGGGGATGGGGTCCTTTGCTCCTCCAGGGGGAACCTCCACAGCCGAGGTATGCCTCCCAGTTTTTATTTGCCACATGCAGGTTTGGGGCCAGCCCATTTCAAGTCTCTGCTCCTACTACCAGTCTTGATGTGGCTTCTTCATGTCTTTAGTTATGGAAGTTCTGTTCAGCCAGACTTCAGGTCCAATTTGCTCAAAGTTTTATGGGTGGAGGATTAAAGCCAGATTTCTCATCCCCACATGATTCCTCACTATACAATCAGGGACGCCCTATTGTCTTCACCCTCAGAACAGTCTGACATTCTGCTGATGTTCAGCCTCATTAAAGCACTGTCTGCACAGCTTGTGTTAGATAATGTCACCAGGCCACATCCCTTCAAACATGAGTAGTTGTTTCTGGCTCTTTTCCAACTTATAGTTAGTAATGGCTTTTCAACAGAGGACCTGAATGCCTTTTGTCAGAGTAGGAATGGATAATAATGATAGTGATGATGAAATTAATAGCAGTTAATATTTATTCAGGGCTTGCAAAGGCGCTGTGAAAGTGCTTAACAGAAGTGACCTTATTTAACCTTCATTTAACGAGTTTCATAGCAATCCTATACAGAACTTGGTCTGTCTATCCCCATGTGACAGATGAGAAAACTGAAGTAGAAAGGCAGGGTAACTTGTTCAATACCACACAGCACGTGTGTGGAAGAGCCATGATGGGAACTTGGCTTTTGTTTTTTATTCCAGAGCCCATACACTTAACAATTTTATGCTGCCCTTGCAATAACAGCCTAACCTTTCAATGGACAAACACATTTAACAAAACTTTTCTGTGTGTCTGCTAGACACCCAGTATTCTGTTAGGTGCTTGGCAGAGGTCACCAATGACTGGAAAAGCAATGAAATTGTGGGAAAGGCAGATAAGCAGGTTTGTTGAACTCTACTAATGAAGTGTGATAGTAGACAGGGCACAAGAATTACAAGGACACAGAGAAGGGAACAAGTAACTCTTTCTGAGAATGTTAGGGGCAATGTCCTGGAGACACTTGAGAATGAGAAGTTTAGTTGGAGGAGAAGCAAAATGTGTTCCAAGGAAGAACACTAGTGTATACAAAAGCATGGCAAAAGCATCGCTTATCTTTGGAAATATTGATTTGTGTGTGTGTGTGTGTGTGTGTGTATCTATATGTGTGTGTATTGAAGGTGGGTGGTATGGCTAAAACACAAGGAATAGGGAAAGGAGAGGAAAGGAAAATAAAATGGAGAAAAATAACCTGAGGCAAGACAGGGAATAACATTAGATACCAATCTAGAAATTTGGCTGGTCACTTAAAGAATTAAGAACACACAGTATTTTGGGCAGGTGAGTGCCAGACTGATATACTATTTTTGGGAGATCCTTCTATTGACTGGAAGGTGGACAGCAAAGGGGAGTGATGATAGAGAGCCCGTTTAGCAGGCTATTGTCAAAGTCCAGCAAAAAATAATGTGGGCTGGATCTAAGGTGGTGGGAATTAGAGGACAAAGGAAAGAGGATTGTGAAACACTCTGGGCAGAGTTTGTTGGCATAGAAGTCGGGTGGGAGAGATGAAGAAGCTGAGATGAGAATCATGCGCCAGCTTGCAGAGAACAGGTAGATGGTTTTACTATTTGTGAAGATAGTAAACACAACCCACTTCTGGATATCTACCTGAACAATATGAAAACATCAATTCAAAAAGATATCTTTACCCCATGTTCATTGTGGCATTATGTACAGTAGCCAGGATATGGAAACAACTTAAATATTCACTGATGGATGATTGGATAAAGAAGGTGTGGTACATATATACAATGGAATATGACTCAGTATAAAAAAGAATGAAATCTTGTTATTTGCAATACCACGGATGAACCTTGAGAGTATTATGCTAAGTGAAATAAGTCAGACAGAGAAAGACAAAAACCATATGATTTCATTCATATGTGGGATCTAAAAGAAGCAAAACAAGTAAACAAATAAAGTGAATCCAAAACAAACTTGTGGATACAGAGAACAGATTATTGATTACCAGAGGGGAAGGGGTGGGCAAAATGTGTTAAGGGGGTCAACTGTATGGTGATGAATGCTAACTAGACTTGTAGTGGTGATCACTTTGTAGTATATACAGTAGTCAAATGATAATGTTGTACACCTGAAATTTATATAATAAAAAAAATATATGTGGGAAAAGAATATGAACTGGAGAATATTATCAAGTTACAGGGACTTCTTTTCTATTCAGTAGGAAAAAAGTTCTGATTTCAAGTTAAAACTTAATTTTCCCAAAGATTATCATTCATCTTTTCAAGTGATTTAAATGAAAATTCTATTAGATGGTTAATCAGAATAGTGGCATGTTAATTTCACACTTCTTTGTGAAAGTATTAATTACAATAAAAGTATCATTATGATGATATACAATATTTTTTTAAAAGATAGCAAATACCAAAAAAAAAAA